>NC_045785.1:24057528-24401467 GCF_009873245.2 Balaenoptera musculus | reverse complement strand
ATGTACATGGGAGGCCACATATTTTGTTCAACGTTGTATCTATATTCCACATGTGGAAACTTTCAGGGTGGTTGGTTTAACAAAAAAGTTTAAAAAAAAAAAAAGAAAAAAGGTTTTTAACTCATTTGCCTTGCTGGCAAGTTTTGCAAATAGCTCTTCCCCAACTCCTCATTTTAGTAAAAAAGAAAAACAAACAAAAAAACCTGAGAAGTTTGAATTTTAGTTAAATGACCCCAAACTGGCATTTAACAATGTTTATAAAAATATATATATATATATATATATAAAATGAAAATCATTTCAGAGTTGCTAAAGCTTCAGTTTATGACATTAAGTTTATGAAACTTCTAAAAATTGCCTTTTTTGGAGACTACTATGCCGAAGAAAATAGTGTAGTCTGTTTTGTGAGGAGGAGATGTGAGCACCCAGAATGTCTTTCAAGGCCAGGCGGGTATAATTGTTTACTGCCTACTGGATTTTTTTCTGTTAACATTGAAAGGCAAAATCTGATTATTTAGCATGAGAAAAAAAAAAATCCAACTCTGCTTTTGGTCTTGCTTCTATAAATATATAGTGTATACTTGGTGTAGACTTTGCATATATACAAATTTGTAGTATTTTCTTGTTTTGATGTCTAATCTGTATCTATAATGTACCCTAGTAGTCGAACATACTTTTGATTGTACAATTGTACATTTGTATACCTGTAATGTAAATGTGGAGAAGTTTGAATCAACATAAACACGTTTTTTGGTAAGAAAAGAAAATTAGCCAGCCCTGTGCATTCAGTGTATATTCACACCTTTTATGGTCGTAGCATATAGTGTTGTATATTGTAAATTGTAATTTCAACCAGAAGTAAATTTTTTTTTCTTTTGAAGGAATAAATGTTCTTTATACAGCCTAGTTAACTTTTAAAAAGAAAAAAATAGCTTGGTTTTATTTGTCACCTAGTCAGATAGTAGCAAGATCCTTTCTAAATGTTATTCAAGATGATTCAGTTCATACTAGTGGTTTTGTTTTTTTTTAATCCTAAAAAAGTAATGTTTTGCTTATTTTGTGACAGTCAAAAGGACGTGCAAAGTTCAGCCCCGCCCTAACTTTCCTTACAATCAGAGCCCCTCTCACCTTGTAAAGTGTGAATTGCCCCTTTTTGTACAGAAGATGAACTGTATTTTGCATTTTGTCTACTTGTAAGTGAATGTAACATACTGTCAATTTTCCTTGTTTGAATATAGAATTGTAACACTACACGGTGTACATTTCCAGAGCCTTGTGTATATTTCCAATGAACTTTTTTGCAAGCACACTTGTAACCATATGTGTATAATTAACAAACCTGTGTATGCTTATGCCTGGGCAACTATTTTTTGTAACTCTTGTGTAGATTGTCTCTAAACAATGTGTGATCTTTATTTTGAAAAATACAGAACTTTGGAATCTGAGTTTGTGCTTTATTATTATTTTTTTTCAATATAGTGCCCCAGGACAGACAGCCCTTTCCTTGTTTGTCCCTCTTTGTTTCTGCTTGTTTTGTTCTGTGTTTTGTTTCAAAATCAAAGGCATAACCACATTAATCAGGATGTCCAACTGCTATTGAAAAATCAGAATATTCGCCTTCCTGGGCCCAGAGTCTGTGTACACACATCACGGGGCGCGTTCTCAAAAAGCCTGAGCCCCACGATCTGCCTGGTTCTCTGCGGTGCTCTTCATTCACCTCTGGCCTCTGCACCATTTGTGGGCCCAGGGTCTAGATTAGAATTCAACAGATTACAAATGTCTCCCGGCCAAGTGTTGGCTCCTAATTTTCTGAGGCAGGGCGGTAGGTAAGGCATCTGTCCAGGCCTCCCTGCCCTGAGAGGCCCCCTTTCCTCTCCTCTGTCTGGGCTGCTCCTGTCCACACCCTGCCCTTCCGGGCCCAGACACCAGGGCCGGCCCAGGCTGGCCCATTATCCTAGGTTGCTCATCTTAGCATCACGTAAGGGACCTCTTCCAGCTTTGAGTTCAGGAGGCTCTAGCTCACTGAGGTACCTGTCACCTGTGCCTTAAGATGCCCACCTTCCCTTCTTTACCACCTTTTGCTTCAGAAGCAGCTTTGGCAAAAAACCACCACTGAAACTTAGACGAATGTTGGTGCTGAAAGTGGAGTGTCAGGGTGCGTGCAGAAGGGACTTTGCATGGTCCCCTCCCAAGGGTGAGGGACGGTCACTAACAGGCCCCGTGGGTCCTGGGAAGAAAGGGACAGAAAGGTAGCTGAGCTAATGGAGGTTTCAAGTCCAGGACCTGATTTTGCTTTAGTGACTGTAATCGGGTCATTCCCCAACCTTCTTCCCAGGCCGTAGCTGTCGTGGGCCTGCCAGAGACAGCATGCTGGAGGTGGCTCTGGAATCAGACCAAGGTTCAAATATGGCTCCCACTACTCATTGTGTGGGCTGGTGTTACTTCACCCAATGTTTAACCGAATCCCTTGCTGGAAATTGATGGAAGGCGATATCGTGTATGTGAAGTGGTTCTCACATCACGTCATGGAAAGTCATAGCCATTAGAGGGTTATGGTTTTACTGGACCCTTGCAGAGGCCATGTACAAATTAGGCAAAGCAGGAGGCTTGGATTTCTTTCCCTTCCATGGGCCTACTGTCTTTGTGTCCTTGAGATGGTAATTTTGCCTGTCTGAGCCTCAGTTTCCTCTTCTATAAGATTGGAGTAATACCTCACGGAGCTGAAGTAAGATGGAATTGTTAATAAACGTGTCAAGTGCCTGGCACTTGTGTGAGGCACTCGTGCAGGTTTGCTTCTTTTCCACCTGGACTATTTATACTTGGACTTTGTAATTTGGGGTTTTTTTTTTTTTTTTTCCTCTCTCCCTTTATTCTTAGCATTTAGTGTAATGTTTTGTGTTTGTGTTTTTAGTGGTAACAAAGCAAGGTGCTAGTTTAGATATGTGATACCTCCCGCACCTTACTTCCATCCTGTGTCTTTGAGGCCTGGGGAGGCTTTGCAGTCAGACAAATACAGGGTTTAATCCCAATTGCCTTTTATTACCTGGGTCATCTCTCTGAGGCCCAGTTTTCTTCTCTGTGAAATCTGGGAAAAATAGTACTTTATGTCCAAGGTTGGTTGTGAGGATGAAATTACAAGGCTTAGCAGAATGCCTGGCACATTGGCATAATAAATGAATGGTATTTATTGTTTTTTTTACCTTTAAAATCACTCATCCAATGGCTGTGCACAGGTTTTGGGGAACAAAACAATGCTTGTCCGTTATGTACAGAAGTTTACGTAAAGTCGTTTGTCACGAACCATCTCTGTGCCAGGCACCCAAGAGATGGTTTTTACATGTTCTCTCATTCCTCACAACAGTCCTGCAAGAAATGTGGTGGTCCTCATCGTGTAGATATGGAGACGGGTTCTGGGTTCTGATGCAAGTCTTCGGGTCAGACCAATGCTCGGCCTGAGGCTTTTTCCCTTGGTGCCTCATGTGAGGGATTGGGGCTGCGGTGGACCCCTCCCTCTGCAGGACTGGGTTTCAGGGAGCAGGCTGAACCTCCTCATTTTACCAACTGCTAACGAGTCTACCCAAGGATGTGAGGTCCTGGGCTGCTGCCATGTAGATACCCGCATTCTTGATCTCTTCCAGAGACCCTCCAACATGGATTCCTCACACTCTGTATAATAATCCTTTGCCTAGTCACAGGGCTTTACAGTTTACAGAGCACATTCATATTTGTGATGACTTTGATCCTCTTGAAAGCCTTAGGGAGTAAGGTAAGGTAGATGTTATCCGCCCATTATTCAGATGAGGTGTTTGGGACCCAAGACACGCAATGAGTTAATAACCAAGTTAGGGATTTTATCTGAAGTTTCCTGACTCCAAGTTCAGTGCTCTATCCATGCTATCTTACTCTTGCCACCTTCCATCAGCTCCAAGGATAGCTGGTCTCTAGTTGGGTTTCCAGAGAAGTGTGAGGCACTGGATAGTTAGGCATTTTGTGGGGAGGAAACCTGTGACTTCATGTAGTTGCCAGCTGTAGCCACACGAGGGTGCTGCTGCCTAAAGAAAGCATAGAGGCTTAAGGGCTCAAGGCTCCAAGGTCAGGGCTGGGGATGTTTTTCCCCTGGCTTGAGGGGCTCCGGAGTGAAGAGTCCCATCTCATCCGGAGACCTGAGGTCTGGCATCTGCTCTAAGACTAAGCTTCCCCACTTCCCTCCCTCTGGCTTGGGATGGCAGGGTATGGTCACGGATCTGGCTCACAGACCCTAGCTTTGCCTTTGCCTCACTGTGTAACCCCTGGCAAATCAGTTTCCCCAACTGTCACCTGGCATGGTAGCCCGGCCCTGCCACCCTCACAGGGCTGGTATGAGGTCAGATGGTTGGGGCTGAGGAGGGTGGCCCCATGCCTCTGTTAACGTGACCGGAGGCCCTGGTGTCTCTTTGGGGGCTACATCTCTGGCTTATGCATCAAGCTTTCAAACAATGAAAATGTCCAAGTCTTTTTATGACCCAGAGCTGCCTAGCTTCAAATCCCAGCTTTACCAGCCCTCTGTGACCTTTGTGAGTCATTTAACCTCTTATTATGGGATAATAATAGCCCTACTTCATAGGGCACACTGGAAGGATTTGGCACATAGCAGGGCACATAGCAAGTCACACATAAAAGTTGTTACTATTATTATTATTGCCTCCAATTTTCCCCTGCTATGTTTGGGGCCCTTGGAATTTTCACTAAGGGTGACTATTTATTTATCCTCCAAACTCGGAAAATTTTAAGCATTGAAGTCATTGCACTGAATTATTACCTCATATGGAGACAGCCTCCCAGGTGGCCCGGCTTCCTGATGTTCTTACCCTTGTGTATTCTGTGTGGAATAAGGCTGCCTGGAAGTAACAAGACATTATGAAAAGGGTGGGGTATGACTTCTGAGGCTGGGCCACACAGGACACTGTAGCTCCAGCTTGCTCCTCTGGGATACGTTGTAGGACACTCTGTGGCAAGGCCTGTGATGAGGACTTGAGGGCCCCTGCTGTTGACTGGGGTTAACTCGCCAGTCACACTTGCCATCTTGCAAGCAGAGCCTGGAGCCCCCTTCAAGCCTTCGATGACTGTAAGCCTGGCTGACATCCTGACTGCAGGCTCATGAGAGACCCCAAACCAGAACCACCCCTCTCAGCTACCCCTGAACTCCTGACCCACAGAAACCGGATGAGATAGTCAATGTTTATTGCTGTTTTAAGCTGCTGGGCTGGGGGTCATTTGTTACACAGCAATAGATAACTAATACACAGCACAAGAACTGGTGTAGCCCAGGACGGTTCTGGGCACATCAGAAGGCCCATTTCTCATTTCTCCGGTGAGGCACATGCTGCCCTGCTCTGTCCTGGCCTTGGAGAGCCTGTTTCTGCCCCTGGCCACCACACCCCCACCAGCTGCCCCTCACCAGGATTCCGGGAAACTTCCTGGTTCTCCTCAGAGCCCAGGGTGGAGACATGTCTTTGGGTGGGGCTGCACCAGGGACTCCCAGGAAGCCACAGTTGTCCTGTGCCAGAGCTGCCTCAGCCTCTGCCTCTCAGGCCCAGTGGAGAGTTCCCCGGCCCACACCCCTTAGGCCTGGAGTGGACCAAGCCGAGAATGACTGAAAAATAGTGGATACTTGAGTTGTGACTATGGGTCTTGCCCTGAGCTGGGTGCTGCCCTGTGTTACGTTGTTCACCTGCCTCAAACTCTGGGAGGGGGGAGCAGTTACTTTAACTTCCACGGGAAGAAAAGTGGCCCCAGGTCACTGGCCAGGAAGTGTCAGAGCCAGAATTTGACCCCAGAGTCCCCCAGGCCTCTCCTCAGAGCCCAGGGGCCAGAGTCCCCCCCACTTTTGCCCTCTGCCATGCCCCTTCCCAGGGCCCCTTGCAGGAAGCTGGGAATTAAGTTTGGTGTCCCCAGATCTGATCCATTTGCAGATGAGAAGACTGAGGCCCAGGGCAAGGGGAGTGACCTGCTCAGGGCCACACAGAGGGTGAGGGACGAAGCAGGGACCTGTCTGTGCCACGTGAATGCAGTTACAGTCGTCCCCTCAGTATCCATGGAGATGGGTTCCAGGACCCCTGTGGATACCAAAATCCACCGATGCTCAAGTCCCTCATATACAATGACATAATATCTGCATATAACCTATGCACATCCTCCCGTATACTTTAAATCATCTCTAAATTCCTTATAATACCTAATGCAATGTAAACACTATGTAAATAGTTGCTGGCGTGTGGCAAATTCATGTTTTGCTTTCTGGAAATTTTTGGAATTTTTTTCCAAATATTTTCCATCCGAGATTGGTTGAATCCATGGATGTAGAACCCGAGGATGCGGAGGGCCAACTGTCCTTGCTCCTTGCCCACCTCCTGCCCTGGGATGGCAACTCCCTTAGCACCTGGATCTGTGACTGGCCCACAGCAGGGGCTCAGGAACATGAGGGTGAGCTTTGCTAGTCTCTGTGAGTCTCAAAGATAAAAGCCCCACAAGACACATGAAATATCTCAGTGACAGTCGTACTCACTCAGATTCCATGGTGTTGGGGCAGGAGGGTCTCCCATCCCCCTCAATCCTTCTCACTCCCCCCTCGCCCTCCCTTCCGCAATTCCAGGTCACTCTCCTCCACTGGCTTTTTTGGTTGTCACCCAGCTGGGCTGCTCTAGCCCCAGGATGAGGTGAGAAAGAAAATATATTTTTAGAGAGGCTTTTTTTTCTTCCAGGAAAATGACTTCAAATGTGCAATTTATTCCCAGGAACGGGGGTGTGTGAGTGAAATGGCTTCTGGAATGGCAGTGCCCTCATCACCTCCTGCTGTCTCCTCTTCCTCAGCATCTCTGCTGACCCTTCCCCTCTCTCCTTCCTCTCCCCCATCCAAGGGAAGAGGGCAGGTGTGTGAACACAGCTCCTGGGCCTGGGATCTCCCCCCCACCCCAGCCCAACAGCCACTTCCGAGCCCTGTGACCTTGGACTGGCTAAAGGGGGCCACAAGGAGTCAGGGTCTTGGATTTGAATGAGGTCTTGGTTGTGGGATGGGTCCTACCTCAAGAGTCTTTGCAAACAACAGGGCAATCAGTCAAGGAGAGGGGGGTGGGTAGAGCAAACCCCAGGGCAGGTAGCAAAGCAGCCTAGGTTCTGCCACAGACTGACTGTGTGACCTGGGGTCAGTCACTTCTACTTCTCAGGCCTCAGTTTTCTTACTTGTGAGATGGGCAGATGAAGGGGTGGAGTGAGGAGAGCAGCTCAAGGCCCTACATACTGTCATTCTAGGTTACAGTGAGCAAACCTGCAGAATCTTCTCAGCCTCATCCACACACAGGACCTCTGAAGCCTCCAGCTCGAGCGCAAGACTTCAGAAGCCCTCCTCCCTCCCGGGTGGGCGGAGCCTCAGTGTGACCTCTTCAGAGCACCCACTCTCCAAGGCCGGCCCGCCATGGCTCAGTGGAGGCGTCACCACCACCATGAAGCCTTCCTATATTCCCTCCACGACAGCCAAAGCCTCAGAGTGAGGTTAACCCCTCCCCGCCCAGTCTCCCTGCTGGCTCTGCTAGACTGTGGATGGCATCTGGCGGGGCTGTGGGCTTCTGTTCACAATTAATGTAAAATTAATGAAGCTTAAGCTTCAGGGCCCCTCACTGGCACAACCCCCTTCCAAAGCCTTGTCCCTAATTTTGTATTCGTGATCCCCTCAAATTGTATAAGCTTCAGGCCCCACAGAGTCAGACCTACCCCTGTTTTCATCCCTGCTCAGCCTGAGGGCAGAGCCCACCTCTCTCTTGGAACAGTTGCTGTTTCGGCAATTCCTCTTCCACGTCCCACCACCACCCTGCCCTGGCTGGCCTGGCACCTGGGCCAGACTGACCCAGAGACAGGGTTTCTGCATCCACCTGCCCCTCCTGCATGGCCAGCCCTGCTCTGTGGCCCCCGGCGCACTCATCTCAAACAAAGTCAGACTTCCTCCCCCATCCCCACACCTGCCTCAAGGGGCCTCCTGGGAACCCTCTGGGTCCTTAGTTTGCAAACCCCCAGCTCACAGACCTAGCAGAGGCCTGGGTTCAAATCCTGGCCCCATGCCTGGCAGCTGTGTGCCCGGGGGCATCACCCACCCTTCATCTTGAAGGGACTTGCCCAGAACACGGGGGTGAGGGTGCTCAGGAAAGGCTCGAGGCATGGCCCTTTGAGACCCTCACACAGGCAGGTCCCTTGGTGGGCAGGGGCCCCCCACAGATGGAGGCCAAGCCCTCCCACTCTTGCCCAGGCCCTGCGGACTCTCCCAGCAGCCGCTCAGCTTATCCTATGATACTTGCTGGGGCAGCAGACAGACAGTCAGAGTCTCCCCAAGTGCCCTCTGTGGGCCCTAGATCAGAGCCTTCTTGCCAGAATCCTGCTTTGGTTCCTGATTTCGGGGTCAATAACGTCAGCACTGATGTCATTCAGACTTTTCTCAGAAGCAAACCCGGGTTCTGGCCTCCATCTTGAGTCCTGGGCAAGGCTGGAAGTTATGATGGGAGAAGGTGGGTGCAGAGGAGGCAGGGGGCAGCCCAGGAGAGGCAAAGACTGGTTTTCCCAGGCTTGCGATTGTCTTGAGCTGGAGGGTCAGTTAGGATCGCAAAGTCCCCTGTGGCCACAGGGGAGGGCACAGCAGTGGTCTGTCAGCACTCTCACTTCCTGTCTGTGTAACCCGGGGCCAGTTACCCAGCCTCTCAGGGCCCCAGTTTCCCCAACTGTAAAATGGGGAGCCAGAAAGGAGCGAATGCATGCATCGCGCTCCCTGTGTGCCAGGCTCCGCTGGAAGGGCTCCTCTCGGCTACAAAGCTGGGAGGCAAGTGTGTCTGTTGTACACAGATCACGAGGCTGTGGGAAGGAGTGAGGGACAGCGTTCCTGGCAGGTGCCCTGAACAGAGTGCCTGGCGGAGAGCAAGCCCTCAGGAGGTCCTGGCAATGTGAGTTCCAAAGAGCCAGTCTGTTTAACCAAACCTCCGGGGGCAGGTGGCGTCAGGCAACCACTGCTGAGCACCTACTGTGTGCCAGGCCCAGAAATGCAACTCCAAATAAGGCAGCTCGGGCCTGGAGCTCAGAGATGCCGGCTGAGGCCTCCACTTCCCTTTTGCTGCCCTGTTGGAGCCAGGAGCCCTGGCCAAGGGCAGAGGAAGGTCTCACTGGGGAGGGTGGTGAGGCCTGGCTGTTAGGCATGCCTGTGGGGGGCGTGTCTGGTTTCCAGGCTCATCTGAGTGCGTCCACGAATTGGTTGTGTCCATGTGACAGTGTGAATCCCCTCACTGACTCTTTAACTCACTCATTGAATACTCCCCAACAGACCTCTGCCCCTGGCATTACAGTGTTACCATTAAGAGCCTGGGTCAAGAGCTTAGCTCTCACTCACCAGCTGTGTGACCTTGGACACATCTCCTAACTTCTCTGTGTCTCAACTCATCATCTAAAGTGGGGATAATGTCAGTGTGCACTTTGTAAAGCCATGCCTGGCATAGAGTCAGCTCTGTTTGGGTTCCGTGATTATTGTCTCTTGGGGATACTGAGGTGCTCCCACTTCAGTGGGGGCTGGTGACAGATGGTAGAGACTGAAAGGGGGGGAGGGCAAGGATGGGCACTGGCCAGGGCGGGACCAGCCCTGCCCAAGGAAGTCAGGCAGGCTCTCCCGAGGGGCCAAGTGGGCCGTGGGAGTTGAGCTTGGAGGGGGGCAGCAGCAGGTGCCTGTGTGGATGGGGAGGGCAGGTGAGGGAGACCCTGAGATGCTGGGACACGGCTCCGATGTACAGGTAGGCGTGGGGGAGGGGCACTACATGGAGCTTCGGGTGCTGGAATGCGGTGAATGTGTGCAGCTGTGAACCCCGAGAAGAGCAGAGCGGGGGTGGGGCGGGGGGATGGGGGTGGGGGCGTGGGGTTGGTGAGGAGTAGGATGAGACCCTCGGGGCCCAGACCTGGCTCAGTTCGGGCTGTGACCGGTATCTCTGAGGAGCAGCAGATGGCGTTCCTGGCCTGCTCAGCCCAAAGATCTCCCCCTCCCCCTCCTCAGGACGTCAGGGAAGAGGGCTGCTGCTGCCAGAAGTCTTTTTTTTTTTTAATAAATTTATTTATTTTATTTATTTATTTTGGCTGCGTCGGGTCATCGTTGCTGCACGCGGGCTTTCTCTAGTTGCAGTGAGCGGGGGCTGCTCTTCACTGTGGCACGTGGGCTTCTCATTGCGGTGGCTTCTCTTGTTGCAGAGCACGGCGTCTAGGCGCGCAGGCTTCAGTAGTTGTGGCTTGCGGTCTCTAGAGCGCAGGCTCAGTAGTTGTGGTGCTCGGGCTTAATTGCTCAGCAGCGTATGGGACCCTCCTGGACTAGGGCTCAAACCCATGTCCCCTGCATTGGCAGGCAGATTCTTAACCACTGTGCCACCAGGAAAGTCCCCAGAAGTCTGAGAACTGGCAGGAACCTCTGAAGGTGGGCCATGCTCACGGCCCATCCTGGGCATGGAGACTGTTCTAATGGCCTTCCTGATCGCTAGTTTTTGGAGCCTTGTATATCTGCCAAGACAGAGTACTCACTACCTCTCAGAGTAGCCACTGCCATCTGCGGCCAGTTCCAACTGTTCCAAGGTCCTTCCTTGCACAGAGCTGACATCTGGCGTCTCATACCCCCTACCCTCACCCTGTTGGCCCCAACTCTGCCCTTTGGGGGCTCCTCAGAACCAGCCTGTTCCCTGGGCCTCTAGCAGCCCCTCTGGGAGGTGACAGTCCCTACATCTGGTCCCTTACTTTATAAACATCATCCCAGCCACCTTTATTGAACCCCCAGTACAATGTCAGGAAGAGCTCATTTAATCTTCACAAGCTGGCACCCGGCCCTGGGCCAGTGTTGTGTGTGGCACACCCAGGCACTCACTTTACCTTTGGATGATAAGTGAATGAATGAATGAATGAATCCCATGTGGTCATTATTCCCATATTACAGTTGGGAAACTGAGGCTCAGAGAGGTAAACTCACTAATCTAGAGTCACCCAGCTCACAACTGGCAGAATTGAGATCTGAACCCAGGTATCTGCCCAACCCAGAGCCAGAACTCTTCAACTCCAAGCTGTGCTGCCTCAACTGGAACCAGCTCCCCACCTACTGGGTCCCATCAGCCCCTCTTCACCCATCTTCCCAAGGTGACCAAGGGTCAGAATTCCTCAAGGTTTGGCACTGGGATTCCCAGAGGCTGAGACCTCAGAATTCCTAGGGATTTTTGAATCTCAGAGAGTTGGAAAGTTTCCCTCCCTTCCTCTCCAAATCTCTGCCAAAGGGCAGCTGGCCTGGCCTGACATACCCTTTAGGGATGGGGCTCTCACTCCCTTTCAGGGAACACCTAATGCAGCTCCGCCTAATGAGCTGACCTTTGACCTCTGGACCTCCTCTCAAGGCCCCTGAAGGACCAGTCCAGCTTCCTCCGACACCCCCAAATCATGGCTGGTGCCCGAGTCTGTTCCTCCGGCCCACCCGGCACTCACACCTACTGGCTCCACGAGTCCTGGTTTCAGTTCCCTTTTCCTTGGGGGAATTGTTCCAGTTTCAGCTCAACGATTTCCCATCTCCTGATGACAGGCCCTGCACTGGGTGTGGGGACATGGGGGCTGAGGGCAAAGACTTTCCGTCTGCCAGTGCTAGCAGATAACCTCCCCTCTCTAGGCCTCGGTTTCCCATCTAGGAAGTGGAGCTATTGACAGCACCTACTTCATGGGGTCACTGAGAGGGTGAGATGAGATAACCCCTGTAAAGCACTTGGCATGGGTCAGGGCTAAATAAATAGTTACCCCCTTCTTCCCCCAAAACAGGTGGGTGGGGGTGACTGGGAGGTGAGTGGGAAACACATTCATTGATTCAACAAATTTGTATTGAGCCACTGCTACGCACCAGGCCCTGGGCTAGTGCTGGGGACACAGCAGTGAACAAGATGACACAAACCGCTGCCCTCCTGGGGCTCATGTGCTAGTGGTGGGAGACCCCAGTGGGTAAGTGAAGTGCACCGTATGTCAGGTGGGGATAAAGGCAACAGAGAAACGCACAATGACCACGTTTGGGAAAAGGAATGTGGGACAGGGGTAGAGGGTCTGCATCCTACAGTGAGGAATCTGAGCTCAGAGAGCTGGGGACACCTGCCTGAGGTCACACAGCTGGTGGGGAAGCGGCACTAGGCCAGGTCTGCCCACCCGAGTGACAGGGCCCAAAGGGGGCCACGCCTGCTCTGAGTTCCCGCTGCCCACCCGTGGAGACATCAAAGCCCAGTGGACTCGGATGACCTCTGTCCCCCTCTGTGGACCGGCTTGAGGGCGGGGGTGATGGGTCCTGGGAGAGCCAGTGAACCGAGTCGTTAGCGGGAGGGTATTAATGGTCACGCAGATGCGACCCATCTACCCAGACCCTCCGACGAGCCGGGTCGTACCCCGCATCCGCACGCGGGGTCCTTCCCCTCCAAGCCCTGCGACGGCCCAGGGAGGCGCGCGCTGAGGGACCCCGACCCCAGAGCAAGTCTCCGCCAGACCGGCCATCCGTCTCGGGTCGCACGTTCCCCCCGCCTCATCCCGCGGCGGGCGGGCGGGCGCGTGCGGGGCGCGGGGGGACCCGGGCGGCCGCGGGCGGCGTGGGGAGCTCGGCGTCCAGCCCCGCCCCTCCCCGCCCCGCCCCCCGCGCTGGGGGCGGCCTGGCGGCGGCGCACGCTTCCTGCAGGCGCGGCGGCCGTGGGCGCGGAGCTGCCGGGCGGAGCCGGGCCGCCGAGCCGGAGCCCCGACCGAGAGCGCGCCGGGCCAGCCGCCGGGCCGCGCCGCCGTCGCCGCCGCCTCGGGAACAAAGGCGCCCGCCGCCGCCGCCGCCGCCGCCGCCATGAAGCCCGGGCCGCCGCACCGCGCCGGGGCCGCCCACGGGGCTGGCGCTGGGGCCGGGGCTGCGGCCGGGCCAGGGGCCCGCGGGCTGCTCCTGCCGCCACTGCTGCTGCTGCTGCTGGCGGGGCGCGCCGCGGGGGTGAGTGCTTCCCGCTCCCGCGCCCCGGCTCGGGCGCCGCGCCGGCCTGGGGGGGGGGCGGGGGTCCAGTGCCTGGCCGCCCGCGCCTCCCGGGGGCTCGTTTCCCCGGGGGCTCGTTTCCCCGGGGGCGGGACCCTTCCCCGTGGGCGGCCTGGGGTCCGGGCTGGGGTCCGGGCGCGGGGCCGCGCTGGGCGTGTCTCGGGTCTGAGCAGACGTGGCTTTGCTTCGTGGGTGTGCCCGGACCGCGGCCACTTTTAGGGAATCGGGTCGCCTCCCCCTGCGGGGGGAGGGTGTGCGTTAGGTTCCTCCCTCCGAGGGTCGCGGCGGGAGGGCAGGGGGCCCGGGGAGGGGGAGGGGTGAAGGGTGACCTGTGTGAAGGTGACCTGAGGGGGTGGGTGAGTGTGACCGCGTGTGTGGCCACCTCCGTGGAGGGTGCTGGGACCTGTGGGGTGTGCACGGGTGAAGGATGAGGCGTGAGGACCAGTCCGTCCCTATGGATGGGGGCCATCGTGCCCTACCTGCGTGTGGTCGTGTCAGGGTGACCCATTGTGCACGGTGTGTGCCGGGGACGGGCTGGGGACCGTTGGCCATGCTGTGTGTGCCTTCCAGGGGTGAGTGTGTTGAGGGGGACACCTCTGTGGTGGGTGTGTGCTCCAGCCCATGGGAGTGTGTGTGCGTGTGTGTGCAGGCGTGTGCTGGCAGGTGCATGGGTTACCCCGTGCGTGGAGCCTGCGCCCCTGAGTGGGGCCGAGTGTGCAGGTAGCGGTGAGTATATGTATATGTATGAGGTGACCCCTGGGTGTCCCTTTGAGTGACCGCAGCAGCCGTGGGGTTGAGCTCAGTCCCAGCTCCATCAGGGGGAGCAGGAGGAAAGGCCACCTCCTCCCCTTTGAGGGACCCAGGTCCCAAGTGAGTTCCCTATGGGCACGTGTCTGGAGCCTGGCCTGGGCATGAACTGGGGGGGTTTCTAGGCCCGATCCCCTTGGTTGGTTCTAGGAGCTATGCCTGTTCCCCATTCCCCAGGCTGAGAGGGACCCAGGCCTCTCAGGCACCCCCCACCCCTGGGTGCCTACTCTGCCACTGCAAGTCTCTTTGGGCCTCAGTTGGCCAGTCTGTGAAATGGGAGGAGGTCAGGCAGGGGCTCAGAGGTTGCATCTCGGACAGACAGGCTACTCCTCAGCCTTTCCCATCTGGGGGCTGTGAGCTGGGTGGGTGGGGGAGTGTTGAATGCCAGGCTGAGTATGGGGCCTGGTGGGCTGGGTGCCTCATCCCCAGTTCTTCCCCAGGTAGGGTGAGGAAAAGAGGTCCCCTGGGAGGGACAGGGACCCAGCCCATCCTAGCAACTGGGTCACTTTCTCAGCTACACTTCTGGAAGACCATCTTTGAAATCAAAGATGTGGAAATCACACAGCCTTGGGTTCAAATCCTGATCCCTCCCCTGATTCGTGGTGTGACCTTGGACAAGTTGTCTCACCTCCCTGAGCCTCCATTTCCCCCTCTGTGGAACGGGGCTAATAACACCCTTCTGAGAGATGAAATGAGAGGATGTATGTGCCCAACCACAGGAAGCGCTCAGTCAATGTTTGGTGTGTGATGAATGAAAGGGATGCCGGACAGCATGCTTTAGACCTGGCAGCCCAGCAGGATCCCGAGCTGGGTGACCCCTGGGCAAGTCACGTCCCTCGCCGAACAACTTTTCCTCATCCATAAAACAAGGCTCGTAATCCGTGCCCCATGAGGTGGTAGAAAGAATTAAATGAGCGCACGGAGGTGAAAGGCCCCGATAAGGCAGGTTGCCCCTGGATCTGAGTCCGAGGTAGAGTGGGTGTGGCTCAGACCCAGTGCTGGGTGGCAGATAAAGCACACCCCCGGGGTCTGGGCCTGGAGGCTTAGATGGTGGGCTTGACTTGGAGGAGAGGAGAGGTGGGGCTCCAGATGAGGTAGGGGGCATCCCTCTCCAGGCTTCACCCCTTTCCAGGGGCCCGGCTGCCGAGCAAGGACATCATCTCATCTGGCCTGGGAGGCAAAGGGTTAATGGGTGGTGACCAGTGGCCAGGGTGCCACACCAGGGGAAGAGGGTGATGCCTGCAGCAGGAGGGACTGAGATTAGACCAGAAGAGCCCCAACCAGGATGGCTCCAGGAGTGGCCTCCGTGGCGGGGGCCTCCCAGGACATCACTGGGATGGGCAGTGGCTGGCCCAGGGTGGGGGAAGGGCAGGATGACACGTAGGTGCCCACCAGCTTGAAAGGGAGTGTGTGTGTGTATGTGTGTGTGTGTATGGAGCAGCTTCCAGGATGGCCTCAGTAGGAGTAGTGGGGCTCGTTCGCGCTGCAGGTGGTGAGTTGGGGTACGTGCGTGTGTGTCCTGGCATCTGCTCTGGGAGTCCTCTCTCCTGAGAGACCAGCTAATTATGACTCTGAGAGACATCTGCCTTCAGGGCCACTTCAGTTGCTGTACTTAAGTCACTACCCAGAAAGACCCAGAGTGTGGGGGATCCTGGAAATTTTAGCTTGAAAAGTGTTCTTTAGATGCTCAGGGCTGAAAGGGATTTAGGTGTCTTAGCCTTGTTTGAATTCCCAGTGATGGGAGTTCACTGTTTTGTGGCTATGTGACCTTGAGAAAGTTACTTAACCTCTCTGTGCTTTCATTTCCACCTCTGTAAAATGGGGAGAATAGGAGAATGAGAGGGGTTAACATATAAAGCTCTTAGCACAGTGCCTGGCACATAGTAACACTCAGCAAATGTTCACTTCTTGTTCTTTTACAAGGTTGCCATTCTGTGATTGGGAATGTGGTAGGGATGGGGAGTGGTAGGGTGAGGGACCATGGGAAGGGGAAATCAATCAGGGAATTCTTCTGAATCCCCAGCCCCATGCCTGGTGGTTCCTGCTCCCTCCCCACCCCCACGATTTCAAGTATCCAGGAGCTCCCTACTCCTCTTCCCTCCAGCTCCTCTGGTTGACTGTGAACATTGGGTTGCCAGGGCAAGATTGTCCTCACTGTAAAAATTAAATGTGGGGTTCCCTAGACTGTTCCAGGCCAGGTCCTGACACAGGGATACCATAGGGATCTGTTGCTGTTAGCACCCAAGGTGGCAGGGGCTCCGGGGACAGAAACTTTGGGTAAGGGATTTCTGTTTCAACGTCCTCATTGTAAAATGGGGACAATAACAGTGCCAGCCTCACAGGGGTGTTGTGATGAGAAAATAAGCTCCTTGGGGAGACTGAGCACAGCTTGCCACTGAGCTCTCAGGAGATGGGGCCTTTCCAGGAGGGAGCCCGGAGGGCAAGGGAGGGCTTCCTGGAGGAGGAGGTTTTAAGCTAAGCTATAAAAATGGTTGCCATGTGACACTGAGCAAGCTGTAGCCTGCCCTGACCCTCAGCTTTCTTACCTGTCAACTGAGGACAAATACTTGATGTATACAATTGTTATTAGGGGTGTTATTGGTCGGGGCGGGGGTCACACCATTCTCATGGCCGAGTTGGGATTGGAACCCGGTGCTTTCTGCTCCCTGGGGAGCAACACAGTGCCCCCAGCTACTAATTCAGTGTGTTTCTTGTTCGCTCATATTGGGGGTTGGTGTGGGTTGAGCTCGCTGGAGAAAAAGCAGTGTGGCCTTTTGAAAACAAATGGCTGCTCCCACCCCATGGATTGGGGCATGGGGTCCCGGGAGGCCCCAGGGCAACACTGGGGCAGGGGCTGCTTTGGGCTTGACATATGGAAAATGCTGGGGCAGAAGTGGGGTGAATGAGAGGGGCATCGTGGAGGGGAGAGGGTCGAGACAGAGCTCCCCCTAGAAGCCAGGTCTCGCTGCAGGCCTCCCTCCTGCCCCTCCCATTGGAGCTGGGACCATCCCCCAGAGCTGCCTGGGGGGAGAGGGATGGGTTGTTCTAGAAGGGGCTGTAATAGGATTCCTGAAGGCTGGAGCAAACTGAGACAGCTGGGGATGGGAGGTGGTGAGCCTGGCAGCGGCTGAGGCCATGATTTGGGAGGCAGCTTCCACACCTCTGAGGGCTTGATAATACAAAGAGCAGCTAAGGTATACTGAGAGCCCTGCCCACTGAGCACTTTATATGCATTGGCTCATTTAATCCTCATGATAATCTTTGGAGGTAGGAATTGTTAGAACTCCCATTTTACAGATGAAGAAAACTGAGGCACAGAGAGGTTAAGTGATTTGCTCAATGTCACACAGTTGGCAAGTGGCAGAGCTGGATTGAGCCAGGGCCTGGCAGGCTAATAGAACTGGGCCGCAGTCCTAATTTTACCCTCTCTTGCTGTGTGATCTTGGGCAAGGTACTTACCTCTCTGGGCCCTCCCTACCCACAAATTATGCCCACATTACCTGTATCATGAATGCCTGCTCATTTCCAGGCTCTGGGCCGGGCATGTCTCCTATCTTTTTTCATTTAATTCTCACTGTAGCCTCGGAGGCATGTTGCATGGGGGGGAAAGGGTCTGGCCCTGGAGCCCTTGCTCCTCCACTGCCTCACAAGGCTCTGTGATCTGTAAATGAGCTATTCTGAAGGTCATGGGGGACGGGTCGAGGGAGAGCTTTATAAACTGTGCAGGGAGTCAACAAGATTGGGGGTGTGCGGGGGCTTGTGTCTGGGTCATGTGATCATGGCACAGGACAGGGGAAATGTTTAGAACCTCAGGATGAGAGGGGTCTAAAAAAGCCACCATTCCCCCTGGACACACGCTGGATGCCCCCAGTGTTGTGGCTCACTCTCTGCGTAGGCGACCAGGCCTGCCTTTAATCCCCTCTGACCCTTAGAAAGTTGTGTGGAGCCCAAATCTACATCCCTACCACCCCACCCCTGAGTCCTGGCCCCCTTGCACCTAAGGTTCTCTCTGGCCTGAGTGACTGAGCCTCAGAGCGGGGGAGTGACTTGGAGGTCACACAGCAGTCAGGAGAAGTATCTGAATACTTTCTTGATAGACCATGAGTGTCTTAGGGAGGCTCTGTGTTTGCCTTCTTCTTTGCTGAACCCCCAAGTCCAACTCTCTGCCTGGCCCAGAATTGAATGGTTTGAATGAATGAATGAGTGAATGAATGAAGGAAGGAAGGAAGGAAGCCAGGACTGTGAACTTTGGAGCCCAGGCTGGGGCTTTGTGTTGTCTACTTTGGAGGTGAGTTGGGGTGACAGTGAGGCTGGCAGAGTCCTGCTGGGTCCAAGGTGTGTGCCCGTGGGTTCAGAGGCGCCAGGGGGCCGTATGGGGTGGGCCTGCGGTCTGAGCGCCAAGGCGCGGCCACCACGTCTGGGTGGGACAGAGGCCCTGTGGCTCTGGGCTCCAGCCCAGCTGCTTGGAGCCCTGTGATTTTGTGTCCGGGGTGGGGGGCAGGGTGACTGGAGCCCGAGGCTGTCCCAGGGTCCAGCCCCTTGCTCACCCCCCAACTGCCCCCTGAAGCAGCGAGCAGGGTCTGGGCTGGTCCCAGACCACCTGGCTTGTCTTGCTGTCCCCCGTAATGTTCCACCACATCCTGGGAACATCAGGCCAGCGCCTGGTAAATATTTGTTGGCTGACACCCCCTCCCCTTGCCTTGGCTCCCAGCCTCCCAAGATTCCAGGAGGCCGGGTAGGCCTCACTTCCGGTCCCCCTCCCTCCAGAGCAGGCCCTGGCCAGAGGGGTGTCCGCTCCCCTCCCCCACTGACCAGGCCCAGTCTCAGCGCCAAACAGGAAGCCGTGATTACAGGGGGAGTCTGAGCAGCAATGGCTGAGGCCCAGCTGGGGGATGGGGTGAGGGTGGCCCCTGACAAGTGATCTGGCCCCTTCCCTGCCTGGCTGCTGAGGGTGGAGGGCAGGGAATGCCTGTGCTGGCCTTTTATACCAGGTGGAGAGGGTTCTACATGCCCCAGCTGGCTGAGGTCTGCCTTCTTCCCACCCCTGGGTCCCCACCTGGGCCTTGGTGCTATGTCTGTTTTGGGGTCGCCAAACCTGAGGGTGCAGCTTGAGGTTGTTGAGGGAACAGGGGCCCCAGAGCCAACTGGACCAGGGTTGAAGTCCTGGTTCTGCCAATTTCTGGCTGTGTGATCTTGGCAAGTTCACTTAACCTCTCTGAGCCTCAGTTGCCTCTTCTTTAAAATGAGCTAAGAATACCTCTGCCTCAGAGTTCTTTGAGAATGAACAACACAAAATAATAAAGTGCCTGATAAGAAGTGCGCTGCTCCTACAAATAGTGATCTCTTCCATTTACCTGCTTTGGTTTCGTTCTTTTCCTGTCCCTTTCTTGATCTCACCGAGGAATTGCTTTTTGGGGGTGGAGAATTTGGGAACCAAGTTTGAACGATCGTGAATGACCCAAAGCAGAATCCCCACCGGGCTACCCTAAGAGGGAGAACGTGGGCCTGGACTCCCAATTGCAGCAGGCAGGATTTGGGCCAGATTAGAGGAAGCACTTTCCAGTGCCTCGTGGAACTGAGTTCATGGGGAATTTGGTTCTTTGGAGCTGTTGGCAGCCTGTGGGTAAGTCTGGAGGCAGAAGATTGGACTTGATGACTCTTCAGGCCCTTCCAGTCCTGGAACCCCAGAGAGACCTTGCTGTTTGAGGTATAGCCCAGGACATGGTGACACTGGGCTCTTTCCATTTTCCTCCCAGCTGGGGAGTACCTCGGCTGTGTTCCATTCATCACACAGGTCCTGGCCCAGAGTAGGTGACTGTTGTTGTTTGCATAGGACCTCAGGGGTGGGGGAGCCCTAAAGAGACCATCAGCCCCGCAGCCCTGCAGCCTGCAGCCTGCTGTCTCACAGATGGGAGTCCTGAAGCCCAGAGATGGCCTGGGGCCTTGCCCAAGGACTGGGGAGGTGGTCTCATTGAGCCCTCTGACGCTGGTGACATTCCACTCATTTAGAGGCTTGGAGATATCAAGCCACCTGTCAGAGTTCACACGGCTGGGCACTGATGGAGCTGGGTGTTGAGTTGCTTTTCAACTACTGGGTTCTGTTTGCCCCATTGCTGACCTTGTTATCACACCCCTTCAGGACTGGGGTCTTCTGAGATGAGCGATGAGTGGTGGGGACTTGGGGGGCTGGGGAGGAATCTGAGGAGTGGGAGTGGGGTGGGGGATGATGCTGGTTAGGGTCTATACCCCGCTTCTGGGCCATGGGCTTGCTTCACTCTGGGATCAGCCTTAGCCCAAGCCCTCCTAGAACTCTGCACCTCCTGAGCTGCCAGCCAGGCCCCCCCTGTCCTGCCCCCACCCCACAAGCCCTGCTCACCGGCCCAGACTTTAATAAGGGTAATTTAGAATCAATCACGAGCAGGATCTGGGAAATCTAATTGCAGCAAGCTGATTGCCAATTCGATTGCGGGCACCAGGGCACTGTGGGTGGCTCATTAGGCCTGCCTTCCCTTCCTGGGCTGGGATGTGGGGGGCTGCGTGGGGACTGAGCAGGCAAAGCTCCTGGAGAGGTGGGGGGCTGTTACAGTGGGAGCAGGGGAAGGATATTCTTGCTTCTCGGGGTGCCTGGCAGCACCCATATACTGCCACCCTCTCCAGGGCCCACGGCTGGGGTGGGTGCCCATGTCTGTCTCAGCCCTTTGCTCACCTACCACGTGTTTCCTGCCACCTCCTCACAGCTAGGCTGCCATTGAGGGTGGGCTGAGGGTGTCTGCAGCTGAATTCTACCTGGCTCCTGCCCTGAAGTTGCTCCCTTGTCGGGGAGCCAGGCACGATGGTGATGGTGACAGTGATAGTGGCCGGTACTTACAGAGCGCGTGCTGCGTACCAGGCACAGTTCCAAGTGCTTAACATGCTTTATCTCAGTTCTTACCACGACCCTATGAGGTAGGTATTGTTACCCCATTTTACAGATGGCGACACAGAGGCCCAAGAGGTTAAGCAGTGTGCCCCAGGTGAGGCAGTTAGCAAGCAGCTGGAGTTTGCTTCCTGAGATGCCGTGTTGTTTGGGGGCATCGGGCAGGCCAAGGAGGCTCAGGGCTGCGTGGGCTCGGGCACCGGGCCTGTCTTTTGATGGACTAGTTTGTTCATTCTGCAGACATTGATCGAGCACCTGCTCTCTACCTGGCCCTGGGCTGGGGGCTGTGAGTGTGCAGGTGTATCTTGCGTGTGTCCTGCATCTTGTCGGTGAGCCTTGCTTGGTGGGTTTGTGGCAGGCGTGTTGTGCTGTGAGGGCAGGCATTGAAGAGAAGCAGGGAGGAGGCCCTGCCTCCCACCTGCAGACAGGTTCGAATCCCAGCTCTGCCACAGAAGCATCGTGAACCTGGGCAAGCGACTCCTTGACTCAGCCTTACTCTCCTCCTCTGTCAAATGGGCCAATAATGCCTCATTCACTAGGCTGGGATGAGGAGCAGTGCTGGGGGGAGGTGCAGCTAGTTAGCGAGTTGGCAGCTAGTTAAAGGAAGCTGCTCCTGAATAGTTACTTTTATTTTACGTATTTTAGTGATTATATTTTCCCTAAGATTGTTGTTATGTCTCAGAGGTGAATCTGAGAGGTGGCTTGCCATGTGACCATGGGCAGCTTCCCCCCTGCCCCCCAGCCTCTACTTCCACATCTGTAAAGTGGGGAAATTGGGTTGGGTGACCCAGGGGCCTTTCCGGTCTTCACATTTGAGGAACTAACAGAAAGACCAGGGGCCAGAGAGGGCAGGGCCTGACCTGGGGTAGCCCAGTTGGGAAGGGAGGGCAGACCTGCTCGGTTGGGGGGAGGATGGGAGGCCTGCTTCCTTCAAGTGGCCTGTCTATGGTTCCTCCTGGGCCAGGGTAGGAGGGGCCCTTTCCTTGCCCATCGCACTGAGCACCACGTTCCTTCCCAGCCTCTGGGACATGATCCAGGCCAGTTGGAGGCTGGGCTGTGAGTCTGGTTTCCTGGGCAGAGAGGAGCAGCTGGGCAGGGAGTCCAGTGCCTGGGTTCTTGTCCCTACTCTGCTGCTGACCTGCCAGTCACTGCAGGCACTGTTTACTGCTGTCCCCTCTGTGGCTGGCCTGTGCTGAGCCCTAGGAACACTGAGGGGGTTCAACCTGCTCCCTGACCTCAGGAAAGCTCCCAGTTAGGTGAGGGGCTGAGGAAGTGAGTCAGGGGAAAGAGAAGTTGGTTTTGGCTCTGGGGAATCAGGGAGGGCTCCGTGGAGGAGGTGTCCTTTGTTCCAGGCCTTGAAGGATGGCAGCACATTGATAGGCAGAGGGATCAAGGTGGACAAGGCTCAGAGGTGGGAAAAGTCATGGTATATTTAGGGAACCGAAGTGTGGTTAAAAGTAGTAAGTCCCAGCTCGGGGAGAGGCATATGTGGAGATGGGAACATACCTCCCTTTGGGGTGGAAGAGCCATTGCTGTAGGCGGTGCTGTTTCTAATGAGAGTGTATTGCTTCTTAACATTTAACAGACATTCACTGGTCACCTCCTGGGTGCCTGGCCCTGTGCCACGGGGTGTTTTGGGGCTGAACAGTTGAACACCAGAGGGCCTCAGCATGGGAGAACCAGTGGCTCACAAGGTGGGCTTTGAGTCCAAACCAAGGCATTGGGTTCCATCCTCAAGGTAGAGGATGTTGGTCTGTAAAATGGGTGCAGCCCCACGTTGAGGGGCTGGCATGAGATGACAACAAGAGCATGGATGTGATGATGTTAATATTGAATTATACCTGTTGAGTGCCTGCCGTGTGCAAGTTACTCTGCCAAATGTCTTATGTATAAAAGCTCACTTAACCTTTACAACCTTATGAAGGAGCTACCATTATTACCTTGGTTTTACAAAAAAGGGAATTGAGGCACAGAGAGGTTAAGAAACGTGTCCAAGGTCACAGAGCTAGTAAGTGGCACACTTACCAGGGTTTGAACCCAAACAGTCTAGCCTCAGAGTACTGTCTGAGGCACAACCTCTGCTGCATGCTACCACGTGTGCTGCAAACTGTAAAGTGTGGTGCCCTGAGAGGATGAATTTAAGGCCAGTCAGGTCTTGCTGGGTGAGCCTGTGTGGCTGCTCTGGGGGAGCCCCAAGCTGGACCTGGGACTCTTGGCTTCCACACGGGGCTTCTCTGCTGCATGTTTTCTGTTCAGGTTGGGCCGTGGGCTGAGGCCAGCCCAGGCGGGGGAAAGATCAGAGGACTGAAGATGGTTTCAGCTGGAAGGCCTTTGGAAACACTGTCGTCCAACTTGTCATTGTCCTGAAGGGGAAACCGAGGCCGAAGGAATGCTCTCGAGTCATAGTGAGGGTCTTCTGAGAGCTGTTAGTTCAGCCTTTTTGTTTTGCCCATGGGGAAATCGAGGCTCGGAGAGGTACAATGGCTTGCCCAAAGTAACACAGCAAGTTGGTGGCTGAGCTGGGACTAAGAACTATGTCTCCTGACTCCTAGGCAGGGCACCATCCCCTGTACCATGTTTCTTCTCTTTACTTGTCTCTTTCTGCCCAGACTGCAGGCCCAGCTCCCACTGACCTCTCCCAGGAAGCCTTTCCTGACCCAACCAGCTGCCCTCATGCCCAAGACTCTAATACCAAATTGATTCCCTTCGGTGCACTCAGTGTGCTTCTCCAGCCTCATCCCTTTGCCCCCTTCTACCACCCAAGACTCCTGGCTATTCCCTGGGTATAGAGCACAACATTGTCTCTCTTGCTTTCATGTCTGCCACATGCTGTTCACTCTCTGTGGACTGTTCTTCTCCAGCAAACTCCTTCTCATCCTCCAAAACCCAGCACAGATATCCCCTCCTCTGGGAATCATTTACCAGCCTCTTCTCCCAGCTCCCAAGCACAGTGAGCCCTTTTTCAGACCCTTCTCTCCTGTCTCCCTGTTCTAGATTCCCAGGCACTGCTCTTCTTCTACAAGCTATAGGATTCTTTGCTAAGCCCCAATTCTGTTACTTGCTTCATAGTGTCTGGCTCTCCACAGGGTTACATCCTTACCTCCTTGGAGCCCTCACCTGGATACATTGTTGCAGCAGCTACTCCGCCCATTATATCATCTCCCTGGTCAGCTTCACACATATTACTTTGTTTCATTTCCCCCAATTCAGACATTGCTACATTGTTCCTTCATGTTTTCGCACCTCCTCAGTCTATTTTACTTCTGGTTCTCCCCTGTTGTCCCACCTCCTCCTTTCTCCCCAGCCCCCTCCTGTGATCCCCGAGCTTGGAGAAGAGGAGAGTGGAGGCTGGCAGCGGGGAGCACTGGGGCAAGAGGGCACTTCCTGCCTCGTTACCGGAGGTTCAGGCTTGGTTATGAGAGATCTTCCCCCTCTGCCCTCCATCTCCCTCCACCGGCCATCCTCCTGCACACCTCCTCCTCTGTCGGCCCACTGTTCCTCTCCTTCCCTCCCATCCTTTTCTCTCTCCCTCTCCTGCTCTGGTTCCCCCGAGGCCTCTGCCTCAGTCCCTCCTCGGGGCTGATGGGAACCTCTCGTCTCCCGGCTGCGACTCAGGGGCCCAGAACCCGAAGAGTCCCCTGGGGGACAGGGGTCTTGAGGGCCAAGGGGGTGTTTAGGGTCAGGGCTAGAGGGACGACTCTACTCCTAGCCCTCTGGGCCTGGAACCCCCCTATTGCCTTCATCCGCCCCTCCAGAAGTGTAGTTTCAAGGGCAAAGGGCCACAGGAAGTCAGCCCCTCACCTTGCTGTTCAGATGAGGACGCCGAGCCCAAAGGCGGGGCTTGGATGTTCAGGGTCCCCAGCACTGAGAGGCAGAACAGCTCCCCCAGGGCAGGTCCCTGGGTGGCCCCTGGGAGCTGAGCCCTGGATGGGTGAATCCTGTTCTCCCGTGAGGCGGGGGAGCCAGGAGGCTGGTTTGGGGCAATCTCAGCTCCAGAAGAGGCGGTTCCGGCTCTGAGTTCGGGGGACCGTCTGCAGGTCTGTGGTTGCGCCCAGGGTGATCCTTTGTCTGTGTGGAGCTAAGGCCATGTTTCTGTGTGGGTTCGGGCGAGGGGCTGGGTTTGTGGGCGCATGCGTGTGTGGTGGTGTGTTGCTGTGTGTCTGTGCAGATGCATGGGGGCCCTGGGGTCTGGGCAGGGAGGGACATTTGTGGCCTGCTCCTTTGCCACCAGCTGTTTTAGTGACTCAGGTGTGAGGCCAGGGGAGTCAGGAGCCCCCAAGTTGCTGTCTTTCCACTTTCTCAGCTCTAGGGGGCTTGCTGCCAACAACCTGGGGTGGCCACAGTATTAACAGCTCCTGGGAGAATAGTGGACGAAGTTGGGAGACGCTCTCCTACCTCGGGCTGGGGGGGTTGATGCACAGATAGAAATGTGTGCACGTGCAGACCCATTTGTGTACGTGAAAGAACAGGCAGACCTGAGCCCACACCCTGTCCTGTGCACACGCGTGGAGACACAGACCCACAGACATACCTGAACACACACAGGCACCCAGAGACAGGGACACGCACTCTACCAGGTGCACACGGACCACTTGCAGAGATGCAGCCCTTGTACTCACACCAACACACCCAGGCCCACACAGGCATCTGAGCCCACCTAAGACAACCCGAAGGTATACACACACGAGTGTACCTGTACACGTGCCCAGCAATGCCCCTGAAGGTGCTCGCATGTGTGCACCTCATGGCTGCGTGTACACACACACACATGCACACATGCGTGTTGCTGGAGCTCTAAGTGACCAGGAGTGTGTCCGTCCTTAATCCCAGCGCTTAATCCCAGCGTCCAGGGAGCCCAGGTCAAAGGGGCAGCTGCTCATCTGCCCTCCTTAGAGGTGATTAAGGCGGGGCTGGGGGGGTGGGGTGCAGGGGGCCTCAGAGCTTTGTCTTCTGCCTGACCTCCGGGGATGCTGCAAACTCAAAACTTGGGTTCTTTCGGAGATTTGGTTACGTGTGATTTACCAAACCCTGGTGCAGACAAGCTGGGGAGGAGGGAGAGGCGTGTGGCTGTGTATCCCCAAGGGAAGTGACAGCTGGGTCAGAGAGGCCAGGCGAAGCAGTCCCTTCATTTAACTACCTGCCTGCTGTGGACCCTGAGTCAGAATCCTCAGTATGAGGCGTTTCCGGGGATTCTGATCTCTGGGAACACCGTTAATGGTCGGAGTGTTTCTGGACTAAGTGGGAAAATGAGGCCCAGCCAGGAGATGCTGAATTTGGGGTCCTGAGCAGGGAGGGGGGTGGCCACTGAGACAAGGGTGGGATGGGGAAGCTTCCAGGAGGAAGTGGGGCCTGAGCTGGGCATTGAAGGTATCAGCGCCTGGGGCTTTTGGAAATGCACAGGGATACTTTTCGTTGTCACCGTAATGGGGGTGCTGCTGGCATTTCCCGGGGTGGGGGTCACGGCTGCTAAATGCTGCAGGGCCTGGAGAACTGTCCCGCCCAGGGGTCTGCAGTGCTCCTGTTGAGAAATGCTGTCAGGTCATGCGGCGTGGCGGGTCAGCGTGGGCCTTGGCTCAGAGGTGAGACTGTCCCCAGCACGCTGTGGGAGGCAAGGCCATGCCCGCTACCCAGGGCGCTGTAGAGGTGCGCCGAGGTTGCGCGGGCTGAGTCCTCCCAACCCGGCCTCCCCTGCTTGGATGCATGTGTGTGAGCCTGTAAGGGGTGGCTGGGATAATGATGTTTGGGCAGCAGCCCCGCTGGGGCTCTGACTTTGACCTCTGCTCGTCAGTTGGGTGACCTTGGGCAGCTCACCCGTGTCCTCTGTAAGCCGGATGGTAACCACTGCACCGCGGGGTAGTTTCGAGAATTTGGGTTTACTTACCTCAGAGTCCAGCACGTTGTCCAGGGCTGGTGACCAGTAGTGTTTGTAGCGGGGGCAGTGGTCATGAGAGGCCTCTATCGCTGCAAAGGTGGCAACCACCACACTGTCCTTGTCCTGGGGTTTGGGAAACCAGCTGGGTCCCAGGAATAGCCCTTTGCCGCATGTCCATCTTCGAGCCCGGCTTTTCCAGTCCAGGCCCTTTTCCCACAAGCACTGTCTGTGCTCTGGTTCTGGGGCTGGACCACTTGGGCTCATTCGTCTGGATGTCCCTGGCATCCTGCTCTGGTGTGGGGCTGGCTGTGGTGGAGCCCCCCTGTGGGGAGGGAGGCCAAGCTGGTGTGACTGGGGCTCTGATGGCAGGATCCCAGGACCAGGGCCTCTGACCCTGCCTGCAGAGGGTCAGGTGATGGGTCAGCTGAAGGAGTTTTTGGTCAGGGAGTCATGTTCAAGTGACATATGAGGAGAGGAGGGTGTGTCTCATCCCTGGACTTCAGGGCACATAGGGGACGGGCACTGTGTCCCTAAAGCCCTGGGGGTGTTTGGACTCCGTCTGAGCTCGGTGTGGAGGGTGGAACCTATGGCAGGGGGCTGAGGACGGACTGGCTGGACACAGGAGGCGCTGGACCTGCAGGAGGCTGGTGAGGATGTCGGGGAGAGGACATGGGCCGCCGGGCTTTTCTCTGGTTCCCTCCACCTGTAGCTGGGACTGAGGGCTGGGGGGTCCTCGTGGTGTTCTTGGCTCCCCCCCTCTTCGGGGTTCGCTGTGGCTCCTGCCCTGCAGTCTGAGCTGCGAGGAGACCGCTTCCCCTCTTCGTGACCAGATTGGGGGACAGGGATGGCGAAGCTTGCTGAAGTTGTGGAGTGGAGCAGGGAACTAAGGCAGTGCAGGCTTCAAACCTGGATCCAGCCTGGTAGAGGGGGGATACCCTCTATCAAGTGTTTGGGGGATACCAAACACTTGTCAGAGGCCTGGCAGCTCGTGCCTCAGCCCAGCCCTCGGGACAGAGAGTAGGGAGTGGAAACCAGCCTGGGGCTCAGCGGCTGCCAGCTGGGCTGGGTGGAGGCTGGTGCCGGAGCCAAGTGGAGGCAGGGCAGGGTGAGGGGCTGGGCCCATGAGGTGTCTGTTCTCACGGCTGCCCTAGACAGCCACGGGGGGAGGGGCAGGCGGACTTGACTTCACACTCAGATGCGGCTCACCGCTAGGGCCTCGCCATCCTCCTGACTCCTTCCCTGGCAAGGACGTATCCTCATGTCTCTTGCTGAGGGCGGCCAGGGGCCAGCCACATGGACAGAGGGTCTGAGTGGGAACATCCTGGAACCACTGGTGGCTGGAGCTGGGGACACTGGGGTCTAGCGATGCAGATGGCAGCCAGCCTGAGTTTGGAGTTGCCTCCCTTCTCTTGGGTCCCGCTGGGCAAAGCCTGCTCCTTCCATTGGTCCCACCTGACAAAGTAGCTTTTGGCAAGCACAGGGGAAGCAGTTGCTGCACTGGCCTCTCCCACTTGTGGTCTGCAGAGTCAGTGTTTGCCCTTCGGAGGTGGGGGCTGGGGAGGCTTCACCTGGGGCTTGGTTAGGGGTTACTCAGAGGGAGGTCACCTCCTCTCCCATCCGAGCATTTGAGTCCAGGTTCTGCTGTGTTACCTTGGGCAAGTACCTCACCCTCTCTGAGCCTCAATCACACATTCATTCTTTTCTTTTTTTCTAAACAACAGCCTTATTGAGATTTAACTCAAATACCCCACAATCCACCCATCTAAAGCATGTAATTAAATGGTTTTTAGTATTCTTACAGCTGTGCAACCATCACCAATATTACTCATTTTTATCACCCCCAAAAGAAATCCTATACCTATTAAGGTTAGAAAAGGGTCACTCCTCTTTTCTTCCCAATCACTCAGCCCTAGGAGTCACTAATCTACTTTCTGTCTCTATGGGTGTGCCTATCTTGGACATTTCATATTAGTGGAATCAAATAGGATGTGGTCTTTTGTGACTGGCTTCTTTCACTCAGCATAATATTTTCAAGGTTCATCCATGTGGTAGCATGTATCAAGACCTCATTTCTATTTTTGTTTAATAATATTCCATTGTATGGACATACCACCTTTTATTTATCCATCTATCAGTTGATAGATATTTGGGTTATTTCTACTTTTTGGCTGTTATGAATAATGTTGCTTTTTTTTTTAAATATGTGGACATATGTTTTCACTTCCCTTGGATGTATATACCCTAGGAGTAGAGTTATTGGACCATATGGTAACTCTATGTTTAACCTTTTGAGGAACTGCCAGACTGTTATCCAGAGTGGCTGAACCATTTTCCATTCCTAGCAGTGGTGCATGAGGGTTCCAACTTCTCCACATTCTCACCACTACTTGTTATTTTCTGACTTTCTGATCACATTCATTCTTGCATCCATTCATCCCTCAGGTATTTATAGAACACCTGTATTTGACAAGGCAGAGTGCTCACTGCAAAATTGGGGAGAGAATTTATCCCTTAAGGAGTTGTTTAGAAGATTCAATGGCACCATGGCTGTAAAAACCTCCATGCACTTAGTGACAGGAGATAAAGATTATCAAGGGGAGAAGCTGAGGGTGGTCAGGGAATCACGGGGCCCCGTGAGAGCAGAGGAAAAGAGAAAGGAATCTGTGTGTTTTGACCACCTACTCTGTGTCAGAACCTTTGCTTCAGTTCTCATGACCTTCTGGGCTGTACTGTTGTCCCGTTTGCAGATGGGAGAACTGAGGCTTAGGCCGGGCACCTTGCCCCAAGGTCGCCCAGCCAAGAGGTAGCTAGGCTTTGGGCTGAGATCCTGTTTGGATAATCTCATTTAATCCTCCCAACCCTTTGAGGTTGGTACTATTATTATGTTCATTTTACAGGAGAAGAAAATGAGGCTCAGAGAGGTGGACTTTCTTGCCCAGGGTCACACAGCCGCTGAGGGCCAGTACTGGGATTTGGACCCAGGCAATCTAGCATCAGAGCTCCTGCTTACTGCGAGGTCCCACCTGTCTCCCAGGATGCAGGACATGAGGGTGAGGGCTGGGGCATCCGTCTGCCCCTGTATCTCAGAGAGTGTTATCTGGGGCTGGAGGTGGCCTTGGAGGTGAATGTGACCCTAGGCAAGCCTCTGGGGCCTCCGCCAGTCCCTCCTCCAGTTTTTTTCCGACTCCTTGCTCTATGCCTCGGTTTCCCATCTAGGTGATGGTGGTGGTGGCCCTGGAGGCCCCCGTGACTCATACTGAGCCCGGCTTGTTCTATCCCTCGAAATGGAGCAGCTCAGAAGCCAGCAGAATAGTCCTGGGGTGGGGAGTTGTATCTCCACTGTTTGTGAATTTGTGCTGGTTATAACTAACCTAGCAAACGGGAGGGTGAGGGAGACCACAGCCGGACTCCTCAGGAGGCTGAGCCTGGATACACACTCACACACAGATGGGCACATTTCGTGTGTGTGTGTGTGTGTGTTGTGTGTTCTCAGGGTGTGTGCCTAGCATGTGCCTGAGGAGGCTCTGGGGAGGACGGAGAGCTGTGTGGTGTCCCAGCACAGCTAGAAGGACTGGGCCTGCCTCGGGCTGACTCAGCAGGGTCTGTCTGGTTTCCTGGAGGCCCAGCAGAACCCCAGGGCTGGTGAGGTCTCTGGGGCCTCTGCCCCTGGCTTCAGGTGGCCCCTAAGATCTGGCAGAGGTGTCCTGTGCCCTTTGAGCTTGCCTTTCCTTAGGTCCTGTCCTGTGGGATGAGAACCAGACACACAGCATTGGGCCTCTCTCTGCTCTTCCAGACCCTTCCCCATTACCAGTCCCCCCCTGGTAATGCCTTGCTCCCCTTAACTCCATCTTGACTCACCAGCTGAGCTCTCTGTAACCTCCAGCAAGTTGCCTGGCCTGAGACTGTGGAGTAAGGAGGCCCATTTCACCTGGTCCTATCAGTAAGGGGCCTGGCACTTAGTAGGTGCTCAGTAAATGCTATTGTCCTTCCAGCCCAGGCCTGGTTGTAAAGTGGCCAGAACTGTAGGCTCTGCTGGGAACCTATTGTCTTGCATGTTTTTGTACATAATTTGCATAGTTGTTTTATGAAAAACTGCTGGGATCAGTCTCAGCCTCTCTTCCCTCCTCCCAGGGCAGTTGGAGCCCTGGTTGGATTTTGGAGGGACCAGAGAGAACTTTGGATGGGGAGACTGAGGCCAGAGGACAGGGTCCTGCCCAGGATCACATAGTGATTAGAAAAGTAGGTAATGTGGGTCTGTAAGGGTGATCCCATTCACAGTATTCACTGAACAAATATTGATGGAGGCCGACTGTGTCCCAGTCACTGCCACCAGGAGCTGTTGGAGGGGGAGATAGGCATTAGACAAGGAAGTAAGTAAACAAGCTAATTTCAGGCAGTGGTGAGCTATGAGGAGTAAGCCTGGTGTTGACAGTGATGGGGTGTGTGGGGAGGTCACGTGGATGGATTTGGTGGTCAGGGAGGGCCTCTCTGAGGAGGTGAGCTTTGAGTAGGGACACCAAGTCACGCCCCAGTACTTACTAATTGCCTAATAACTGCTCAGCATGTCACAGATGGTGTCTTGGTGTGTTGGGAATCATCATTCCCATTTCATAGGTGGGCAGACTGAGGCCCAGTGAGGTGAAGGAACTTGACTAGGGCTCTCTGGAAGCCAGGACCAGAACATCTAACCCCACACTGGGTTGTTCTGGGAAACGTGGGCCCTTGCCGAGTCTGTTGGCAGGGATGGTTGCAGAGCCTGGAGACTCAATCCCAGGGGCACCTGCTGGTGAGTCATGGGGTGGTGGGTGGGGCTGCTCAGCGGGACCGGGCCACCTGTCATGGGAACAGGGCTTGTCTTCCATTTCTTCTCATTCCCAGACAGTCCATCTCTCTGTCTGTCTCTGTGCAGGGTGTTGGGGAGGGTAGGGTGGTGGTGTGTAGACTCTGAAGCTGCCACCACCCCCTCCTTGAGGAAACTCCTGGTGGGGGAGACTGGTGAGGACTGGGAGTGGGTGTGTGCTACAGTATGCAGAGCATGGTCCTTAGGGTTCAGCTAATCCAGGGGTTCAAATCTGGCTCCATTGCTGTGTGACTTTGGGCCAGTTGCTTCACCTCTCTGAACTTTGGTTTGCCCATCTGTGAAATGGGGACAGTAATCCCTCACCAGTAAGATGTTTGTGAAGAGAAATGGGGCCATGTGCATATAGTGAGTGCTCCCTCTGTGGGAGCTGTAACGGTTGTTCATGGTCAGGGAATAACGGCCCCAGGCCTTCTACAAAAAAAAAATCCTGCTGTGTCCCCACTGGTGGCTTAACAGCCTCCTCAGTCTCCTCATCTATAGGTGGGGACAGTAGTACCTGCTTCCCAGGGTGGCCAAGTGCATTCCATGAGAATCTGGTAGAAGGGGCCCACTGGAGTGACGGGAGATGGTTGGTGGCCCCTCCTTCCCCAGTAAATGACAACACAGTGAAGGCAGAGTCCCCAAGAAGGGGCTTCAGAACAGGCGGGTGGTTGGCGTGCGGCAGCCTCACAGGGGAAGCAATGTTTGAGCTGCTTGAGCTTCCTGAGCACATCCCTGTCTTGTTGACTGTGGGTCACCGGGCGTCTAGAATAGTGCCTGGTACACAGTAGGTGCTTAATAGATAGATATTGCTTGTACTGACTTTCTGGTGGAGTAGGTGCTGGTCAGGCAGAGATGTGGAAGGGTGTTCAGGAAGCAGGAACAGCATGTGCAAGGCCTGGAAGGAATCCATAAAGGATTCAGTGTGGGAGGAGCATGGGGGCTGGGCAGTCGGGGGCCTCAGTGGGTGGTCCTGCTCTCAGACACAGCCTTGGGGACAGGAATAAATGAGCAGTGTGAGTCAGGGTGGCCGGGAGGGTGACGCTAGAGGGCAGGTGGCTGGGATAGACCGAGCAGTGACAGTGGGGGGCGGGGGGGGGGATGCCCCAGCCCTGAGTTGAGGAGAGGGCTGGTTTTCCCAGGGTTGCGCTGCCATCCTCTGTCCAGGTATAGGTGACAAGGGTGAGCAGCTGTAGTGTGGCCAGCCTGCACCCTGGCTGGGGCCAGCGGGGCTGGTGGGCCGGGAACTAGGCTGATGGAAGAAGCTGGTGGGTGGCCCGTGGGCGAGGTGTCTGGGCGCTGTAAGCCAACCGTGGCGGCCAGCCGGTGAATGCGGGGGGAGCCAGCCAGTCTGCAGTGAGGTGCAGCTACGTAGGCTCCTGCCAGCTCCCTTGGAGGCTTTTGTGTTCATTTCCTTCCTGCTGGTTCCTCTGTTTGCTCATAACTCACGACCAGCCCTAGTGGGGTCTCAGCAGAAGGAAGGGGCCAAGGAGTTTCAGAGACCAGGGCACGGCGGGCATGGGGACTCAGAAAGAGCGTGCTAATTCTCATAACAAAAGTACTCTTGAGTTTATTGTGGAAAGTTTGGAAAATACAAACAGGTCCCGAGTAAAAAAGGAAAAACTACCTGTAATCCCACCACCCAGAGAGAGCCTCTGGGAACCTTTAGCCTTAGAATTCAGTGTTTAGAAATACACTTTGGTATTGAGTTCATTAAAATAGGATCAAGTTCTACGTATTTTTTTTATAACCTATTATTAAACTTAATGATGATAATAGTATTAATAGCCAACATTTATGGAGCAGTTCGTTAATGTGTGGGCACCCGAAGTCTCCTACAGTGAACCCCACGAGGTGGCTATTGTTATCTTTGTTTACCAGGAAAACCAGGCCGAGAGAGTTAAGTACCTGTCCAAGGTCACCCAGGTACTGAGAGACAGAACTGTTTGGATGATCCTATCAGCAGCTCTGCTGCATTGCCTGTTGACAACCAGAGTGTACATTTTCCCCTGTCCTTGCATATTCTTTGAAACAAGTTAAAAAAAAAAAAAAGCCTTTGGTTATGCATTTATGCCTTTTAATGACTTAGACAGTGTAGATTTGTGAAAACACAGTTCTTGATAGCTGCATAATATTCCATGTTGTGGTTGTGCCCTAAGTTATTTAACTAGTTGTCTGATATTGGGAATGTAGGTTATTTCCCCTTTTTCTCTCTTATAAATAACACTGCCCTGGCTCTCTTTGACCTGAGGGCTGAATTCTTGGACACCCAGAGTGTCCAAATCAGAAAGGCACTTAGAGCACCAAGCTGACAACGGGTTCATTTCCAAGTGGGGCAACGGAAGTGCAGAGAAAGGGGGAGGGGGCTCGTCTGGGTCTGGGAGGCTGCGGCCTCCTGAGCCAGGATGGTGCTAGCTTTCTTGTCCAGTGTTGATGAGAGCAGTGCCGCCATGGGGAGGGGGGTTCTGGAGAGGATAGTGGGAGCACAGCGGCAGGTAGTGGCGAAGGTGATGGGGGTGGTGGGCTGGAGCTGATGGAATACGGGTGTGGGGTAGGGAGGGCTCTGCTGTCAGGATGTCTCTTGCAGAGCAGTTGGCTGAGGTGGGATGGACCCAAAGGGGTGTTTCCTGCCCTCTCAGTTGCCCTTGTGGACGGTCTGGGGGTGGGTATTTGGAATAAGGGTGGTGGGAGGGTGAGTCGGTGACAGTGTGTGTGTCTGGGCTTTGCTGATTGTTTTGGGTGGGGCGGTCTGTCAGGTGGGCCTTCTCAGCCCTTCCTCCCCCTGCTCCTCCTCCAGACCCCTCTGCTCTCTGGGACTTGGGCTCCGCGGCCCCTTCCTGGCAGATGCAGCCTTCGTGCCCCTCACCCCTCCGGCAGCCAGTGAATGTGGCGGGGGCTAGGTTCCCAGCCAGGGCAGCTGTGGATGGGTAGGGGGTGGAGACTGAGGCGTCCCCCTTCCCGGTCCAGGCTCTCCATTGTGTAGCCCCCTTGGCTGTCCTGCTGCCCAGAGCCTGGCCCCGGCCCACATTCCTGTGGTGACGCTCTGGGTCTCCGGGTTGGAGCTGGTGAGCGTGAGGGGCACTGAGTTCTCACAGGACTGAGGGCCTTTTGGGGACGGGGTCTGGTGGGGATGGAGCCTGTGGGGATCCAGAGGGCTCTGCCGAGACCACCCTGCTTCTGGGAGCTAGTATTAAGTCACTGTGTGTCGCTGGACAAATCACTTTACCTCTCTGAGTGCTGCTTGGCAGGCTAATTCCCCACCACCTGCCCCTCTTATCCCCTCTCTGAGCCTCAATTTCCACATCTGTAAGAAGGGAGAGCTGAACTCAGTCATCACTCAGGCCTGAAGGTGAGAAAAATGTACCACGGTAAGACCACCGAATGGTTATTGAGTGCCGGCTGTGTGCTGGGCAGCAGGAGTGCTTTTGGTGCATCATCTTACTTGTTTCTCACGACAGCTCCGTGAAGAGTATATCATTATTTAACCAAACAGAGGCTCAGAGAGGTTGAGTAACTCGCCCGGAGTCACCCAGCAAGTAAGCAGAGCTGGACTTGAACCCAAGACTTGAACCTGAAGCTGGGCTCCCAACCCCTGCTCACATTGCCTCCAGTCACCAGGAGAGTGGAGCCTGAGACTGGCTAATGTGGGGAAGGAAGCTCGGACAGAATTAATTATACTTGATTTTATTCTTAGTTTTTGCAGCATGATTAGCACTGCACAGGGTGCTGGGCTCCTGGCCCACCTACAGCTGACCTAATTTGTGTGTCCATGCCTGTTTCTGTAGCTCGCCCTTCCTCTCCCCACATCCAACCTCTCCTTTTTTCTCACTCTGCATTCTCCCCCGCTTTGTGGCCTTGGCAATGCCACTTAGGCTCTCTGGGCATTAATAACCTCATCTGCAGCATGGGTGTAATCATCCTGATTCTTCTCCCCTCAGGAGGTTGGTGAGGCTTAAATGAGATAAAATCTTCAGAATTCATAATGGAAATATTAACATGTGCCTAACAATAATCACAGCTACATTTATTTATTCAGCTCGCAGTGTTGGGTTGTGTGCTCAGCCCGTTACCTGCATGATCTTATTTGATCCTCACGGCACCCCTATGAGTCACATACTGTTATTAGCACCCCCATTTTACAGATGAGAAAACTGAGGTGCCAAGAGACTCAGTGGCTTGCCTGATGTCCGATGGGTAGTGAGGGGAGGAGCCGGGTAGTGAGGGGAGGAGCCGATTCATTCTGGCTTTAACTTCTGTGTTATCCTGTTTCTGTGGGAAGGCTCATGATGGGGGCGGGGGCAGGTGGAGGGAGCTGGGCATGAAAGACCCCAGACTTCTGGTCTCCAAGGAGGGCTTGGAAGGAGGCTGGGGGCCGGAGGAGGGAGCCGGAGGAGGGAGATGCCCTGCCTTTCTACCTGAACATGTCCCCTGCACCCCCAACCCCACTGGAGAGGGATGGCAGTGGAAGTTACCCACCCATCCCAGCAGTTCTAAAACTATGGAGAGGATCAGGTAGGGGTGGGGGCGGGTGAGTGGCAGGCAGCTCTGGTCACTGCTGGTCCCATCAGGTCAGAGAGCCTGAGGTACTTCTTTGGGTTAAGGCTGTGGGTCAGCTCAAGGTAGGATGGTGGCAAGGGGGCAGTGAGAAAAAATGGCAGGGGGTGTGCCAGTCCATTGGGAAAGGTGCCATGTCTCACCCCGGCATTGTAGGTGTGCTTGTACATACCCCAGAGGGAAAGTGTGCATGGTGTGTGTGCATGGTGTGCATGTGTGGAGGGGAGTGGGATGCAGGTGTTAGGGGCCTGTTGGTGGGTGTCTGAGATGGGGCATATGTATGGTGCAGTGGGTGCTTTTTCAGGGACGCATGGGTGGAGCATGTGGGGAGCAGGAGTGGGTATTTGGGAGCATTTGGGGTGTTTGCCGGTTGCTGGCGTGTGTATGGTGTGCGGGGGTGGAGGGGTGGTAGTTTTGAGCTGAGGTTGTCCAGGGGCTGTGGGTCACAGGTGTAGGAACCCCAGATGAGCAGCAGATTGGGAGCTACCCTGGAGTGTTTGGAGCAAGGGTTCCAGGGGCTAAGGACCCGTGCTCATGTCTCAGCTCTAAACCCCAGCCTCAGTGCCTGCATCTGTGAAGTGGGGATAATAAAATCCTGGGAGGCTGTGATGGTTGAAGACGGTGGAGCAGGTAGAGTTCTTCTAGCGCCTGACATGGGACAGGGCCTCCGTAGTGGTGGGCAGAGGCCTCTAGAACCCCCTGAGGACCCTCAGGAGCTCCCCGGGGGAGCTCAGACCTTCAGCCACTGCTGGGGGAGCCTCCGGCTGGGCGTCGCGGCCGGGACTGGTGGTGGCAGGAAGCAGAAGGTTCAGGGGCCTCCGCAGCGGGCTGTGTGGGCTGTGTGGGGATGTGAGGGTGAGAAAAGATTGTTTACAGGTCGTGAGGTTTTTGTCAGAGTCCGAGGGTGTCGCTGCCATGGAGAATGTGGGCAGTGATATGTGACTCAGGGGGCATGCTTGGACGTGGGGAGGGTTGGTGTGTGCCACAACCCACGGACGTTGTGTGGGGTGTGTTAGGTGAGGAGAGGGGTGCAGCTGTGTGTCTGTGTGTTCATCTAGAGAGGCGGTGAACGGGTGAGCCCACGGTGGTATGTGCCAGGCTGTTGTCTGTGAGTTGTGGTGGGTACACAGGTTAGGGTCAGTAAATGTGGATCATAACTGTGTATGCGTCTGTGCTGGTGTGTGTGCATGTGCGTGCGCACACTTGGGTTGGGTGTGCAGATGTGTTTATCAGGCATGGGAGGGTGTGTGGTTTACCTGGAGGGGGCACCGTCGAGGGTCAGGGGGAGGCCGGCATTTGAGTTCAGTTCTCCTTTAAGGGAATGGCATGGATAATTATGCTAATTATGCATGTAATTATGCAAATAGAGAGGTCGTTTGGGGGTCAAAGGCTGTTTTCACCATCCTCCTCTGGCATTTGTGACTTCTGAGGCTTTCCCTGCTGCCTCCCAGGCTCAGTTCCCCACCCCCCATCTCTCTCCTCTCTCCTCTCTGTAGCCCTGGTAGCTGCAGCTTCGAGCACCCCTGTAGTGTTCCTGGGAGGGCCCCGTGAGCCCTGGTCCCCCAGGGAGGGGTACAGCTGGCACTTAGTAGACTTGGGGGGGGTTTGGGCAAGATGGCATCATGCACCCCACCCCCCGCCCCCCAGGTCTCAGGTGTCCCGGTGTTAAGTTTCCCAGGGTGAGCTCAGGGGTGACTGGGTTGTTGGCCATCACCCCTTCTACCCCATCTGGGGGCTGCTTATTGTTTGGAAAGAATGTTCTCTTGGATGTAGGTTTGGAAAATCACTGAGGTGGCCCTTTCCCCAGCTTTGTCTGATGAGCGTGAGGCTAAATTAAGATGTGAGAGAATTCTCTCCCTCAGCCTCCCACTCTTGCCTTCCCTTTCTCTCGCACACCCAGTCCTCCCTCCACTCCCTCCTCCCTGTCCCCCCCACACTGCCCCTCTGACCCCCTGGCTTCCCTCTGTCCTTGCATTTCTGTCTCCATCCAGTGTCTCCCCCTACCCCCATCATTCTCTCTGTTCTTCCATGATCTCTCCCTTTCCTGCCCCCCCCCCCATCTCTGTGGGGATCTGGAGCTCCTGGTCCTTAGCATGGAGGAGATGGTTGTCATGGTAACAGTTGTCATGCCGATGGCTACTGAGCTAGGGATGAATAGTATCTAGGTGAGAGCTACCTGAGTGGAGGCTGATGGGTTCACAGGAGGTTCCATACTTGTCTCTGAGCCTCAGAGCTGCACGGTGTGTGCCCCCATCTAGTGCCCGCCCCCATGCATGTGCCTGTTTGCACTCAAAGGCATGCCAACACGCGGTGCCTCTCTCTGCCTTTAGGTGAGTGTGTGTCAGGGTGTGTCTGTATGTGTTCTTTCTATGTCTCTGGGTGTGTCATTTCAAAGGCTTGTGTGGCTTTGCAGTGTGTTAGGGGCTGGTGTGTGGTGCTGGTCACTGTGGAATCATGAGGACACCCTATTTTGGCCCCCACATTTACCCCAGTTTGGGGTTCTCCTGGGACCACAGACTTCTTAGAACCCCTCCTCCCAGCTAAAGGGCTTCCAGCCTTCCCTGGGCTGCCTGGAAGGTTGGAGAGACAGTGAAGATGGACCTGCCCAGGAGAGGCAGTCAGAGCCCCATCCCTGCTCAGTCCCCATCCTGCTGCACGTCTCTGGCTTCAGGCTACTTGCCTAAGAATGGAGCAGAAAGTCTCCAAGGGACCCCAGCTTAGCTGGCCCAGGTGGTAGAGGCTGGTAGTGTGGGAGCTTCTAGCCCCCTCACCTCAGGTCCTGGGGATCTGTTCTTCTGGGAAGTGGGAGCAGAGATGGGAGCTGGGGAAGGTTGGATGGTAGCTGCTGAAATGTCTAAAACGGAGGAAGACCCAGCAATTAGTCACAGAGCAATTACTCTAATTGTTCCACTCCATGACTCACTGGTAGCAAGTAAATACTGATTAATTCATTATTTTGAGACTGTGTGTGTGCGTGTGTGTGTGCGGTAACGGGTATGGTGGGGGGAATCGCTTGGCTCCCTGCCCTGGCCTCCTGCCCTGCGTGGCCTGTGTAGGGCTTTGGAGCAGGTGGTCGAGGCTCGGGGCCGGAAGCCAGGATTGGGATCCTCTCTCGAGCTCCATTGGCAGCTCCAGAAGGGGGCCCGTCAGGGGTGGGAGTGTGAGAGTCTGAGCACAGATCGCAGTGCCGATCCAGCCCCTCTCCTGCTCACACACCTTCTACGGCTCCCCACGTCAGTCAAACAGTAGTGATATTCAGACTCCGCCTCAGACCTGCTGAACCGCCGAGTTCTGTTTTCACAATATTCTGATGTGCAGTCAGGATAAAACATGACCAGTTTCCAAGATAAAAGTCGCCAGCCAAGCACTGAGAGCCTGTGATGGGGCTTCCCCAAACTCAACTCCGGCCTGTCCCTGCCCCACCCCTGCCCTGGGAATTACATCCTCTAACTCCAAACCTGTTCCCTAACAGATACTTCCTGATACCGACTGTGTGTCTGACACGGTCCTGCCTCCATCGAGGTGTAGTTTAGTGGGGGTGGGAACAGTCACAGAAAAAGTATATACCCAAGCCAGTACAGCTCACAAGTGGTGGTAGTTGTGAATTCAGAAGCACAGGATACTCTGAAAGATCAAAGTAGGAGGGCTTCTCAGAAGAAGTGATGGGGAGCAGGAGTTAGCTGGTGGGAAGTTGGAGGATAAGGGGATGGGAAGGAAGGGTGTTCTCTTGGAGGGAACAGCATGAGTGAAAGAGGCGGGAGAGACCATGCACGTTCCAGGAACAGACAGGGGCCCGGTGGTAGGAATCCAGTGATCGCAGGGGTTCCGAGGGACCCTGGATGAGGCTGTCAGTCCCAGCTCTGGTGGCATAGGCTGTACTTCCCCACCTCGGAACTTTTGCTTATTCTGTTATCTCTGCTTGAGATGCCTTTCTCTCTCTATTTCAGTTGCTTAAGATCCAAGTGCTAATCCTTTAGATCTGAGCACCAGGTCATCTTTCTCCGTAAGCTCTCAGGGGGCAGGGACTGTGGCTGGGCTCAGTCTGGATCCAGGGTCAAAAGTGTGGTTGGGGGTTTTCGCTCCAGTCTTGGATGTCCTTAGTGCTGGCTCTCAGCCCGGGGTTGCAGTGGGGAGGGATGGTCCATGCCCAGGAGCCACAGCACCTGGCCTTCCCAGGTTCTGATTTTTGGGGGAGTTTTGGGTCTGGAGAGCAGGACCCTGGGAGAAGCCCCTCTCACCCCTGCAAACTCTCAGGAGACCCTTGGCAGAAGTGAAAGTGGCATCCGTGCTCTGAGCTGACTCTCGGCATTGAGATACTTTGGGGGGAGTGTAGACAGGGGGGCTGACTTTGTTTTGGGGAGGACCCAGGGCCAGGGCTGCAGCCCACTCCCTTCTCTCCCTCCCCCACTTATCCAAGGTACTTCCCTCCCTGAGCCCCAAACCTCCTCAACACCCATGTCTATCTAATGGGCCTAATTGCCCTACCTTTGGAATTTTGAGGTGTGAGACTCTGGGTCCCTAGCAGAGTCCGAATCTTGTCATATCACGTGCTCTCTGGTGACCTGGGGCAATGGGGCCTCCCTCCTCTCCGCGGTGGAAGGGGGCAGATGGTGCTGGCCACACCGAGGGTAACGCTGACTGGGCTGAGAACCTGCTGCTTTGAGGTGCACTCAGCACATATTAGCATGCTGCATGCTCACAGCAACCCAACAAGGCAGGAAGTGGTAATCCGGCTTACCTCGGCTCTCTGTTTACCCCTGTGGAGGCCACATCTGATGCTGTCCCTCCATTGTCACTTGGCCCATGAGAGTGTCTGTGGTTCCTCTGGGCATGTCCAGGCTGATGGCCTCAGGTGCTGAGCCCTGTGCCCGACTCTGCCCTCCCCAGGCTCAGCGCTGGCGCAGTGAGAACTTCGAGAGGCCCGTGGACCTCGAGGGCTCTGGGGACGATGACTCCTTCCCCGATGATGAGCTGGATGACCTCTACTCTGGGTCGGGCTCGGGCTGTAAGTACCCCCTTCCCTTTGCCTGCGTGTTGTGTCAGCAATGCCAGTCTGCCTCCAGTACCCCATCCGAGGCTGTGATGGCAAGGAAGAGGAACCCTCGCAGACTCAGTTAAACGGCGGGGGAGGGGAGGGGGAGATCAGGCAGGGGGAGCTCATGGACCTCAAGCACAGGAAGGGCAGGCCACTCTTCCTGGGGTGGAACCAGGGCCTTGAGGCCTCAGAGCCTAGCACTCCCAGCTCCCCACTGCTTCTGTCTCTGCGTCTCTCTGTGCACTGCTTGGGTGCCCTGCAGACCTCCGGCCTCTGTCAGGGAACACAGACGCCCCTCAGCAACCCAGTTTTCAGTACTGTTGTGACCACTTGGAGGAACTCAGTAGCCCCTTTTCAGTTGCAGTGGCCGATCCCCAGCAGAGACCATCTGATTGGCTCAGCTTAGGTCAGGTGGCCCCCTTCTGTCCAATCAGCAGTGGCCAAGGGCAGGGTTAGGGCAGTGATGGAAGACGGCAGGTGCCTCCAGTGGTGCCTGGGACAACCCAGTTCCGGGGCCCTGTCCAGAAAGGCCAATAGAGTAGCATGAGATCAGGGAGGCACACTGAGTTCGAATCCCAGTTTCGCTACTAAATAGCTGTGCCACCTTTAGCCGTTTTCCCTCTCTCAGTCTATTCTTATCTGTGAATGGTGATAAATATGCCTTCTTCTCAGAGCCTCTGGAAGGCTTCAGTTTAAGACATCAGGGTCTGGCACAGAGAAGGAGCTCTAAAAATGATAGTAAAAAGGGGTGTGTGTTGAGATCGGGCCCCCTGAGGGGGCAGGACGAGCCTAACGGATGGTAGGGGGTCTGTGCGCTTTGGAACTGGCCACCTACAGCTCCTTGCCTCTAGTCTTCCCACTTTAGCCCACTCCTGTAAGCCTCTTGTGAGTTATGAAATCTTCATGAAATCCATCCCGATGGGTCACATCTCTATGTCCAAACCTCCCTGGCTCCTCCCCACCCTTCCTCTGCCTAGTTTAGGCCCTTGGGAGCTGCTGTGGCTTCTCTCTCTCTCTCTCTCTCTCTCTCTCCTCATTTTCTCCCGAGGCCCTCCCTTCACTTGTCCTGGCTTGGAGTCCGGAGTGCTCAAGCATCCTCTGTGGGAGAGGCTTGTTCTCCCTCCTGCTCTCTGCCTGTGCCTCTGGGGGAGCCTTAGTTTACCCACCATGTGTGTTCATGTAGGTTGTACCCGTGTCTGACTCTTCCCAGAATGCCACTCCCCTCCTCCCCTCCTCCCTGCAACCTCCAGCAAGATTTGCAGCCAGTAGGGCCTGTGTTGCCACTGCCTGGATTCAACCTGCTGGAAGCTCCAGGCTGGGTGGGCTGGAATAGTCAGGGAAGACTTCCTGGAAGAGGTGGTCCCTTAGAATTTTTGGCTAGGCAGAGAAGAGTTGGGGAACATTCACTAGCTATCAGCCAACTGGCAACCGTTGGCTACATTGTGCCTTCCTCCTTTCCCTCATCTTGTCCTGGGAAAATTATGCAAAGTGTGAGGGTTGGGAGCCCCCCATCTTGATGGCTATTGCTTACCTGGGATCCTCATGCCCCTCAAATCACCCAGCTCCCTAGCTCTCTCCTCTCCTCCTCACCCCCCAGACTTCGAGCAGGAGTCGGGCATCGAGACAGCCATGCGGTTCAGCCCAGATGTGGCCCTGGCAGTATCCACCACACCCGTGGTGCTGCCCACCGTGGACATCCAGCCTGTGGACACCCCGTTTGAAGAGCTCCCCTCTGAGCGCCCCACCCCAGAGCCAGCCACCAGCCCCCCACTGGTGACAGAGGTCCCAGAAGAGCCCAGCCAGAGAGCCACCACCATCTCCACTCCTACGGCAACCACTGCTGCCACAGCCACAGGGACCCCAGCTGTGGCCACAGTGCCCGCCACAGTGGCCACTGCTGCCCCCAGCATCCCTGCAGCACCCCCTTCCACGGCCACCACCTCCATCATAAGGACCACCGGCATACGGAGGCTTCTGCCTCTTCCACTGACCACGGCAGCCACAGCCCGGGCCACCACCCCAGCGGTACCCTCACCTCCCACCACAGTGGCTGTCTTGGACACAGAGGCCCCAACACCCAGGCTGGTCAACACAGCTACCTCCAGACCAAGGGCCCTTCCCAGGCCAGCTACCACCCAGGAGCCTGACATCCCTGAGAAGAGCACCCTGCCCCTGGGGACCACTGCCCCTGGACCCACGGAGGTGGCTCAGGTGAGTGGGTGGGGAAAGGACAGGGAATCAGAGCAGAGGAGGGTGGGTCAGGGCCTGGGGGAGGGAGGATGGAGCTGGGCAGGGGTGAGATCTAGGAGGTTCTGGAGATGAGCCAGACAGGGATGGGGAGGGTGAGATAGGCATGAGGCCGGAGGACCAAGGCTGGGGGTGAGTTACAGGACGAGGACAGAGATTGAGGTGGATAGGGATGGAAGAGGGACCAGGCCTGGGTCTTTAGATGTTAGGACAAGACATCAATGGGGAAGGAGCTGGGTGAATGGGAGTGTTGATGTGGGGAGGGACCAGGGGCCTGTGTGTTTTGATTAAAAGCACAGACTCAGGAGCCTTGCAGCCTGGATTGGAATTCTTCCACTGCCATGTGCCTTCAGGAAGTCACTGATCCTTTTTATACGTTTGTTTCCTTATCTGTGAAAAGGAGAAAATAATAGAATGCAAATCACAGGGTTGTGAGAATTAAGTTTCCCGACATATCCAAAGCGCTTAGAACAGTGCCTGGCAATACTAAGTAAGCTAAAAGTTTCACTCTTGTTTTCATCGTCATCATCATCGTTGTTATTGTTACTATTCCATCTGAGGAGGATTAAGAGTGGGGCTGTGTGAGAGAAATACTGCAGCTTACGTTCGTGGAGTGCTGCCTGGGTGGCAGGCTCAGTGCTGCACACGTTACCTGTGCCATCTCCTCTCACCCTCACCCTCACCCCGCGGGGTGGCACTGCCGTCATCCTCCCTTAAAGGTGAGGCCCCTTTCCAAGGCTTCACAGGCAGCAATGGCAGAGTCAGGATTTGAACCTGGCAGTCAGCTCCAGAGCTCCTCGGGGTGTGTGTGTGTGTGTGTGTGTGTGTGTGTGTGTGTGTGTGTGTGTGTGTGTGTGTGTGTGTGTGTTCGGGGTATTATGGATGGGGAGGTTGAAGGGAAGAGGATGAAGATGTAAGGAATGCCGGGATGGGTAGGATCAAGGAAGTGGCAGAAGTAGCCTGGTCCCTGCTGGGTGTGCTGGGCAAGGAGGGCATGTAGGGACATTGATTGGGGTATTAAAGCCCTTTGCATCTGCCTCACAGAGGAGGGCCCTCAGGCTATGGGGCTGCCTTCAGGTCATCATCAGGCCCTCCGACTCCCCAGCCGGCCCCAGCAGGACGCAGGCCCTGCTCTTGGCTCCTCTGAGCACTCGGGACAACCTGGTGTTTCACAGATGCTTGGCCAGGCAGGCAGGGGAGACAGTGCTGGGGCACTGAGACCAGGTTGCTGGTGCAGCCTCTGCTCACGGCCTTTCCTCGGCCTGGACACCAGACCCACGCTCTCCATGCCCACTTGTGAAGCAGCTACATCCCTGCCATGATCCCACCTCTGGTCCTGCCTCCATGTGGTGGGAGCCATTGAGATTTGTGGTGCTCTTGGACTGACCTTCAGGCTAAGGGACTCACACCTGCCCTAGGCACGTGGATCCAGGATCAGGCCCACGTATTTAAGAGCTGCACCCAGCTGTCCCCAAGCAGCAGTCCCTGATAGGAACCCCCTAAGGATTGTTAGAAAGGCAGCTGGAGAAGGAAGTAATGGAGATGGGATGGGGACCGGGATGTGTCCAGGATGAGAATAGAGGCAGTGTAGTATAGTGGTTAGGAACACAGATTCTGGAGTTGGATAGATGTGGATTTTAGTTCTGCTTCTACCACTTACTAGCTGTGTGTCCTTGGGCAAGTCATTTAACCTCTCTGGGCCTATTTCCTGCTCTATAAATTAGGGGGTAATAATACCTCCTTTATGAGGATATTGTGAGGATAAAATGCCCATGATGTGCTTAGCACAGGGCCTGGCACATGGTGCACGCTTACTGAGTGTCAGCCCCACCAGGGAAGTGGCGTGGTGGCAGTGGGCTTGTGTGCATGTGTGTATGGCTGCACTGTGGCAGGGGGTGCTGGGGCCTGGCTCCTGAGTCATGCTACCCTCCCTACAGACCCCAACTCCAGAGTTCTTCCTGACCACGATCCGGGATGAGCCAGAGGTGCCAGTGAGCGGGGGACCCAGTGGGGACTTTGAGCTGCCGGAGGAAGAGACCACACAGGCAGACACAGCCAATGAGGTGGTGGCTGTGGGCGGGGCCGCGGCCAAGCCGTCACCTCCACCTGGGACGCTGCCCAAGGGTGCCCGCCCAGGCCCCAGCCTCCTGGACAATGCCATCGACTCGGGCAGCTCGGCGGCTCAGCTGCCCCAGAAGAGCATCCTGGAGCGGAAGGAAGTGCTCGTAGGTGAGACTTGGGACCTGGGAGGAGCCCAGAGGGGGCAGCTGGTGGGGCTTCAGTTTGCCCTCTATGAACCCAGGAGGGAGGGTAGGGTGTGGGTTTCCTAGGAGCCTAGTTTCCTAGGAAGGGGAAAGCTGGGGACTCGGGGACCCCAGGACGTACCCTCTGGTTCCTCTTCTGACCTTCCTTATCCCAGGGTCTGACCTCCATCCTACCTCCAGCACTTTCCTCAACACCCTCCGACCCCTCCTCAGACTCTGCCCTTGACCCCTGCTTCCCTGGACCATGCTGATTCACCCCTCCTGGACCGCAACCTCTGGATCCTAATCCCTGGCCCCATCCTTGGTTTGACCTGCTCCCACCCTTGATGCCAGCCCTGAGGACCTGCCCTTGGCCTTGTCTCCTGAAGAGTCTCTGGATTCATGGTCCAAACCCTGCTCCCCACTTAGGAGCGGTGTGGCCTCGGGCAGGTGCTTCACCATTCCAGGCTCCCTTTTCCTCATCTGTGGAATGGGGATAATCATTTTGCACTTAATCAATTCTAAGTGCACATCTGTTCATGTGTTAACCCTTCTGCAGTTGGGATGTGTCCTAGTTTAGATGGCAGAGATTTTTCCATCCTAAGGGTATATAAAATACTGGAGCATCTTCTGATTGATGGCATCTTACATTTGATGAGGACCGTAGCACAGCACCTCCCTCATAGCACTGTGTGAAGATTCCATGCATTCATGTGATGAGAACAGGTGATTAGAACAGTGCCAGGCTGCAGTGAGGGCTGTAAATGGCAGCCAGTGCTGGTGTTTTAGCATTGACTCCAAACTTCACTCCAACTCTGGTCTCAGGTTCAAGATTCCCAGCCCTCTCCCAACTCTTGCCCCCATCCCCCAGGGCCCTCTGCCCTCTCCTCATGCTCTAAGCTCGTCCCACCCTGCCTCTGGCTCTTGACCTCTGCCCTCTTCCTCCACAGCTGTGATTGTGGGCGGGGTGGTGGGCGCCCTCTTTGCCGCCTTCCTGGTCACACTGCTCATCTACCGCATGAAGAAGAAGGACGAGGGCAGCTACACGCTGGAGGAACCCAAACAGGCGAGCGTCACATACCAGAAGCCCGACAAGCAAGAGGAGTTCTACGCCTAGCGGAGCCAGAGTGCCTCCCTGTAGCCTCAGCGCCACCCCTGCGCCCACTCCCTGGTCCGGAGCCACCAGTCCCACCCTGGGACTGGGACTAGGCCTGGGAGGCAGCCTGGCCCCAGTTCATCTCTGCCACCCTCCCAAGGTCTGCCCAGACTGCCAGCTTCACACAGCTCTTCCCCAAGGGACAGGGGGCATTGCCATCTGCTCCAGACTGTGCCCTTATGAGCTCATCACTTGTCCGCCCCCACCAGCCTGGGGCTTTAGGACCTCATGTCAGGTGGACAGGAGGAAGGAAACTCCTGATAGGCTGGTGGAAGAAGGGGTGGGGTTTAAGCCCCAACCTGGCCCCACGGGGCTGACTGAGGTTTCCTTTTGGGGGCAGAGAGGCACTCAGGCTGGTTTCCAGGACAAGCATTTGGCAAACTCAGCCCTTGAAATCATTGAGACACTGCAACCTCTTGCTTCTGTCCCAGGCCCCCTCCCTTCCTGGGTGAGACAGTACCCCTCACCACCAACCTGTATTGTCCCGGCCTCTCTGGGGTTGTGGGGTCGTTTTCCCTCACCCTTGCCCAATGCACATGCACCCACAGGTTTCACCTCCTTCCCGGTCTGCCCCTGAAGAATTGACTTCCCGAGAGTGCACTGGCAGCCACCGGTGAGGAGGGGCTGGGCTGCTTGGACCTCCTTCCGAGTGGACTCTGCACAGACACTATCTCCCACATGGTCACACGTATTGTCACACACAGACAAAAGCACGCAGTGACAAAATTATATGCAATCTTGACCACCCAGCCAATCCAGACATGTCACAGACACACACGTTCTTCCAAAGAGGTTTATTCATTTCTTACGTGCCCCCAAATGCTTATGACAATGCAAGTCACTAATCATCGTTACCCAGTGGTGACGGTGTGGCCTGCCTCCCTCTCTGCCACACTCCTCCCACCCCCCACCCACCCATACACCTGACACCACACACGTTGCCTCCAGCTTTCAGGCTCACTGGGGAGGGTGCCATTAGGCCAGAACAATCAGCCCATATTGGGTCCCCTGAGGTGCCCTGTCACACTCAGCCCTCACGACACCCTCACCAACCACATTGCCACCGACCCCGGCAAGTCCGATGCAATCCCACGTGGCTGCACAGTCTCACCCACACAGCCCCGCTCTCACACTTGGACACTTGCCTTTCCTGGAATGAAGTGCGGTGTGGGGGCCATTGCCACAAGCCCCCTCAGGACGTTGCACACCTGCTGAGCCTGGCTTCACCCTGCCTGTTTCCCTCCTCTCTGTAGCCTGCAAAGGGCTTGCTTGGGGGCAAGTCCCCCACTTGCTGAGGAAGGCAGGCTGGTTCCCGGAATTCAGCCTTGGGCTGGGGAGGGGGCTTGGGTCCCCCGGGACCGAAGGCCCCAGGTGGGGAGGGAGCATGTGGTGGGGCTCCTGGGCTCCCTACATCCCCCCCCTGCTCTGAGCTGGGGTACGACTCTGCCTCCCAGGACACAAGCCTCCAAAGTGCCTGCGAGGGTGGGCCCTGCACCTGGGCCCTCTGCACCCTCTCCCTTTGGCCTTGCCGGGTCCACCTCAGCCCCACCCCTGGGCCCCTGGGGGCCTCCCGTGGACACCTGCCCATTCATTTGGCCAGACGACCTGGCGGTTGTCCTGGCTGCAGCTGGAAGCAGCCCATCCAGACGCGCTGCCCCAGGCCGAGGGCTGCAGGCAGGCTGGAGTCGGGGTGTCACAGGCCCCAGCCTGCCTCCCCCGTCTCTGTTACCCTTGCAGATGGAGCCTCTTATGTAGATACTTTAAATGTGGGGTCACAAATCTCCTATGGGGGGTGTGCTAGGTGGGGCCTCTTGGTGCCAAGGGATGTGGTCTGAGTTGTCATGGTCTGGGCCTCACACCCCCACCCCTTGCCGACAACCCAGATTAAAGTCAGGAGCCCGGGTTTTATTTCTGTTCCCTTTTCAAGACTTGCTGGCAATAGACTCGTGCAGGGTGAGGGCTGGGGGTGCCTGAGGCGGTGAGGGTGAGGTCCAGGGAGCTTTGCAGCCTGTCGTTTCCACTGTCCTACTCCCAGGCTGGGGCTCCATCTTTCAGACCTGCAGGCCCCCTTGGAAGGGCCTGGAGGCTGGTGAGGAACCTAGCTGGTCCCACTCTTTGAGGGGCAGGAGTAGGGGGAGGCCTCCTGGGCCCACAGTCTGTTGGAGGTGACCTGGCCTCAGTCATCCCTGGAGTGTAAGGGCTGGGGGATAGGAGAGACCAAAGTCCCAGCCTCCCTCTACCCTGCTTCCTGGCAGGCTGCTGTCTTGGGGCAGCAGCTCTGGTGAGAAGGCCTGGGCAGGCCAAGGCTGAGAAGCCAGGGAGCAAGAAGGAGAGAGGATCTGGACCACCCAGGGGAGCTCTGGGATGCTGGGACTGGGGTAAGAGACCCAGCAGTGGGCACAGCCTCGGCATGGGGCTGGAGCCCGTGGTGGGTGCAGGGTCGAGCACAGGATGGCTGAGCAGGGCGTAGGCTGGCTGGAGTGGGCTCAGAGGGGCTGCATGGGTCCAGCCTGGCCCCAGCAGGCCTAACTCCTCATGCTCTGTGGGCTGGCTTCTAACTTGGGGCCTCCTGGCACCGGCCTTTTCTCTGTGTCCTTAGCATTTGCGAGAAGAGGCCGAGGGCCTCGTTCATGGAGCCCTGGAACCAAGAAAAATGTCCAGGCTTTACCTTCATGAAGTTTCACACCATCCGATCAGCCCAAATCCATCCCAGCCAGCCCAAGTCCAGCGCAGCAATCCCAGAGGGGGCGGTACAAAGGACGAGCTGGAGCTCTCACCCTGCCTGGATACATGGTGTGATGTGTGCAGGCTCTGCCCAAATATGTCCCCAGCCACCCCGGTGCTCCTGGGGAGGGCGTCCTGCAGGGCCCTGGCATTGCCGGGAAACATGGCCAATTCCAGAGGAAGAGGGAGCTTGTGTGCTTGACAGCCTCTGGGGCCTCAGCTGCCAGAGAGTGCAAGGCGGGCTGGGGCCACCCCTCAGCTGTGACTCCTAGAGCCCAAGCTCTGTCTCCCCAGGGGGCCAGAGGGGATGCCTCCCCTGAAGGGTTGGTCCCCTTGTTCGGAAGCAGATGGGTGGTCACCGGGGCCGGGCCGGGCAGGTCAGCCCCTCCTGGGGTTGGCAAAGCCATCTGTCCAGGCTTCCTGGACAGATGGGGTCCTGGGCACAGGGAGCAGACACACCTCTGCCTCATGGTAACAGGAGTGGGCACTGCCTACTTGGCGCTCCTGAATTTCTTCTCCTGACAGCCACCACCCTGGACTTGCTTCCCCAGGCCTCCTGCCTGTAAATAGAAGCCCACAGACTGTGTACAGATTTACAGAGATGCCGAGGCTGGGCCCCAGAGTTGCCATCTAAGGGCTGATGGCCCCAGCATCCCCCGGGTGCCCACCAGGCAACTCAGCGCACCAGCCCCAGCGTGGCGAATGCATGTAAATATTTTTCGTAGGCAGCAGTGTGGCTCCAGAGAGCCCCCTGAAGACAGTGTCCCTCCTGTGCGTCCTCTCTCCTATACAGATCCCTCCAAGAACCGGGCCTGGGGTGCGGGGAGTTTGTCCTTCCCTCCCCCAGGCCTTCCCTGCCCCTCCTCTCCCTCATAACCTGTTTATTAACCATACCTGTCCTGAGTTCATGGCCAAAACTTTAAATACGAAAAAGCGGTGGAAAAAGACTGGAGAAAGAAACCAAGGCACCTGCCCCACTGTGGGTGCTCACCTGTCCCAGCCTTGTGAAGGAACTGTGGTTTTTTTTTTTGTTTGTTTGTTTTTTTAACACTTCCTGTGCTGTGCCCATTTATAAGAGGAAATAAAATTAAACCGAAATGATGCACTGTGGTCAGAGCGTGAGATAAGCATGGAGGTCATTTGGGGAGGGGCAGCCCGCGGTCCCATTTGGGCCTCAGCCACATCCCCCTTTAAATGAAATTGAGAAGCAAGCAAAGGAAATTGACCGACAGCCCCTCGTGGGAACCATTACGGTAAAAGCTGCTCTAGGTTGAGAGTGTTTGGGAGGCCATGGAGCTGACTGCGGCGAGGCTGAGTGGGCGCTGCGGTTGGGCGGTGCCAGGCTGTGGTGGCACCGGGGGCCCTGTGGTCCAGCCCCAGGGGAAGAAGAACTGTGGTTTCCAGCCACAGGAGAGAATCTTGGGACCGCAGGATATTGGAACTGGACTGGCCAAGGTGAGATGTCTTTGGGGTCTGAAGGGCCTGGTTTCAAGCCCAGGTGACGTTTCCTAGCTCTGACTCTGGAGGAGCTACTTGGCATGAGGCTCAGTGTTCTTACCTGAGAAATGGGGTAAGCATTAACAACATCCCCAAGGACTATGTGCGGAGGAACACTCAGCACGGTCAACCTCAGCTCACAGGGTCTTGGATGATGGCGTTGGGACAGAACCGAACCCGGGACAGGAGTTCCGTGGCCTGGAAGCCCAGATGATCTCCTGGGATCACAGGGTCATGGAGCTGGGAGGGCCTTAGAGCCAGCCCTGGGCCCCTTGGGGTAGAAATCCCTTCTTCAGTGCCTCTTGGGGGACTTCCCTGCCCCTGCCAGCACACCTCTTATGACAGGGGCTTGGTGCATCCTGGGGACCAGGTCACTCTGCCTGTTGAGAAGTCCTTTATTTTTAGCCAAAATCTGCCTCTCTTGTGTTTCCTTTCTCTGGTCTTTATTCTCCTCTGGAGGCACGCAGGGCTCTGCCCCCTTGCCATGGGATAGCTACAGGCATGAGTGTCATGGTCAAAACCCTTCCTCCTCCAAAGAAAACCTCTCCATGTCCTCTAGAGATTTATTCATCTTAAAATGTGATACTCACACAGGGTCCTGATGGTTCTGGGGTGGGTTGGAGGCTGAGGCCCCTGGATGTGATACAAGATCCTACCCATCCTGCCCTCCCTTCACTAAAGTTTCTTGAGTGCCCCCAGGTGCCATCCTGGTGAGCACTTAATCTACTCGGGAGAGAGCTAAAAACCAGGGTCTCATGACTATGTAATGACACTGGTCTGCGGTGGGTGTGTTTCCTCAGCCACCACCTCCAACCACCCCCCGCCAAGCATTCCCCTCACTGCCGGACAATTCAGGGACAGAGCCCCAAGGCCTGGGTCCTCACTGTGGGACCTCAGACCATGTGTGCCCTGACAGTCTCAGGCTGCACGGCTATAAAATGGGGTGAAGGGGCCAGCCTCGCCATGTTGAGGTTCTCACAGAGGCCTGGGCCCCAGTTAGAAGCCTGCCATGACATGAGGGGTGGTTTTGCTACCATTCAAGTCCCAGCTCCTGACATGGTCCCTCCTTCAGGGAGTTTTGGAAGTTGATTCCATCCTCTCTGAGTTCCTATAGCCTGGAGTTATCTTCCCACCTGCAGGGCCCCCACCACCTTCTCATCTGAATTCAAGTGACCTGCATCATATTGTGTTCTCAGCCTGGAAGAGTAAAAAGAGTCTGATCCTGGAGTCGAGTGGACTCAGCTGTGTGCACTTGGGCACAATGCTGTACCTCTCTGAGCCTGTTTCCTCATGTGCAAATGTGGACAATAAGGTCAATATTTGGAGACTCTTGTGAAGATTAAATGAGATAACATATTGAAAGCAACTAGCATGGAGCTTGGCATATGTGGCACCCAGCTGCTGGACTTCAATCCCTCTTTGTACAATCAGTCTTTAACAGGCAAACCTTTACTCAAATCCCAACTCCACCACTGATTAGCTATGAGACCTTGGGCGGGTTATTCAGACTCCTAGTGCTCAGTCTCCTCACCTGTAAAATGGGCTAATAGTGCCTGCCTCATATGCGTGGTGTTCAGAACCATGCCTGGCATACAGTAGGTGCTATATAACTGGGATATTATTCGCATTGTTGTTGTTGCTGTTGCTGTCATTATCTGCAGGGTCCAGCCTGCTGCCTGTTGAATGAGTAAATGACAAGGAATCTGGGTAGAAATCAAAATATCAGTGTCAGCTCTGGAGTGAACTATGACTTAGGCTGAGGCTTGTCAGAGCTGAGGCTGATGCCTGGAAATCATCCATGTAGGTTGTACAGATGGGCTGGAAGCTGCTGGGAGTTGGAGCATTTCTCTCTGGGCCCCTTGGCCCAGGGATGAGCAACAAACAGAGGGGGAAGGAGGAAGAATAGCTGATTGTTTCCTGAGGCCCATGGGGTTGCAGTCTCCTGCCAAGCTGCCCCAAGAACAGAGTGTGCTCAGCTTCCGAGCGCCGCCCACCCTGTCTCTGCTGGCCTGAGGGTGGGCTTGGGACAGACCGAAGGTCCAGGTTTATTACCGCCAGAGCTGCAAGCCTTATCCACACTCAGGGAAGAAGGAGGCTGGGCCAGAGAGCAGACAGCAGAAGGGATGGGTGAGGCACTGACTGCCAGGCACCGTGAGATGGGCTCGTCTCACATTAGCTCATTTTAGCCTCGTGCAGGTCTGCCCCCCTGACTGGTTTTTGCAAATGAAGAAAGCAGAGGGCTTCCCTGGTGGCACAGTGGTTAAGAATCTGCCTGCTAATGCAGGGGACACGGGTTTGAGCCCTGGGCCGGGAAGATCCCACATACCGCAGAGCAACGAAGCCCGTGCGCCACAACTACTGAGCCTGCGCTCTAGAACCCGCGAGCCACAACTACTGAAACCTGTGTGCCTAGAACCTGTGCTCCTCAACAAGAGAAGCCACCACAATGAGAAGCACCGCGCACCGCAACGAAGAGTAGCCCCCACTCACCACAACTAGAAAAAGCCCGCGTGCAGCAACGAAGACCCGATGCAGCCAAAAAAAAAAAAAAAGCAGAAACCTGAGGCCATAATGCTATTAAAAGGTGTAGTGGGATTCGAGTGTGAGTTTCCACATGGAGTCAATGTTCTTTCAGTTCCACCACCCTTTCCTCCCTCTACTGTTAGTTAGTTGTGTGAGCGTAGGCAGGTTACTAAGCTTCTCTGAACCTCAATTATATCATCAGAAAAACAGATGCACAGGGTATTGAAAGGCTTGAAAGTTACGTTAACACATGACAATTGTGGGTGCCTTCCAATTGTCAGAGCCCATTCACAGACATTATCTCACTTAATTCTTGGAGAGAATGATTCCCCTGCTTTACAGATAAAGACACTGACCCTGTGACCAAATCCACATTGTGGGACCCTTCTTTGGGACAAACCACCCAGCTTCTTCAACTAATAAATTGTAAGGAAGGGGAAAGGAAAAGAGATGGAGAGGGATTTTATAGATAAGCTTAAAAGGCGTGTTAACCAATCCATGTGGGAACTTGATTTGGATGCTGATTCAAACAAATTCTAAAAACAAGAGCTAATTATGGGGCAAGTGGAAATGTGAACATTGAATGAATATTTGTCATAAAGGAATCATTGTCAATGTTCTTAGATGTGATAATGGCCCTGTAGTTATGTGTTTTTTTTTTTAAAGAGTCTTTATCTTCATACAGACTGAAATTTTGGCAGATGAAGTGATGGGATGTCTGGGATTGGCTTAAAAAATATGGGGAGGAGTGGGTGGGAGAACGGAGGACATAAGATGGGACCTAGGTTGATAATTATACAAGTTGAGTAGTAGGCATATAGGGGGCTCATTATATTATTCTGTCAGCTCTAACTTTAAATGTTAAATTCTTCATAATAAAATGTTAACAAAAAGAAATTGATTCCCAGGGAGCATGAGGACTTCCCCACCACCGCCCCGCTGGGAAATGCAGAGCTGGGTCTTCTGACTCCAAGCCCAGGCCCCCTGGCCCTCACCCTAGCCCTGCTGTGGACTCCTGGAATGTCATATTCTCCCTGGCTTGATGTCGTCCACTCCCAGATGGCCAGCGCCTTCAGGGGCCCCGCTCCCTCCCCTTTTATGGAAACTGGCTCTTCTGAATGGCTCTGATGAAGATATTCACATGAAACTGTTCTGATAAAGAAATTCACATGAAACTGTTCTGATGAAGAAATTCACATGAAACGGTGATGAGTGACAGTGGCTTCAGCTATTGCCTCCTCCAGAGGTATTTGCCTTCTGGCAAAGAGAGTAAGAGAAATGGCCCTTCCGGAGTGGGTGTCACAGCTCACAGAGCACGTGTCACAGCTCACAGAGCACGTGTCACAGCTCACAGAGCACATGTCACAGCTCACAGAGCACTTTCCAGGGAACCCTTGGCCCTGCTTACTGTCCACATCAGTCCTGGGAGGTGGATTGGTTGGGGAGGATGACTCCTCCCACTCTGAAGGACATTGAACTTGGTCATTTCTCCCCATTTTCATGGCTCTGGCCAAGTCTAGACATTTATTATGTCTTGCTGGAAATACTGAAAGAGAGTGGAGAGATGTGGGTTCTCCACCAGCCTCAGCAAGTTCTTCCTGGATTGTCCTGGGGAAGCCACTTGGCTCCTGAGTCTGGCTTCCTCCTCTGTCTAATGGACACAGTGAAGGCCACTGAAGAATTTGTGGGGATCCAAAGAGCAGGCACATCTAAGTGTCCAACACAATGGCTGACACACAGCAGGGGCACAACAGTAAGAGTGATGGTCTTCACAATAATGACAACCACAGAACACGTGGATTGTACTTACCACATGCTGGGCATGATCTAAGCATTCAAAAAAATGCGTGGCATTTAGAAAAGTGCCTGGCAAGTGCTATATAGGTATTTATTAAATAAAATAATTTTGCATTATTACCATATTTAATGCTAAGAACTGAATTGTTTTCCCCGGCATAATTCATATGTTGAAGCCCCAACCCCCAAGGCAACAGTATTTGGAGATGGGGCCTCTAAGGAAGTAATTAAGATTAAATGAAGTCATAAGAGTAGGGCCCTGGTCCAATAGGGTTGGTGTCCTTACCTTATAAGAAGAGACCCTAAAGAGACTGTGTGCCCCCCTCTCTGTGAGCACATAGGAAAGGCCCACATGAGGGCACAGTGAGAAAGTGGCCGTCTGCAAGGCAGGAAGAGAGACTTCACTAGAAACCAACCACGTTGGCAGCTTGATCTTGGACTTCCAGCCTCCAGAAGTGTGAGAAAATAAATGTCTCTTGTTTAAGTCAGTAAACCCAGTCTTTGGTATTTGGTGATGGCAACCCAAGCAGACTAACACATTTAATCTTTACAAAAACTCTGAGAGGCTGTAGGTACTCTTATTACTCTCATGTTTACAGATAGGGAGACTGATGCATGGAGATTCTGAGAAGGCTAAGGGTGTAGATAAGAAAATGGTAAAACCTTTGACCAAGAAAAACTTTGGTCAAGAAAACCTTGACCCCTCTCCACCCTTCTCTTGGCAAACTCCTATAGGTCCTTCAAAGCCCTACTCCAAAATCACCCCCTCTGGGAACTCCCAGGCAGCGTTAGTCGTTGGGGCTGGAAAGGGCGGGAAGAGAGGCCAGGAGGAAATACTTAGACCTGGAAAAGTGGAGGATCGAGAGAAGGCAGGGCCTGTTGGAGGCGGTCGGATGAGTGAGGTGGGAACAAGAGAACTGCAGGGAGGGAGGCAGGCTTGTGAGAGAGTCCCTGGGTTGGCTGTTGGGAAGGTATGAAGGGGGAAGTTCTTAGTCCTCCTTCCTATCATGGGTGCCTCTGTCTTGTGTCTTGTTCTTCAAGGCCCCGCTCAGCCTCTAGCTTTCTCGGGGTTAGCTGTGTTGCATACAAGTTAAGAAATGGACTGGGGCCACGCTGTTCTGGTTTGAATCCTGGCTCCTCTAGTTATCAGCTATGTAATCTCCAGCAATTCATTTACCCTCCCATACCTTAGTATCCTATGGGGATGAAATGGAGGAGAATCATAGTACCCATCTCATAGAATGGTCCTGAGGTTTAATTAAGTTAATACATGGCACATAGAAAATGCTTGATAAATATTAGCTCATAACATCATCTTGGATGACTCCACTTCATGGTGCTCTCTTTCCCCTGAATTCCAATGAGCTTAAGTATAAACCATGCAAGTCAACCCAACAGCATTGATAATAACAATGAACCATTACAGGGCACTCACTCTTGGCCAGGTTCTATGCCTGGGCCTTTATACACAGTGTTCCATTTAGATGTTGTAATCACCTCATGAGGTCGATACTATTAATATGCCCATTTTACAGATCAGAAAACTGAGATCTCTTTAAAATGTGCCTAAAGTTACATAGCTAACACATGGCAGAATGAGGATTTGAACCTAGGCAATCTTAACTCAAGCCCATGTGATTCATTCTAGTTTGTTAATCATTCATCCAATATTGATAGAAGCCTACTTTGTGCCCGCCACAGTGCTAGGTACTAGGGATATGGAATTAAAAGACACACAGTCCTGGCCCTCAGGGAACTCACAGGCTGGGGTGGAGAAGACAGACCTGGAATCAGATACCTGAGAATACTCATGACATGGAAGGAACAGGGCTGAGCCTCACATCTGCATTAGATTCACTAGAGGCTATGTTTTATTTGCTAACAATTATTGGGCATTTGAGCTATATAATAAATAATGCTCTCTCTTCCCAAAGACAAGGCAGACAGATTTCTAGAGTGAAAAAAATGACATAAAAAGCACAGCTTTGACATTATTTTTAGACTTCCAAGTAAATCTGAATCTGAAGTTGTTGGATATGAGTATTGCTGGCATTGTGGTTAATCAACTACAGTTCTTAGAAAGCCCCTGCACTCTGGTAACCACCAGTGCTTTCTAACGGGCCCGGGCAAATTAAGCTAACTTCTGTCTGACGTGAGGGATGCACGGTAAGTTAGAATTCAATGATGCCAGGTGATGCAGGTACAGAGGAGGGAACAATGAACTTCTGGGAGTACAGAGGAGGGAACAATGAACTTTGGGGCTTCCAGGAGGAGGAAATATTTGGCTTGAGGGTTTTTTCATTAATTAGTTCATTTTTTTCATTAATTTATAGTTGCATTGGGTCTTTGTTTCTGTGCGCGGGCTTTCTCTAGTTGCGGCGAGCGGGGGCTACTCTTCGTTGCGGTGTGTGGGCTTCTCATTGCAGTGGCTTCTCCTGCTGTGGAGCACGGGCTCCAGGCACGCGGGCTTCAGTAGCTGCATTACGTGGGCTCAGTAGTTGTGGCTCACGGGCTCTAGAGCGCAGGCTCAGTAGTTGTGGCGCACCGGCTTAGTTGCTCTGCAGCATGTGGGATCTTCCCGGACCAGGGATCAAACCTGTGTGCCCTGCATTGGCAGGCAGATTCTTAACCACTGTGCCACCAGGAGAGTCCCTTGGTTTGAGTTTTGAAGGCGATATAGGAGTTCTTTGTGAAAAGAAGACGGGAAATACTCCTCGAGTGAGGGGGAAAGAGTGAGAAAAGCACCCCAGGATGTTTGGGAATGGATGGAAATCAAGTGAGGCTCAATGTTGCATTTAAAGGGGTTGGCAAGGGCAAGAGAATAGCTGGGCCTGGGTCAGAGAGGGCCTTGAATGCCGTGTTCAATGGCTTGGATTTTACTCTATAAACATTGGTGTGTGTGTGCGCGCGTGCATGGAGCTTTTTAGAGAGTGATATGATCAGATTTACGGTTTGTAAGCATGGCTCTGGCAGCCTGCAGGGAGAGAGGTGAGAAGTTGGTACCAGGGCAATCAATTCCCCAACCAGATTGTAAGTTTCTTGGGTGCAGCAAAGGTCAATATCTCTCCTTCTGGTATTTTCCATAACACCTAGCAGGTGTGGGGCGTGCAGCTGGTGCTCAACAAATGCCTGGTGTATGAAATCCATGCATGTCCCAAGACGTGCATGCATGCAGATGGATTTTAGTAGCACCCAGAGCCTGCCTGTGGCGCTGTCCATGGTACTAACATGCTCTCTAAGGCTGCAAACCCCAGTGGGCTCCCTGGTGGCAGCTTGGGGTGTGTGTGTGTGTGTGTGTGTGTGTAATGAGGTGGGGGAGGAGACCTTCAACATCTGTCTCTTGGGATCAAGGCAGGGTCCAGTTGCTCCAGCCTCAGAAGGGCCGCCTCAGTGCCCACATAATCTGGGAGGAAGATCCCCACTTCTCCTGGTCAAGCCTTAGTGCATGGATCTGAGGCAGGAAATGAAGCCAGACAGAAAAGGTGGGACCAGAGGTAGGGATGGTCTTGAATGTCATGCTTGAGGGTCAAGATCTGTAGAAAGAGAGTGACAAGGTCACATGTGTGTTCCTGAAAGACCACTCTGGTGGTAGCAGGAAGGATGGATTGGAGAGGAAAGGAGGCTCTGGAATCTCTGAGTCCCACATTAGTATTCAATGTCATGCGACAGAACTTCAGAAAGAGAGGGAATCAGTGAATTTTAGAATAACCAGGCAGGTCTTCCTGGAGGAGGTGGGGCTTGAGCTGGCCCTTGAAGGATTCTTAGAGAAAGAGGAAGAGGGGTATGCCAAGCAGGGCATGAGCAAAGGCAGAGAGGTCAGACTGGCTAAGAGAATGAAGAGACACCTGCCTTTCTCTCTGCTCCCCACCTCCTTGCTGGGGCCCTTCTGAGCAGGGAAGGGGCTGCTCTGAGACTGAACTCAGCTGTATTTCTGGGTGTCTCTGGCTGAGGGAGGGGGCGATCTGGATGCAGCCTCGAAAGGTCCTTCCATTGTGTGAAAGACGGGGCCAGGGCAGCGGAGGCGGGTCCATGGAACCCTTTGTCTGGGAGCCACCCCCCAAGCACTCCGGCGGCCTCCACGGTCCTTGCTGGCTTTGGACCCAAGGCCTGTCATAGAGGCAGGTTGTTCCGCCTCGGCTGGCCCTGATGTCATAGCGGAGGGAGGGGGCGGGGGCAGCGGGTGGACACTGGTGGCTTTCAAGGCTGACTGAAGGCTGACAAATTGCCTCTTGCCCTTGAGGTTCAATGAATCACCAATTCATGAAATCCTTTAACATTACGATTCACAGACAGATGGATGGAACCTTCCAGCACCTGAGAATTCTAGAATAATGGAATCTTTTCAGACTCTTTTTAAGATCAGGGTCTTTCATAACAGACCCTGTGGGAATCATAGAATCCTGTAGGGTAACAGAATCTTAAAAATCATAGACTCTTTTAATATCTTCCTTTTAGGGTTGCGGTCGGCATAAAATGAGATATTACATGGCCAACACATAGACCAGTCCTGGAATGTTGTAAATGCTCCCTAAGTGTCCGCTCTTGTCTCCATTTTGAGGAAACTCAGGCCCGGAGAGGTGATGTGACTTCCCCAGGGGCACGCAGCTAGGAAGTCAGTGGTGACACAGAATGGCCATGGCCTGGAGGGAACCCCAGGTGGTCTGGGACCCTCTGATGCTGAACACCCCCATGTCTGAGCCAGCTGATTCTGGGTCTGAATCAGGGTCTCCGAGCAAGAGGCTCCTTGGTGGGGGTGAGGGTGGGAGGCGGGGAAGAGATGGCCAGGAATCCAGGCTTTGAGCTAGCCCTCGCTCTCCGCATCGATGCCTGTGTGATGTGGGGCAAGTCTCTTAATCTCTTTGGGTCCCAGTTTCTCCATCTTTAAAAGAGGAATAAGATTTCCTTGCCTGCTTCCATCCCGGGGGAGCAGTATGACAGGCTCTCAAGTTAGACAGCCCATGGCCCGCAGGTCCTAGCTGTGTGTTCCTGGGCGAATGACATCACTTCTCTAAGCCCATTTCCTCACGAGTGCGGTGGGGAGAAGGAGGATTCGAATCGCCGTGAGGATTGAATGAGCTAATGCTCTGAAAGGCAGCATCAGGACCCAGCTCTGCCGCTCATGGGTCAGTGATTCAGCCAAGGCTGAAAGTTACTTCAGGTGCCTCAGTTTCCTCGGCTGCAAAATGGACATGACAGGAATGCTCATTTAAATTAAGTGGGTTAAAACAAGTGGAGCACTTAGACCGGGGCCTGGCAAGCAGGGAGTGCTTAATGAGTAGCCACTATCCTTGTCATTGATACAATGTGAGGCTCAGCCGTGGTGAGCAATTACTGGTGGTCAGCGAGGAGCTTGGAAAGGGTTGCAAAACTGTGTGTGTTTGCGTGTGCACGAGCGCGCGTGTGTGTGCCTGAGTGTGTGTGATGATGCTTATTAAAAGCAGAGCCTGCGGCCCAGAGTTGAGCTGTGTGCCGGGAATAGCAGCTTCTCCTGGCGGCCTCCCAGGGGACGGGAGTGTAATGAGTGTTTACAGAGCCCCCACCAGGCAGAGATGAGAGGCACAGAGGAGCCAGCTCAGAGCCAAGCAGCGGCTGGGAGCCCAGTGTTATTATATTAACAAGCATCAGGGTGATGATTACCATTAATGAGATTATTCACCAGGCAGCCTCCTCCCTCCCCAGGCCTCCTGCCTCAGGCAGGTGAGGCTGACAGACATTCTCTGCCCCGTCCCTCTCTGTCTTGGGAGAAGAGGAGAGGATTCCCTGGTGCCATGCATGGTGCTGAGTCCGTGGCATCTTCGTCTCACTGCATCTCTCTGAGCCCCTGAGGGTGGGTATTGGCACCCCCACTTTACAGATGAGAAAACTGAGGCTCAGTGACAGTGGATTGGGATCCTCTCAGGCCAGAGCCCAGAGCACATGTATTTTCATTGTCCCTTTATATTATTCACAAACATTTACAATGAACCAGGCCCTGGATTGGCACTGTCCATGGATTAACCCTTTAATCTTCACAAAGATCACATGAGGAAGGTACTATTGTGATCGATCGCCCTCCACAGTGGGGAATCGAGGCACAGAGCAGTTGAATAACTTGCCATCCATGTCGCAGTGTCTTCTGCTCCCAGTGGGCCCCTCTCCTCCCAGCGGTCGAGGTGAAGGTGGGGCTCCCAAATGTTTTGTTTTCTCTGTGTAGCAGGCTGAGTGCAGGGCTCTGTGACTAGGGGCTGGCGGGCATTTTTCTCCTTGCCCCTCACTGGCCCCTCAGGCAGGCTTAGCCTGGCGCACAGATTCTTGGTGCCACCTGCCATGCAGCGCTGAAGCTGCCACCTACCCACTTATGCGACAAGCATTATCCTGACCCTCCTTTGGATCAAAACGTCAACCCCTGTAAAGATACTTGTAGAGGTGAATTTCACTCATTTAACTTTCACTGGCCAGCTGCTGTGTGTCCAGCACTGTGCTAGACCCTGGGGACACAATGAGAGAGACAAACTCACCTTATGGAATTTTCAGTCTTGTGGACAAATCAGTGCGGGCACATTATTTAATTACAGTTGGACTGAGCACTCCAAAGGGCAGGACAGGGGCCTGTGGAGTGGGGGGTGGTGAATGGGCCTGCCTCTGGAGGGGCTGCTCTACACTGGAGCGGAGGTGAGTCAGGGAAGACCCCTCTCGAGAGGTGACATTTAAGATGAGACATATAGGCTGAGCACGAGCTGGGCAGTCACAGAGGAGACAGAGAGCGCTCCGGGCAGAGGGAACGGCGTGTGTGGAGGTGAGATCCCAGGGAAGCCTCGCCTGCCTGATCAGCCCCGCCTCAACGCACAGGTGCCTTCCCGGGCTCATTCATTCATTCAATCAATAATCATTTATCAATTGAAAATTTCTAATTTAGATGGTTTACTTTCTCATTCATTCCTTTATTCTGTATTCCCTGATGCCCATTCCCTTTCAGGCTTGGTGTTGGGCAGGGGGACACAGAATTAAATCAGTTATGGTCCCTACCCTGGAGTTGCTCCCAACTAGGGTGGGAGATGGGCCCTTACACACAACACCATGTGATCAATGGACACTGAGACCCTTAATCCAGGCTGGGGTGATGGTGGTCAGGGAAGGCTTCCTGAATTTGGAGGCAGGAAAGGGAAGGTAGGCAAAGGTTCACAACATGCTCAAAGATACAGAGCCCCAGAGTAAAGCTGCTGAGAAAGACACTGAATACCAGGCTGTGGCAGAGACTGGCTGTCCCCTAATATCCATTCTCCTTTCCTTCCACAGTAATGAGACATGGTTGCTTGAAAGAAAGACTACATTTCCCAGCCTCCCATGTGACCAGTGTAGCCAGTACGATAGAGCAAAAGTACAGTAGGCAGTTTCAGGGTTGTTCCCTTAAAGGGTAGTGGTCTGCCCTCTCCTCTACCTTTTATCCTTGTCGCAACTTGGCTGGAAGGTGAACTTGTCCCACCTTGGACCATGTGAACGAAGGCAACAGCCCGGGAACAATGGAGCAACAAGACAGAGGGAACCAGCCACTGGATGGTTTATGTGTGAATTATTATCTAAGGGACAAATAAACTTCTCTCTTGTTTAAGCCAGTATTATTTGGCATCTCTGCCTCAGAAGCTAAACCTATACCCTAGCTAATAGCCAGGCTAAAGGCTATTATCCCCTAGGGCACAGAGACTGGTCAGAGTTCTGCAGGGTTGGGGGGTAGGGGGAGTGGGTTTGACACTGTCAGATTTGCATTTTTGGAAGATCTGTCTGACTGCAGAGTGCAGGATGGGTTGGAGGGGAGAGAGACAGGAGGCAGGGAGACCAGAGAGAGGGTTGATGCCTTAGAATAGGGCAGAGATATCCAGGCCTGTCCCAGAGCAGGCCTGCTCTATATGTCCCTGCTAACAGAGGGAGGTCCAGGTTCCTCACCCAGGCCTGGGAATCAGTCCTGGCCCTCAGCTGCCATTGGAGCCCTAGGACAGCTCCTTCTGGAGAGGGTAGGTAATGCGGGGCTGAGGGTGGGAGGCAGGGAGCTTGGGAGGATGGATTTGGGGAGGAGTGAGAGGTAGGCGGGCAGTGCCTCTGGTGGAGAGGGGGTTTGAGTGGGAGATGGTGGTGGGGCAAGGACAGACGAGAGAAAGAATGAGAAGGGGGACTGTGCTAGTCAGGTCTCCTTTAGTGGCAGGTGGCAGAAACCCAACCAGAACTGGCAAAAAGGGGACTTAACTGGCTCTCAAGCCTGGGAAAGATGCACCTGGATCAGAGACTCGGACCGAGTTGTCGGGGCTCGCATTCTCTCCACTTTGCTTTCCTCTTTTGGGCCCATCCTCTTTCCATTGCAGACAGCCTTTCTCCACGCTGGGGCAAGAGGTGGACATGGCCACAGGCAGCATAGGGGTCACAACGTCTTAGCTCCTGAGGCAGGAGACTGAGACTCTTCCTTCCAGAAGCCACAGTAAATCCTAGGAAAGGAGACCGACGGCCAGGCTGGGGTCACCTGTCCATCCATGGCCGATCGCTGTGGTCAGGGAGATGGGATGGAATGATGGCCAGGCCTGGATCTCTTGTTTAGCCTGGGGCCGAGGGCCTGGGGTCCTGGCATTGTGCCAGCCACATGGAGTGAGGGAGAGGAAATTCCCCTAAGGAAGGAAGCATTTTTCTGTTACCTGGAGACGAGGGACAGGGTTTCTGGGCGGACAACAGCAATCAATAGTGACTGCAGACATGGAGAGGGGACTTATGGGAGGATGTCAAACTATGACTGGGGATGGGGAGAGGTTGGGGGTAGGAAGGCCTGTCGGGGAGAGGCTAATGGCTGTTGGAGATATGTTTTTTCCTGCGGCTCTCTCTCCCAGCAGTGAGCACACTCCAAAATGCACTCCCACCCGCTCTTCCTGTCTCTGGACCCTTAGTGTCTTCCTATGAGCGTGATGGACTGAGAAACGTCAGGCTCTTCTTTCTAAAGCACACTCTGCCACTTCCTCTGGGAAGCCCTCCCTGACCTCACCCCAATCTGGCAGAGCTGGTGGCCCCCTCCTCTGGGTCCTATGCTCCCACTATTGCTCTCGATCTGGGCACAGCTCCCCCTGTGCTCCAGTGAGGGACCCCCATATCTGTGCTGTATGAAGGCCTTTTGAAGCCCATCTCTGTCTTTTCTTAGTTAGCAGATTGCTCCCCGCCCACCCACCCCACAGGTCCTGCTAGCTCCTGGGTGTCTGCATGTGTCCCCATGTGAAGATATGTTTGTTTGTGTGTGTTTGTGGTCATGAGTACGTGTCTATGTACATATGTACACCTACATGCATATAAGACTGTGTAGTGTGTCTCTGTGGGATTTTATATGGGGATTTTGTGTGTCTGCCTCAGTGTGACCTTCTATATAGGATGGTCTGGGGCTCCACTCTCCTCTGGGGCTTGGTAACCTTGTGGTACACACACACAAATACACATACAGACCCACACAGAGGTATAGACACACAGAAACATAGGTGCACAAAGACACAGATATACAGAAACAGACAGTAGTCACACACACACACACACACACACACACACACACACACATGCCCGTCTGGAGGCCCCTGTGGCTGCCCAGGGCTGGCTCTGCATGGGGCTACCCTCCGGAAGGATGGGTGGGGGTCCTCACCCTGGCAGGCTGGCTGGACTCATTGGGTTTGAGACTAGCTTCTTTCTAGCTGGTGACCTCAGGCAGGTTACCTAACCTCTCTGAACCTGTTTCTGCATCTTTCAACGGGGGTTACAGTAGTTGCTATTTCATAGGATTATTGTGGAGACAGAGTGATATGATATTTGTTTTGTGTATAGGCAGTGCCTGGCATACAGTAAGTGCTCAATAGATGTTGGCTTTTATTAGTGCAGCCTCTGGGTGTTTGACGGCACAAGTCAGGATTTCAGACCCACAGGCGCTGGGCTCCAGGGAAACAGTCAAACCTGCAGCTTGTTGCTGGGATGAGAGAACCAAAGTAAGAATAACAGCATATACTGTTTGAGGGCTTTCTATGGGTTTGTCTCAGGGGTGGACATTTTATAGGAATTACTCATAAAATCTGCATCACAATCCACTAACACAAGTATCTTCTCATGGTCCCTGTTGTGGATTGAATAATGTCCCCACAAAAAACACGTTCAAGTCCTAACCCCTGCTACCTGTGCATGTGACCTTATCTGAATAGAGGGTCTTTGCAGATGTAATCAAGTTAACATGAGGTCATACTAGATTAGAGTGGGCCTTAATCCAATGACTGACATCCATATAAGAGAAGGAAATTTGGATACACACACAGAGGGAAAACGGGCCATGTGACGATGGAGGCAGCCACTGGAGTTATGTTGCCACAGGCCAAGGAAGGCCATGCATGGCTGCAGCCATGAGAAACTGGGAGAGAGGCATGGACACGATTCTCTCTCAGAGCCCTCAAGAAGGAACCAACCCTGCCGACACCTTGACATTAGACTTTCAGCCTCTGGAACTGTGAGATGATAAATATCTCTTGTTTTAAGCCACCAAGTTTGTGGTGATTTGTTTACAGCAGCCCTAGGAAACAAATAGAGCAGCATGTCACAGATGAGGAAACTGAAGCTCAGAGAGGTTAAGTCACCAGCCCAAGGCACACAGCTGGCAAGTGCCAAGGTCAGGGTTTGAACCTGGGGCTGCCTTGCTCCAAAGCCCTTGCTCCTGGTCAGTGGCATGTTGGCCTGGCCACTGTTTTGTTTTGTGGTTATTTGTGCACAGGGCCCGCGGCATGGGTCCCTGCATGCCCAGGGATGGGTCAAGGGGCTGCTCAGTGTGGGCAGGCTAAAGGCAGGAAAGGGGGTCCAGCAGGAGCCTTGTACCTCAGGGAGCCGGCCTGCAAGTCACATTGTAGGTCACCAGGCCACTGAGGGCTTGAGCTCCAGGCGCTTTCTGTGTCGGGGTTGGGGTGGAGGGGTGGGCGGGGTGGAGGGGTGGGCGGGGCTGGAGGAGTGTCCAGCTGGTGGTGAGGGTCCTGGGTGAGACCGGCCCATGTTTTCAGAAGACTCAGGTTCTAATCCCAGCCTTGCTTCTCTCCAGCCTCATGACCTTGGGCAAATGATCTCACCTCCCTGTGCCAGTTTCCTCATCTGGAAGATGGGCACGAGGCTCTCAGGGCTGGGGGCGGCGGGGCAGGAGACAAAGAACCATTGTGGCTGGCGCTTCCCTCACCCACACGGCTCCCCGCCGTGAGATGATGTAGGGACCGTTGTCCCAGCGATGGGAGGGGGCAGCCCTGGATTCCCTCTGGGAAACAGGAGGTCCAGGCTGCCCAGGTCACCGCCCCAGCCACAGGAAACCAGCTGACGCCCTCCTCTCCTGTCCCTGCCCAGGAAGGGACTTGCTGTCCTGTCAACAACCCAGTGTAGCTTCTGAGAACCACACTCAGAGCTGCTGGGGTCCAAGATAGCATCCAGTTCCCTCATTTTATAGGACGGGCTGCTGAGGCCCAGAGAGGGGAAGGGACTTGGCCCAGGTCACACAGCGCCCAGGGGCAGGCAGGAGTAGAACTCAGGACCTGTGACTCTCAGCAGCTACAGTGGCAATAATGGATCTTGGTCTCTGACTCTCTGTCAGACTCAGCTGCATACGTTACACATAACAGCCCATCCAGTCCTCACAACCTCACAGGGTAGATACCATGATGACCCCTATTTTACAGATGAGGAAACTGTGGTATGACATTGTCAAATATCTCACCCCAGGACACACTGCTAATAGGTAGCAGAGTCAGGATTTATACCCAGGCAATTGGAGCTGGATAAAGTCCTATAGCACCTGGCCCAATTCTCCTGTTTTGTTTTGTTTTTTTAATAAATTTATTTATTTATTTTTGGCTGCGTTGGGTCTTCATTGTTGGGTCTTCATTGCTGCGTGCGAGCTTTCTCTAGTTGTGGCGAGCGGGGGCTTCTCTTTGTTGTGGTGCGTGGGTTTCTCATTGCGGTGGCTTCTCTTGTTTCAGAGCTCAGGCTCTAGGCGTGCGGGCTTCAGTAGTTGTGGCACATGGGCTCAGTAGTTGTGGCTCACGGGCTCTAGAGCGCAGGCTCAGTAGTTGTGGCGCACGGGCTTAGTTGCTCCGCGGCATGTGGGATCTTCCTGGACCAGGGCTCGAACCCGTGTCCCCTGCATTGGCAGGCGGATTCTTAACCACTACGCCACCAGGGAAGTCCAATTCTCCCGTTTTTGAAACGGGGAAATTGAGGCCTCAAGTGGTGAAGAGACATGCCCCAAACCACACATGTAAATGGCAGGCGGGGACTGGCCCCAGGCCTCCTGAGGCTGACACAGTTAGTTGCCTACCATTGGCCTCTCCATCTTTACTCACAGGACCCAGGCTTTCCTCATGGTGGCAGTGTGCCCAGATTAAAAAAATCCAAACAGTTTTGCCTATTCTCCCTAGCATATTGGGTTGCCACGTGACACATTCTAGCCCATGAAATCTGAGCAGATTCACTGAGCGGGGCTTCCAGAAGAGTCTTTAAAGGGAGGTCACCCAACTGGTATGGGCTTTTACCTCTTTGCCAATCCCTTTCTTCCTGTCCAGAACACAGACAAGATGCTGGAGCAGGAGCAGCCATTGTGTGATCCTGAGGCTATGTGTCTGAGGATGATGCCACATGCTGAGGAAAGCTGAGCAGAGGGAGGATAGGAGCCCAGTGGCGTGTCTCTCAGCCCGGGGCTGCCTTCTTCTGGATTTCCTGTTACATGAGCACAAGAACACCGTCTTTGATTTAAACCCCAGTTCAGTTTTTTCTTTTTAATTTTATTACTTACTGCTAAGTGTAATTCTGAGTTATTGGGTTTAGATTCTGAATCTTAAATTCTAATCAAGTTGGTGTCAGAAGGTCACAAACTATCCAGTTCAGTGATTTTTTTTTCTTTTTCTTTTGGCTGTGTTGGGTCTTCGCTGCTGCGTGTACCTTCTCTAGTTGCAGCGAGCAGGGGCTACTCTTCATTACAGTGCGCGGGCTTCCCATTGCAGTGGCTTCTCTTGTTGCGGAGCACGGGCTCTAGGTGTGCGGTCTTCAGTAGCTGCGGTGCGCAGACTCAGTTGTTGTGGCGCAAGGGCTTAGTTGCTCCGCGGCATGTGGGATCTTCCCGGGCCAGGGATCGAACCCATGCCCCTGCATTGGCAGGCGACCACTGGGCCACCAGGGAGGTCCCCAAACTCTTACATTTAAATGTGAAGAATCTGAGACTCAGTGAGACAATGCTTGACTCAAGCCGAGAATAGCAGGAGGAGGGATGAAGAGGTTTCACTGCACCTTGCAGGGAGGAAGGGGCTGGCAGGGAGGGATGATTCCGTGTCAGGCAGCAAGCAGCCCCATGAATGCAGCTGCAGACAGTGAGAGCACAGCTGAGCCTCGGATGCACTTGGATGGAGGAATCCACGGTGACAGAGATGGAAAATGGGGCAGTGATTAGCTCTGGGCAGCAGCACGACATGGGAGATGAAATCCCAGTCACTATCTTCTAGAGCCTGGGCTGGGGGATGGGGATGTATTGTGAGCAAGACAGACAGCATCCCTGCTCCAGAGAGCTGCTGAACAGTGCTCAGACACAGAGGTCCAATAGAGGAAGGACCCCAGCACCCCATCCCTAAAGGAGACATGTTGGGGAGAGCCTTTCGGCGTTGGGACACGGTTTCTAGTTCCTGCCCTGCCATGGCTTTGCTGTGTGGCCTGAAGTGACTCTTTGCCCTCTCTGGGCCTCTAGAGGGGGTGGGAGAAGCTCTCTCCATGGACTCGTTTCACTCTGACATCCGGAAAGTCTGGTGTAACTAGAATGATATCGCTTTTGAATGTACCTCTGTGTTTCTTCACTGCTTTTATGTGACTCTCTTCCTTTTCAGCCAGAGGCGTCCAGGGTCTTAGAGAGGAATAGGATTGGGGATCAGGCACACAAAGGGGAAGAATTGATGTTCAGCTTTTGACTGAATAGGATCCTGCAGCCCTTAGCCAGATAATGGTCTTGAAAGCCAGGCTTTGTTGAGAGAGAGGAAAGTCTTTCTAAGTCCCCGAAGTCCTCTTTGCATATCAAGAGCCCAGTCTGGCTGCCTCTGAGATCACAAGAAGAGTGTGGAGAGGATGGAGGAGATGAAGAGGGAAATTCCCACCAGACAAGGAGGGGAAGTGAGGGTCTGCTATTACAGGAGCGGGGAAAGACAAATTCTGGTGAGGAAGGACTAGTGTGGGGACAGAGCCTGGGTCCCAAGGAAACACCCAGGGACCCACTCTTCTGGGCATCAGCCTATGGAGAGGATGTGACCACAGACACCAGGAACCTTACACAGGGTCCTAGAACATCAGTGCTGGCAGTTCTTTATGCCACTTATCCAGTGTGGGGAAGGGGGTGGGATTGTGGAGCTGGGAACATGACATTGGTGGGAGAGGGTGTCTGGTTTGATGCAGCTGACTGAGCATTACTGGGTCCCCATGACCTGAGTAGGGTGACCAGGAGGTCAAGGATTCCAGCATGCTCCCAGGATCATGAGACCAGCAAAGAGAGGCCCCTTGTGACCAGGGGCAACGGATGGGGAGCCTCTCTGGGCCACTGAAGTGGAGGCTGGCTCAGGTCCAGGTCTGCTGGACCAGTGCTATCACCAGCAGCGACAGTGTGGACTGCAGCCAGTACTGAGAGAAGCAGGAAGAGGGGCTCAAATGGGTGCCGGTGTGGACCAGGTGGGCAACACATAGATGGGAGACCTCACCCCACTGCCTCCAAGAGGCTCTGTCAACTTCCCCCACTTGTCTTTACCCTGGCTGCCATATTTGGAAGGAGAGATGGTAAGGGGGAAACACTGAAACACTGAGCATTTACCCCAAGGCAGCTGATAACCCCAGAGAGACCCTGTTACACTGGAGGGGGTCATATTTAATTGGTGATGAACTTGCCAATTAAGAGTCCCTCTCGGGCTTCCCTGGTGGCACAGTGGTTGAGAATCTGCCTGCCAATGCAGGGGACATGGGTTCGAGCCCTGGTCTGGGAAGGTCCCACATGCCGCAGAGCAACTGGGCCCGTGAGCCACAATTACTGAGCCTGTGCATCTGGAGCCTGTGCTCCGCAACAAGAGAGGCTGCGATAGTGAGAGGCCTGCGCACCGCGATGAAGAGTGGCCCCCGCTTGCCACAACTAGAGAGAGCCCTCGCACAGAAACGAAGATCCAACACAGCCAAAAATAAATAAATAAATAAATTAAAAAAATAATCTGTTAAAAAATATATATATATATATATTATTTAAAAAAAAAAAAAAAAAGAGTCCCTCTCTTCTCCCCCAGCCCCCATCATCACTGGGATGGGTGTCTGAGCATGAGGTGAGGTCGTTTGTGAGAAGTCTAAGAAAGGTACATTGACTTTTCCTTTGTGCATCTGATTTACAGTGTGCAGTTTTGAGCTGCTGATCCCAAGGGTAGGGCTTGTCCATCTTTATGTTTGTCCTTCCCTTTCTTTGGTCGGGTTTTGCTTTGCTGGTTATGTGGATGGAGGCTGGCATGGGCGGGGGAGGGGGAACAGCATACAGGTGATATCTGCCCAGTCCCTCAGGAAGCGTTGTCACATGTGTTGCTTCATTTGATAGTGTTAAGGATAATCACCCCTCTTTGGAGCAACTGCCCCTCAGAGAGGATAAGCAATTTGTCCAAGGTCATACAGCAAATTGGTAATGGAACTGGGATTTGAACTTGGATCTTTAGTTTCTTAAAGACACATGCTTCTCACTTGCACAGGCCCTGTAGGGAGCACCACGACCATGTGATTGATGGCGGTGGTTACAACACCATGATCTACTTGGGGGCCCTACCAGCATGTGACATCCATGATGATTCGTCAGGGGCCATGCGGGAACCGCCTCCTAGCTTCCGGGCCATCACTCTTCCTATACTGCAGGAGGATGCCCAGGTGAAAGCCTGAAACATGCCTGGCAGAATCATGGGCAAGAAAGAATCATGCATCTTGTTCCAATTAAGATGTTGGAAGAGAAGAGAGTGTAATTGTCCCACAATTACCTTTATTTATCAAACTCAGAATGAAGTGTGATTATGAAGTGTCTCAGGAGAGCTGCATGGAGCTGGGGATGGTCCAGGGTCTGACTGGCATCCCAGTCACCACAGGAGGGAAGGCCAACCTGCGTGGGCATCTGGGGAGGGCCTCCCAGGCCCCGTGGATGAGCAGGGTAAGGTCTGGCTCCTGCCCAGCTGCTGGCTGGCAGGGAGCTTTGAGTCTTTCTCTTTCCCTTCCTGATCCCAGCCTCTTTCTGTGGAAAATGAGGCAAGCTCTCGGCCCTGCTCATTTCACAGGGAAGGAAGGGAAGCCGAGACTCAGCAAGTGATTGGCGCTGTGCTCAGCCTTTCGCACATGCCGTGAAATCCCTCTCATGTATCACAGATGAGATATCATTTAATCCTCCAAATAGGACTTGACCAAGATGCCACGTCCTCCAGGAAGCCTTCCCGGAGCCCTCAGTTTGGGCCAGATGACTCTATATCTCCACTCCCGGACATTGGTGGGGTCTTTACTGTCCTGGGGGTTGAACTGTCCATCTCTTTGCCTGGACTGTGAGCTCTGCAAAGGCCAAGATAATTTTGGACTCATGTTGGCATTCCCAGCACCTGGGACAGGCCTCTAGTACATTCCCCATAAATGTTTGTTGAATCAATGAATGACAGATAAGGAAACTAAGGCTCATGGGGGTTCAGTAACTTGCCCGAGGACACAGAGTTAATAATTCTCAGAACCAGGAATCAAACTGTTTGACTGAATACTTTGTACTAGTGAGAGGAGAGAGTTCAAGTGCTTTGAAAAGTGTACAGGACCAAGGATAAGCTGAGGTACTGGCATTATCACTGCATGGTCACATGCCCGCAAGAGAGAGGACCACTTGGATGCCTGAGAATAAACATTCAGAAATGGAAGAACGGACGAGCTGATGACATGTCAGGCACTGTTTCACACACTGGTGTCATGCAGCTATCCATGAGCTATCATCTCTAAATTCAAGGAACCCCTAGTCTAGTGGGGGAGACAGATGGGGAAAGACAGTGCGACACCTTCAGTAAATGCAGAATTTCAGGGTCCTGCATGTGTTTTGACCCGCGGCGGAACCAGGAAAGGTTTCCTGGAGTACTTGACATTAACCAGAGAGAACAGCCTGTGCAAAAGTACAGGGGTGAGGGAACATTGGCTCTGCTGGGTTGACCTGTCGGTCCAGGAGGGCACCAGAAGCGGCAGGCTGGGAGGTTGCGGCCCAGCACTGGCCCCGCCCCAGTCTGCTGAGCCAGCCAATCACTCTGCAGCTCTGAACCTGCAAGCTCCGGTGGCTCCCGGCCACTGACACACCCACCCAGATCCTGTGGCACGAGAAAGGAGGAAGCAATCTTGGTTTGTTCAGTTTCCTCTGGTCCTTCCGTAATCCCTGAGCTGGCTCTAAGGAGCAATGCCTCAAGACAGCTTTGCACAGCAGGACGGATGGAGGGGCAGAAGCTGCTCTTCCTGTCTGGGGCTCCTTTGCATCCACGATCCATGTGCGTCCAGCTGAGGCTGAGCTGGCTAGAAGAACCAGGAAGGCTCAGCATTTGTTGAGGATTTGTTGGAGGCTGTGCATGGTGCTGGGCGCTTTCATACATTATCTCAGCTCCGCATTGCAGCCTTGAGGTGGCACTGTTATTCCCATTTCATAGATGAGAAGGCTGATGCTTGGGGGGGGGTGATTAGGAGGCTGGTCTGTGGACATATAGCTCATAAACCATGGGCCAGCGATTGGACCCAGGAGTGTCTGAGTCCCCTGTGCCAGGCTGCCTTCCAGACTCACCTGAGGTTCTTAACAGACCAAACATTTCTCCAGCAGGGTAAGGCCTTGCACAAAAGGGCCAGGTGGGGAAAAGCCTGTCCAGCCAAGTGACTGATACTGAAGATGAGTGTTGGCCCTGACAGGTGGGCCCAGGGCACGTGAAGTAGGGAGCAGTCACGAGGGCCTGGAGGAATGGTTGGAAAATCTTGGTTCTTTTCAGCCAGTTCTGACCTTGACTGCCTTGGAATGAGTTCTCTTTAGAGGGAGACAAGAATACTACTGATGGTCGTTTATATTTTAATATACATAAATATCCATCCATCCATCCATCCATCCATCCATCTATCCATCCGCTCATCTATCCCCATTCCCATGAACATTTTCCATCCACCTACTGATTCATCAACCAATACACCTATCAATCCATCCATCTACATGTCCATCCACTCTCAGTTCATCCATCCACCCACCCATCCATCCATCTACCACCCCCGTCTACCACCACCACACACTCATGGGTTAATTCAGGGCTCCAGCGAGAAGCTTCAAGGACCCAGGCTCTGTCGATATTTTTGCTCTATTTGTGGTATTCAGAATGTCAGGCTTTTGTCCTCCGTCTTATCACCTCAGGCTGCCAGAGCTCCTCATGGCTGCATCACCTCTCAGCATCTTGTCCTCACACATCAGTGTCCAAAGGCCAGTGAGAGAACATCTCCTCATCGTGTCCCTTTAATGAGGAAAACTCTCCTGTGGGATCCCCAGTAGACTTCCCCTTGCGTCTCCTGGGTCAGAACTGCATCACATGGCTATTTCTAAACAACTCTCTGGCAAGGGAAAACGTATCATCGTGATGGCCTTGAACTAAACAAGATGTGCTGCCTGGGGCCCCAGTGTCCTCCTAAGCTGCTAGAGACTTGAATAAAGTTGGGATTCATGTAGCAAGGAAGAAGGCAGGGGGAGAGGGAGGTGACTGCTGAGTAGGCAAATGTGTCAGCCACTCCATCCATCTTTCCATTCACTCATTATCCACACAGCGATTCACCCACCCATGCATCCCTCATTTATCCATCCATGTGTCCATTCATCTATCAAATGTTTATTGATGCCCACTGTGAGCCGGGCCCTACGCTCCCCGTCTGGTGGGAACTCACAAGAAAAAGATTCTCTCTAGGGAGAAATATGGAGTTTCCCATAATACCTCCGATAACTGCTTTATTTAGTCACATTAAGAATAATATCTGAAGATCGTGCTGTGCATTGCAGTTTGCAAAGATCTCCAAGGACCACTCCTTCATTCCACACACGTTTATTGAGCATCTGCCGCATGCCAGGCAGAGCTTTTTAGTTTTACAAAGCGCTTTTTCCTGCGTTTGTCAGAATGAGCCCTCCAAAGTCAGAGACCAAATGTTCTCTGGAGGCAGGGATGAAGCATCCCTCGGGCCTTCCTCAGAGCCAGGGGTGGGGAGTCCTCTGGGCTCAGGGTTGGTGAAGAGCTCCTTCTGAAGTAAGGAAGTGTTTTCTGGAGACAGGGCAGGGCCTTTCTAGAACCACAGACTGAGCATTTTCTAGAGCTCATGATGGGTGCTGTTCAGAGCTAGGGTGGGGTTTCACAGTCCCCAGGCAGGGTGTCTTCTGGGCCAGGTATGATGGAATTGCACTGTGCTCAGCACGAAGTGGGTATCTCCACTAGACCCAAGGGCAGGTCTTTGCTCCGCTGAACTGGGCCATGTCTGCGGCCAGCCCTCCAGGCGCTGTGCCATTGGTAGATGTGAACTTGTCTTTGATACAGACGCCTCCCTTCTAGTCAGGTCCACCACTCCCCCACCTTTCAAGCCTGATATACACTGAGCCTGTTACTGGTCTGTGCAATGTCTCAGGACCTCCAGATTCACCCTGGTAGCCCACCCAAACTCACCATCCTATGTTCTTCCACCTGGGCCTCTCTGCTCACACAGATGGGGCCGTGTGCCTATAATAAATACCATTTCCATCCCTGCAGCAGCCTGAAATGGGCCTCATTTTCCAGGGGATCAAAGTCCAGGCCTTGCAGATGCCTCCAATATGTACATATTAATGGCAGGCAGGACATATCAGGACATTAGGAATGTCAGCTTTTCAGAACATTCCTGCCTGTCATGTCCCCTTAAATCTTTGAGTTGAAATTATTGGTTTAGAGAGGTGTTGCTGGAAGGGGAACCACTTCCAGGGTCCGAGAGTGGGCTCTTGTCTAACACTCGGAAATGAACTGTCCGAGGAGACACATGTACTGACAAAACAAAAGGCTTTATTGGAAAGGGGCGCCTGGGCGGAGAGCAGTAGGGTGAGGGAACCCCGGAGAACTGCTCTGCCACGTGTCCCGCTGTCTCAGGTTTTATGGTAATGGGGTTAGTTTCCGGGTTGGCTCTGGCCAGTCATCTTGCTTGGCCCATATTTGGTCTGACTCAGGGTCCTTCCTGGTGGCGCGTGCATCTCTCAGCCAAGATGGGGATTCCAGCGAGAGGGCTTCTGGGAGGTTAGGGCAGGACATATGTCTCCTCCCTCCTCCTTTTGGCCCCTCCCGAATTCTCCCAGTTCGTTTTCGGAGGCAGCACTGCGTTCTTTATCGTTCTTTATCAGGACCCCCAGTTGTGAGACAACTCAGGCAAGTGATTATCATTCTGCCTGGCCAAGGTGGGCAGTTTTGGTCAATGGTTCCCTAACAGAGGGACGCCATAAAAAAGTGACAAGGGGCCAGCTGCATTCATGCCTTGGAATCCTCCATACCCAGTGCCTGGGAGTCCTTCAGACCCCTGAGCTGTGATTACTCCAGACTGAGGCATCACTTTGGGGCTCAGAGTCTTCCATACCCAGGGACTCAGAGTCCTCCACACCCCACGGTTACGGTCCCCCACCCACGGGGGCTAGGATGGTATAGGATGAGGCAGCCGGTTCTTACCGGTGATTGTAAGAGGTGCTTGTAGCATCCCTTCCCAAATCCCCTTCCAGCGATGTCAGATTGATAGCTCGAAGTCAGCCATGATGGGAGTATTCCAATTGCCACGGAAATCGGCAAACTCTACCGATCAGTAGTTCCCCTCCCCCACCAAGAGCCCACTGTTAAATTTACCAGCACCCCACTCAGAGACCTCCAGACTTAGAGCTGAAAGCCCTCCAGATTTAGGGGTGGAGGATTCTCCGCTGCCAAGGGCAGTTGGTTCTCCAGATCTTGTGATGAAAAGATTTTCTAGATTTTTGGATATTGTGTTTTCCAGAGCCCTGGGCAGAGTAGTTTTCAGTCATGAAGGGAGTGTTCCCAACAGCTTAGGATGGAGTGTTTTCCAGAGCCAGCAATGGAGTGATTTCTAGGGTCAGGACCAGTGTTTTCCAGATCCAAGGATGGAGGGTTTTCCAGAGCCATGGATGGAAGTTTTCTCAGACCTAGGAATTGAATTTTCCAGACCTGGGGATTGAGAGTTTTCTTGAGCCGGAAACAATTTCCCCCAGTTCACAGTTGTAGACTTTTCCAGAGGTAGGCAAGGAAAATGTTCAAGATGGACCACTGTGTCTCAGTTCAGGGCAGAGAACGGCATCTCCTCAGAGGCAAAGGAGGCTGGCATCTGGGCTGCTCAATATTCGGGGTCTCCACATTTACACCGAGACCCTATCAAACCCACTGTCCTTGGTTACGGCTCCCAGAGAGAGGGTGGCAAATCTTGTCAGCATCTCAGCCTCATAAATAAACTTGAAAATGGTTCATACTCCCCAGAAGAACAAGTTCTCGTCCCAGTTCACCCAAGGTCTGAGTGAAAACTCACTGAGTCATTTTACTACAGTGGAGAAAATCTAAAAGCAAGTTCCCTGCATTAACCCTCTGGATATGAAGGACCTCAGAGCCTCTTCTGTCAACTGGAGTGTTGAGCCCTTCTCCATTCATGATTATGTTGGTCACTTCTTGGTAATTTAACCACGTGCCCTAAATAAATAGTTGTGAGTAGACCTGGACATTGGAAAAAATAGGGACTTTGGCATCATCAGAACCAGGTGAGGATCCTTGGGCAAGTTATTTACCAAGTCTGTGCTCAGTTTTCTCATTTGACAAATGGCAACCGTACAGCCCATCCTGTGTGTGAAGCTCCCCAACATGGTGCCTAGGGGAACAGAAGCCTTCTAATCAATGTAAGAAACAATGCAGGCAGTGAGGAAAAACAAGCACTGGCCTGTCTGGGGGCCGACACTCTTTAATGGGGTGCCCTGGGAGACCTCACTTCCTCCTCTGACCCTCAAGGGGTAAAACTCTGTAAACTGTAACACTGTAAAACTCAAGGGTTAAAAGAGATGACGACAACACATACCCACACCGGCTCTGACACATATTTACATTCTACGAACTGAACCTTGGCCTTTAGAAAGCTGCCCCAAAGCCTATCCTTTGCGCAGGGAGAGCTGAATCATTTCTCAGTGTCTGCAATGACATCCATTGACATCTCTTTGGAGCAGTAGGTGAGATTCTCATGGTATAAACATGGTGACTCGGCCAAGGACCCAGGAATGGAAGACACCTCCTGGCTAATCGATCCTCCTCCCTCGAGATTCCCCAGGTGTCTCTACGTGTAAAGATGAAAAACAAATGGGAAATTAAAGTGTTCCAGTGACAACAGAGAAGTGAAGGCTGCATCCTCTCTTCGAGAAGGGCTATCTGCCCAGAAGGGAAGTACGGCATTTCTCATCACACGAACGGAATCTGTTCCTGAAGATGTGTAGGAAAGTGACACTTCGGAGCTGGTTTCCCAGCTCATCCAAACTCCCAACCAATTAACCCAAATATCTCAGAAACACTGTTAAACATCTAAATGATAACTTTCAAGAATGTCTGCCTCAAATAAAGCATTGAAAAATTGAAATCAATAAGAAATTATTATTTCTTACTTTTTATCATTAAAATATTACCCAATTATTTAACCCTGCATGAATAATCGGGGAGTAGGTTTGTGTACATTGATGTATACAGTGTAGGGTGTGAAGGAGGTTTTCCTTCTGTACCACAATGAACACGTGCTACAGGGTAAGTAACAAGTACAGGGATAGGTTAAGATGCTAGAGTCCATCTGAATTGGACCTGGGCTGGGAGTGCCCCCAGGTGTCTGGCAGAAGCAAGGAAAGTGTATGGAAAAGAATCAAGCAAAAGCCTGATCCCTATGGGAGAACAGTGGAGATTCACCTGGAGTGCTCACTGCATTCTCCCACCTGGACCTGTGTACAGTGTAAATGCTCTGGCAGTGAGGAACACGTGTCTATTAATTAACACATATTTTCTATTTTTTTGGTAAGCCATTCAGATATTAGGATTCAGCTAGTGTGAAATAATTACAATTACATTTCCCTCACTATTCAATTTATTAAAGTTATAGACCTTAGACCCTAGCTCTTTCTTTAGCTTTCACTTTCAACTTATATATCTTGATATTTTACTTATGAACTTAGTAATTTTTATATAAAAGCAAGATCACATTTACTTGTTCATTGATTCATATTCAATTAACTCATACATCTCATAGATTAAATTCCCATAGACTTTTAACGCCATTTACACATTTAATTAAGCAAATTCCTTTAGATATTTCAAACTACAGTTACAAATTCAATTTGATTCAAACACTTCAAACACCTGACAAGGGAGACTTACAAATATGACGAACAAATTATTCCTAAGCACTTAAACAACTTCTGTAAATCTGATCAGACATAAAATTAGTTGCTTAGATTTCGTTTCATACATCATGAAAAAAACCCAAGTAGAACATCCATAAAACAAAACAATGATTATAAAATTTACTACAACTGTAAACATAGCTTGTATAAAAGTAGCAATATTATGATTCATTTCTTTATTGTCTTACTTTGTTAAAAGAAACATGTGAGTTAATTTATAAATTTCTCACCCCAATTAAGATGAACTACCTTACTATCTTGCATTAAAGCTAAGGTTACTCAGTAGAAGACTCAGGTCCATGACATGGGTGGGGTGACTTTATTTGGTTGAATCTTGGAGATTGGGCCATGGGACACCAGTCAAAAATGCTCAAGACCAGCAGAGGCCCAAGCATAGGTAGACTTTCCAGGCATCAGATGGGTTGGCCTCCAACTCAAGGTAAGATTCTGTTGGCCATGTGTTCAGCACTTTCTGAACACTTGCCTTTTGGCTGGAACGTAACCAATAATATAGGTTTCAATTTCTTACATCTCAGGTCCTCTCTTGGAAATGGCCAGCCTCTTAAATAAACAAGGGGGATTCCATGCCACTGCATTTCACTACATTCCCATAAAACTACCCATTGTATAATTTCTTACATTAATACCTAGTGTGCTCAAGTCTCTTGCCCATTTTTCTAGAAGGTTGTCTATCTTTTTCTTCATTTGTTGGAGTGCTTTTTTTTAAAAAAATATTTATTTATTTATTGGCTGCGTTGGGTCTTAGTTGCGGCAGGCAGGGTCTTTCATTGCAGCGCGCGCGGTTTCTCTCTAGTCATGTCGTGGCGGGGGGGGCTCCAGAGCACGTGGGCTCTGTAGTTGTGGCACGCTGGCTTAGTTGCCCTGGCATGTGGGATCTTAGTTTCCTGACCATGGATCGAACCGGTGTCCCCTGAATTGCAAGACGGATTCTTAACCACTGGACCACCAGGGAAGTCCCTGATGGAGTTCTTTATGTATTCTGGATGTGAGTTCTTTGCCAGATATGTCTGTTGTAAATATCTTCTTCCACTCAGTTGAAATGGAGAGTCTGGGTCTCTTTTCTGAAATTCTATAATCAATTGCATACTCAAGATCACCTCTTGAATGTCCAATGGACAAGTCAAGCTTTATAGGGTAAAAATGGAACTTTTGTTTCTGGATTTTCCATCTTCCCACTTCATCCTCTCTCCTGAAACTATCTCCAGATCAGAAGTTGGCACCATTATTCATCCAGTTGCCTAGCTGCATTCTTTTCAACAGAAAGTATGTAAAATAATAAATGCTGACTTAACAAATAAACACCCATGTAACTACCATCTAGGCCAAGAAAAACATTGCCAGCACTCAAGTTTCTTGTAAATCTCGAAAAAAATATATGTATTTATATTATATTTTAGTTTTTCCTGTATTTGAACTTTATACTGATGGAGTCACCCTGAATACATTTTTTTCATGTCTTCTTTCTTCCTTTCAAACTTTCGTTGCTAATACCCATCCTGTCGTTGTGTGTAACTCTAGTTCATGCATTTTTATTGTTGCATATTATTCCACTATAATGTATATGCCACATTTTACTCTTGATGGATATTTGGGTTGTTTTCAATTTTTAGCTGGTGCTTCTGTGCCTCTAAAAATATTCTTATACATTTTTATGATACATAAATGCATGAATTTGGTTAAGGTATGTACCTAGAACTATAATTGCTGGTCACAGGGTGTATCTATTTTCAACTTTCCCAGAAAAAGCCAAACTCTTTCCCAAAGTGGTTGTGACATTTTTTTTTTCTTGAGTCAGTATGAGGAAGCTCTACTTCTCTAGGGATTTGCCCATCTCACCTAGGACTTCAAATTTATTGGGCATGAGCATTTTAACCATGTCCTCTTCTTTTTGATGTCTGTAGCATCCGCACTGATGCCCCTCCCCCTTTTATTTTTGACATTGTTTATTTGTGTCTGCTCTGTATTATTCTTGGTCAATGTCCTCAGGGCAAAAGTGGCTTCCGTGATCACCTTCCTCTCTGGGTTTTTATATTTCCATCCAACTTGCCCTGCTCATTTCTTGTGATCTTGTCCATTCTTCATTGCTTGAAGCAGCTTTAAATGTTTATCAAGCATCTTATTTGTTTTTGATGGGAGAGCTGGTCTTGAAAATCAGCCCCTCTGTTTCTGGAAGTTCATGATCATTCAAGATTCCTCTCTTTTCCTCAGGTCCAACATGCAGACTATCCACCGATAAGTCCCATCAGCTCTGCTCCTAAAACAGACCCCAGCCCCACCCGCTGCTCCTAGCTGTCATCCTGCAATATAATATTTCATAATTGCTGTCTTGACCCAGTTTTGAGATCCTGACTAAAAACTCTCAATCCTCTTTGTGGGCACTTTGCTAAGCCAACATCCCAGCCTCTTCTGTTACCAGATTCTGATGCTCTTGGGTTACAACAACACTCCCAACTAACAGAGACCCTGAAGCCGGGCATTGAGGGAGGACCCCCTTTTCCTTGGGCTGTAAGAAAAATTCAAAATACTCAATTCATGGAAGCCCAGAACCTACTAACCCCACCCTGCTTGCCACCTACCTTCCAGCTTGCTGGCACCTTTTCCCCAGGTGCAAACCTCTGTGTGGCCCTGTGTGGCAACCTTCTCTCATTCAGAGATGTAAACGTGCCCAAGTCTCTAAATCAGCTTCCCAGGTGGTCCCCTGCTAAATCCTCAGGCTGGGATGTAACTCTAGGAGTCATATGATTACTTTAAGGAGTGCTTCTGCAAAACAGGGTGGGTGTGTAAAACACAAACATGCAAGAGGTTCTAGGACCTCTTTTGTTTTTGTCACGTAGAGGGGTTCACCTCTTCACCTTCCAGTGATTGTACCGGCCATACTCTCTGATGCCCACAAGCCCCAAACAAACCATATCGAGTGGTCCTAGAGTCAACATACTGTCATGCCAAGAATGTGGGCTTTGGAATCTGACAGACCTGGGTTCAATCCAGTAGGCTGTGTAGTCTTGGGTGAGTCACTTTATCTCTCTAAAACTTTCAAATAATACCCACCTTTCAGGGTTTTCATTAATGTCTAAAGTAGTAATGTATGCGAAGACCCCAAATGTGCCCTGGGCTGGAGAAAGTTCTAGCTACTGTTCAATTGCAAGATAGACCAGAGTTGGAAAAGTGCGGTGAATTAGAAGTTGGGGCACCTACAGTATCTCCTGGTTCCGCCACACAACTCAACTGTGTCACTCTGGGGAGTCACTTCCCTTCTCTGGCCCTCAATTCCTCATCTCTAAAACCAAAGGTTGGGAATTCCCTGCTGGTCTAGTGGTTAGGACTCCACGCTTTCACTGCCGTGGGTCTGGGTTCAATCCCTGGTCGGGGAACTAAGATCCTGCAAGCCGTGCGGCGTGGCCCAAAACAAAACAAACAAAAAAACAAACAAAAACCCCCAAAGGTTGAACAAGAGAATTCCAGCTAAGGACACTACCAGCTCTGACATCATGAAGAGTCCTTGATTATAAGATCTGGATTGATTCTTTGACATTTAAGAAGCTGCCAGGTTGTCTTACCTTTGTTCCTTTGGAGAGGATATCTGTAACCATCGTATTAAGGTTGTAGGCGAGGTTTGATGGTATTAACGTGGCACTTTGACAAAAATCCATGATTCTTGTCTCACCATCACACTTTGTCTTGTGTTTTCCCCAAGAGAGTGTATAACAAGTACATGTGACCAATGAGGAGTCAAAACACCACTTTGTGATGAGCTAAGCAAACGCCCCATATTCCAGTGCAGAGCTGTACTATATTAGACTCCTAGCCTTTCCATCCTCCTCTAACACTCAGTAATAATAATGTCATCGTTAGCTGATGGATTGGGTACTTGCTGTGTGCCAGGCAATGAACCTTATTTAATTCCCAGTAACAACCTTACGATGGTGCTATAATGACCCGGCTAACCAGAAAACAGGCCCCGTCTGTCTTTGAAATCTGACCTAACAGAGAAGAAACTCTTCCTTTGTGCTGGCGGGTGAGAGGAGGGAGAGACATGATAGAGGAGGGCACTAGCCCCACTCATAGGTGGTGGCTACAGCTTGACTCTGAGAGGGGAAAGAAGTACACAGAGGATGGGAAGGATGGGTGGGGGCTGGGGCCAGGGGAAGGTCATGGAGTGGAGGATGATGGGGGTTCAGATCAGTTTTGTGAACTTGTACTTGGGATGAGGCTCTGTGCCCAGTGCTGGGAACACAGAGGTGAATGACAGTCTGGGTGTGTGTGTGTGTGGTGGGACAGACGTGGAAACAGATAGACATCTTTTCAGTGCAGCATGACTCAAAAAGTTGCGTACACAGGACATCGATGTTGTTTGGAAGGGGGAGTGATGGTCTTGTCTGGATGCCTGGAAAGCCCTCCCAGCTTCCCAGGTGTGGTGGTGACATCCACTCAGTCACTGAACCTGTGGCGCCACCTCCTTTTACCTCCTCCTGAATTTGGTTCTTCCCATCTCCACTGTAGGGGTCCTAGCCATCCCACCATTCCTTGCAATAGCTCCCTCAAGCCCATCCTCCACACAGCAGCAAGAGTGAAGACCTTTCTACAATGCAAACCTAACTTAACCTAACCTTTGCCCTCAGACCCCTCTGGGAATATGGTCCAAGATTCCCTGGCATGCCACTCAAGCCCTTTGGGATCTTGTTCCTGCTTCCCCTTTCAGCTTTATCCTAACTCCTCTTCCTTTTCAATCCTCCCCTCCCCCACCATCTAGTTTCCTGCCATAGGGCCCCGAGTGCTCCTTGTTTTCTCTTGCCTCCCAGTCTTTGCACAGGTCATTCCCTCTGCCTGGAATTCCCTTCGCCACCCTTCTTCATCTGGCTAACTCCTTCAGGTCCCAGCTCGGCATCCCTTTCTCCTGGAAGACATCCTGGCCTGCCAGGTTGAGTAGGGACCCCCTCCTCTGTGTTCCCACAGGCCCGGTGCTCGCCATCCTTTGAGTCCTCAACACACTGCCTTGTGATTTTTCTGCTGGACTGTTGGCTTGCTCAGATTGGGGCTCCGTGAGGGGGGATGAGGTGCGCTCATGTCTGTATCTGCAGAACCCAGGCGGCACCTGGACGGGGGATGGTGCTCACTGCTGTTTGCAGGGTGAACGGATGGGTGCTCGGTTCCGGGACTGGGGGCTAGGCAGTAATGGTGTGTGTGTGAATGACCGCCTCTGGAGGAGTTTAGGTCCCTGGGATGAGTGGGAGGCGGGGGAGTCCCCGTGCCCCGCCATAGGTTCGAAAGACCTGGAAGCTGGGCTCTCCCACCCGGAGTCTCCTCATTCCTGCCCAGCGCCAGCCTGCGCTGTCATAGCAACAGCCCGCCCGGGCGATTGGGTCAACCAATGGCAGCTGGCTCTGGTGACGTAATGCCCGGATCTTGCAGCTCATTGGCTCCGCTTTTGTCCAGGTCGGGGCGGGGCTGTGGGTGGGAGATGCGGTGGGAGGAAAGAGCGCTGAGAGCTCTGGGACCATCTCCGGTTCAGTCGTGCGATTAGGCCCTCTGCTGCTTGCCTCGCTCTGCCTTCGCTCCCTCTTCTTCTCCCTCTCCCTCTCCCTCTGCCCTGCGCCTGAATTTCTCCTCTCTCTTTCTCTGCGCGTCATTCCTGTCTCGGGTTGGCTGGGTCCTTCTGTCTGTATCGGTCTCCCTTAGGGCTGGGTGGCTCCTTCTTCTCCACCCTCTGTCTCTGCCCTAGGGTCCCTCTGACTCTGAGTGCATCTCCCTGTCTCTCCTGGCAGCTCTGCCTCTCCGGCCGTCTCTCCCTCCTGTCTTGCTGGCGGGTGCCTTCTCCAAACAAGGGCGCAGTGAGAGCTCCTTGACTTGCAGCCAGAAGGTGACTCACTGCTTCAAACTGCAAGGCCTGCCTCGTCAGTCTCCGAGGCACCTTCTTCCCGAGTCTGTTGGAAAGCTCTGGGCCCCAGGCCCAGCTCTTGAGACCCTGGTAAGGGCCCGGGCTAGGCCTTTCTCTGATGTGTCTCACAGGTATTTGTTCTTGTTGACTTGTCACCCAGTCAAGGGGAAGGCCGGACATTCTGTGCTTTGGAGCAAGGAAGGGAGGAGAGGACAGACTTAGAGAAGGAACAGGCATAAACTTCAGTAATTAGAGCAGAGAAGTTTAGGTAACACAACTGAGGGAACTTCCAGAAAACAAGTGCGTGGGCACTGGAACGAGTGACCGAAAAAGGTAGTTGCACGTCTCTACCCTTCCACCCGTCCATCCATCAACACAACATATGGGCGCCTCTTGGTGCGAGGCTGCTCTGTGCTGGCATTGGCTCAGTCTCCTGGGCTCCAGGATTACAGCTCAGTCAGGGAGGGAGACAATACAAACCTTGGGTTTTGTGGGATTCCAGAGGAGGGCAAAACTCATTCTGTCAGGTGTGAGGGCTCAGGCAGGGCAGATTCCTGGAGAAGGTATCCTTTGAGCTGATGTGTTTCGGGAGAATGGGTGATAGCTTGTTTGGATCAGCTTGGGTGGGGCAGGATAGCAGGAGACCAGTGTGGATGGCTCCGTGCGGGTAGAGGGTCCAGGATGTGAATACCTGGGAGTTTGCACTTGATCCCAGGGCTGATGGGGAGCCATCCGAGGGATCTGAGCAGGGGGAGAGGCACGGTCAGACCTGGGTATCCTGCGATCTCGCTGGCAGCTGGGATCTCATCTGTGTTGCTCAAGCCTGAGTCCCAGCACAGATCACGGTGCCAGTCCGCAGTAGGGGCTCCGGCTTTTGTTGAAGGAAAGCATGAACTGGAGGGGAGACGTTGTTTCTGATAGATGAGGGTGAAATGAAAGAGGCTGGCATTTGTGTGGCAGTGGAGGGAATGGGAAAAGAGGATGGGTTCAAGAGATGGAAAAGATGGGTAGAATGGACGGGGCTTGCTGGTTCATTAGAGGCTGTGGGGGTGATGGAGAGGGAGGTGCCCAGGGTAACACCCATGGTTCTGGCTTGAGCCGCTGAGGATGGGAGGAGAGGGAACACGGGGAGGGGGGAACGATTTCAAGGGAAAGGTGGTTAATTTAGAGTTGGACCCACAGAGCCTGAGGTGCTTGTGAGATGTTCAGGTGGGGCTGTCTGTGGAGAGGTCTGGGCTAGGGTGACCAGCATAATGGTGGCTACGGAGGCCACTTAAGGACTGGGACACGTAAGAGCAGGTTTGTCAGGTAAGGGTGTCCTTTAGAACCTCAGGGAGACCTGGCTAGGGTTCGCGAGTCCTGGAGTCTGGTCTGGACTCTGACACTGGCTCGCTGTGTGACCTTAGGCAAGGTCCTCTCCGGTCTGCTGTCCCCCTGACTGTCAGCAGAGCCTCTCAGAGATGGAGAGAGGCTTGGACTACTTCTCTTTTTAAGGCTTCTGGATATGGTTTAAAAAAAAAAATGAAGATGTGCCCAAAATGGGGTGACAAAAATGATGGTTATTTACCTTAGTCACATTTACAAATTAACATTATGAACAAAGATACGGGGATTTCATGTACGACCTCATATGGAGATAAAAGCCCAGATCAGTCATGTTGGGAAATTAGATCCCCGGTAGGGCCTTCCAGGTTGCCTGGAGTAATTGCCCCTTTTGGTAGGAAAGGCGCCTGGCTGGGGGCGGGGAGGGACAGAGCCAAGGTGCAGGTCTGAGCCGCAGCTGCTTCTTGTTCGAAGCCTGGGTGTTTCAATGCCCCTCCTGGTTCCTGCTAGCCGCCAACATGGAGTTCCTCCTCCCAGAGCCCTCAGTAGGCTGTGTTGATCCCCAGGCCTGTGGGTTTCCGTGGGAGGAAAGCCACCATTGCAGGGCCTGCACCGCTACTTTCCTCTCCCTGCTCCTTGCTCCTCAGGGCCAGGGCACTGGATGGAGTTGCTGGGCTCTGCCTTGAAATCGCCCTTGGGCACGTTGCTTCCTCCCAGCGTCTCAGAGTCTCAGGATCTCTGTGTCCTCGGGCTGTAGCCTGGTGACTGGCACAAGGTATGCACTTAATAAATGTTGGTTTAATTGGATTAAATTACAAAGTAATTTATTTGGCTGGAGTATGGATTGGGGGAAGGGTGGTAGTGAGAGTTGCCATCAAAATACGAGAAAGCCTGCAAATGTGCTTTGGAAAACGTAAGCCAAAGACATATTTACGAGTCTGCATCACATCGCATTTGGCCCAAAGTCCCTGAAAGGCTTCCAGAGCAAAAAGTAGATGCGAAATGGGATTTCCCACCCCAACTGAGGACATCTTTATTTCACAAAAATTAATTCTCTGTGGCCCAGTGGTCAAAGTGAGGACCCACCAGTGTTTCAAATCCCACTCCATCACTTTCTGGCTGTTTGACCCTCGACAAATGACCCAACTTCCTTGTGTATCAGTTAGACACAAGTGTAAATTGGGAATATTGCTATTACCCCCACTCATGGCTTGTTATGGGGGATTAAATGAATTATTAGATGTAAAGTATTTAGGACAGTGACTGACATGTGTGAGTGCCCAGAAACATTAGCTTTTATTATTGTTAGCATTGATGTAGCTTCTTTGACCCCATCCCTAGAGCCGATCCCTATTAGCAGTTGGTGGGTGTGGCAGGTGGCTGAGCATCTGTTTAGCTCCTTCCTCTGCTCCAGGGCAGTGGTCCTTAATTTTGACTGCACTTTAGAGTCATCTGGGGGGGGACCCTTCAAAACTCCCAGTGCTGGGCTGTACCCTTGAGCAGTTACAGCAGAATCTCTGGGGGTGCAACCCCAGGCCTCAGTGCCCTCCCAGGTCAATGGCAAATGTGCAGCCAAGGCTGAGAGCCAGAACAGTGGTCCTCACAGTTGACCTGGACCGGCAGTGGCCAGCAACACTTGGGAACTTATTAGAATGCAGATTCTCAGGCCCCACCCCAGCTCTCCTGGAGAATTAAAACCTCTTGGTAGAGAAGCCCAGCAGCCTGTTTTAACAAACCCTCCAGAAGATTCAGAGGCAGCTAAAGTATGGCAACCACAGATCTAGAGGCTGAAAAGTGCAATATATTATTTTGAAAGCCACTGCTGTAAGCAGCATTCTATTATTCCCAGTCTGGCAGGAGTAGGGACCAATTCCCACCCACTGGTAACCACCATACCCTGTGTCAACGGACTCCCAGCTGCTTTATATGGGTTCTCATATTTAGACCTCAGAGCAACGCAACGCCAATAACCTCTCCTCCATCGTCTAGATGAGGAACTTGAGGGCCCATCTCAACCTTGAGGAAATCGGTGTCCAGGGCCTCACAGCTAGTTAGGGACGGCGTGAGGACCCCCAGGCAGGATTTTTCCGAGTGTTGGCTTCACAAGGAAAGGGCCTGTTCAAGAGCCTGTCATAAGGCACAGAGAAGGCAAAGCTCTTTGAGATCACTGGTCCCTCAAAATTATGCCAAGAAATAGCTGAGAGTTGCACATGCAAGGCTGGCATGCGAGGGTGGTGGTCTCCTGAGAGACGGAGCCTGTAAGGTGCTTGGCATGGTCCTAGCCCATAGTCAGTGCTCACAAACATCAGGCACCATCACTATGAGTCACACGCTTGTTGGTAAGTATAGACAATAGGGTACCATTTTATATCTACTATTTGTTGTTATTTTATTTATATTTTTATTGTGGTAAAATGCACATGCCTTATTATTTTTAATACTAAATGTGCTCCCTCTTGGAAGTTTTCCCATACAACTTCCAAGTATAGACGGTGCTGCTGCCTCGGCTGAAATGCTAACCCTAAATGGTAACCCAGTTACCAGCTAGGGCAGGTGGAAGAGCCAGTAGGTGTGGAGTGAGGCTGACGTGGGCTCAAATCTCAGCTCTGTCACTTATCTGTGGGGCTGCGGGCAAACCCTTCCTCTCTCTGGACCTCAGATTTCCCCTCCTTTGAATGGGAAGCGCATTACAGAATATACACTTCTCTACAGACCTGAGGGGTTATTCTTCCTGTCAAAGGGAGCTGGTGGCTCTGCAGACACGAATAATCAGAGCCTTCCCAGCCTGGGCCAGGCTCCCCACCACTGCACACCTGAGCTGGATTCAGTCCCTGCCTTTTTATAACCAAACTGCTTGTGATGGGGAGGAGGGGTGCAGAGGGGCATCTACCCGTGTAACACTCCTGGCCTCTCTCTGCCTGTCCCTGACCCCTGTTGTTGCTCAAGAGCTAGTCTGGGGGAAGGCACTGAGGGAACTCAGCCCTGCTCCCTCTGGGCCTGCAGAAGAGCTATGTTCTGGTTGGTTCTCTGATACCAGGTGGTCTCGGCGGGCTGGCTTTGCCTCTCTGGGGAGGCCTTTGGTTGCCCAGTGCTGCCAATGACCCGAGGTTATATCTGTCTAATTCAGGGGTTGGGTGTCTGAAAGCCCACTTGGCTGTAGGTCTAAAGCCCCCTCCTCCAGGCAGCTCTGTCACGTCACCTCGCCGCATGGCCTCCCATCTCACCTGAATATAAGCCAGATTCCTCATGATCAACCGCACGAGTCTCACCATCCAGGTCTGGGTCCCCCTGGCCTCGTCCAACCTTACTCCAAACTTTCCCCCTTCCTCTCACTTCACTCCAGTTTACACTGGCCCGGCTGATTCTGGGCTACCCAACCACGCTCCTGCCTCAGGGCCCTTGCACCTGCTGTTCCCGCAAGTTGCAGTCTTCTTCCCCCAGATGCGTGTGCATAGTGCATGGCCTTGCTCACGTCAGGTCTTAACACAAGTATCACCTTCTTGGCTTTTTAGAATCCGAATGTCTCCCACACCCCTCAGCACTTCATAATCCCCTTTCCCTGCTTTACTTTTCTTTTAGCACTTATTCCTAACAAACTATTTATTTTACTTATTTACTTGTTTATTGTGTCTCCCCTACTAAAATGACTGCTCCATGCGACCAAGGATTTTTGTTTGCTCTTTTTCACTGCAGCTTCTCAGAGCCTTGTGGCAGGCCTCGCACGTGGCAGGGGCTCAGTAAACATTCGTTGAATGAATGAATGGAGCCGGCATTCTGCTATCGCCTCTGTCCCTTACTTTGCATGGATCTCACAGTCCTTTGGGAGGGAACTGGGCCCCCAGCGCTCAGTGCAGTGTGGCTGAGGAGACATAATGTATCGAATAATCAAGAGCCATGGGCTCTGCACCCAGACTGAATTTTAAATTCCAATGGGGATAGCCTCTTTTTTTTTTTTAATTTATTTTGGCTGTGTTGGGTCTTCGTGCTGCGTGCTGGCTTTCTCTAATTGTGGCGAGCAGGGGCCTCCTCTTCGTTGAGGTGCACTGGCTTCTCATTGCAGTGGCTTCTCTTGTTGCGGAGCACAGGCTCTAGGCAGACTGGCTTCAGTAGGTGCAGCACACAGGCTCAGTAGTTGCAGCATGTGGGCCCTAGAGCTCAGGCTCAGTAGTTTGGGGTGCCGGGCTTCAGCTGCTCCACGGCATGTGGAATCTTCCCAGACCAGGGATCGAACCCGTGGCCCCTGCATTGGGGAATACCCTCTTAGCCATATTTCTTTACCTCTCCGAGCCTCAGTGCCCCCATCTATAAATGGGGACTATAAGCTCTCCTCCCTATGGAGTATCATGAGGATCAAGGGATAATACCAGTAAAGTACTTAGGCACAGAGTAAAGGGCTCCGTCAGTGTCATTCAGTGTTTATCAGCTTTGTGGCTTGGGGGAGGTGACCACCTCCCTGCCTGCTTCTCAGGATGGCTGTGGAGGGACACCAGGAAAGCAGCGGGTGTGGCTTTGCCTCCTCCTTGTGGACTCGGATGCCCAGGATGGAACAGAAGGGCTGGGGATTGGAGACCCAAGCCTCAGCTAGGTAACTCAAAGAGAGGTGGCAGCAGGATGGGGGACAGTGTGACAGTCCCTAGCTGGGCCCAACTTCAGCAGGGGTGGGAGCAGGAGTGCTATCTGCATGATCCCAGGTATCTGGGTGCTTCTAAAGGTAGAGAACAGTGCCCAGGTAGACCTGTTGTCTGGCTGCTGACCTGGCCTTTTCACTTCCATAGCCTGAGTCATAGGTTCAGGAGACTGAGAAGGGTCACTGTTTTGCCCCTCACCTGCTCCATAAAAACAGAAAGCCTTGGGGTTAGGTTCCAGAGGGGGAAGTTTGGGGAGAAATAGGGTCACAGGGTGGCCTCTGCGATACTGACCAAAGTGACCAGGGATGTCCTTGCACCTTCCTTTGTCAGGTTTGTGTGGGGTGTGTGTGTGTGAGAGAATTTGTGAGAATGTGGGTACACGACGTGACTGTGTGTGTGTCTGAGTGTGTATCAGAACATCTGCCACCAGCCATTCACACACACTCACACACGGCCCAAAGGCTGGCCCTGCTGTCAGCATGCCCAGGGGGATCTATCCTCCATCACAAGGCGTCCTCACAGGCGTTGGACTGGAAATGTCAGCTCTGTTCTGAGTGCCAGGGAGACTTCGTGCCTCAAAAACCCTGCCCTGAAAATCATGGGCAATGCCAGGCCTGAGTCCTGGCAGAAGAGGGGCTCAGTACAGGGGTGGGGATCTGGGTGTGAGCCCGGGGAAAAACTGGGCCTGGTGGGGGCTGGAACTCCACTCCCAATGGGACAGAGAGGCAGAGCCGAGAATAATCACTGACGTTTATTACATACTGACTGCCTCAGACACGGGCATCACTTCATTTTTCAGAAGACACTGAGCCTCAGAGAGGTTCAGAAACTTGTCCAAGATGGGATTTCCTTAGTGACGCAGTGGTTAAAAATCCGCCTGCCAATGCAGGGGACACGGGTTTGAGCCCTGGTCTTCCGGGAAGATCCCACTTGCCGCAGAGCAACTAAGCCCGTGCGCCACAACTACTGAGCCTGCGCTCTAGAGCCCGCGAGCCACAGCTACTGATCCCGTGCGCCTAGAGCCCGTGCTCCGCAATGAGAGAGGCCACCACAATGAGAAGCCCGCGCACGGCAACGAAGACCCAACACAGCCATAAATAAATAAATAAATAAATTTATTTAAAAAAGAAACTTGCCCAAGATCACACAGCTGGAAAGTGGCAGGGGAGGAAGCTGAGGCTCAGAGGGATCCTGGCTTACTGTGAGTCACCCCACATGTTATGGACAGGGCTGGGATTTTGAACTCAGGTCTCTCTGACTCCAAAGCCTGTTGCTCTTAACCACCACCCACCCTCCCCAAGCTCTTGGGGGAGCCAGACATACTGGGAATGTATGAGAAGAAGGACTCTGGGTGGCCAGAGGTGGGAGGGGCTGATTCTGCCTGCAGGGTCAGCAGGTAAAAAGTGAGGCACGGATGACTGCGGGGAGCACTCCGGGAGACAGAGGTGGGGGGAGGGCAGTCCACGGGAAGGAATGGTGAGCAAAGGCATGGAGGTGTGAAATAGGGTGTCACATTCCTGTGGTTTATGGCTGACCCATGGAGCAGGAAGACAACCTCCACTCCTCCCTGCCCCCACCTCCATCCTGGTTCAGGAAGCCTGATTGTCCCCACCTCCCTCCGCACCCCCCTCCTGTTAGGCTCCTGGGATATGGACAAGAAAGGAGCTTGTCTTTCCTGGCTCTGCTGGAGTCCTGCCGCTGAGGTTTGGTTACCATGGCAACGGGTTCCATGGAAACTCACAGCCAGCCTTTTCCAGGATGGGCCTGGACCCTAGCCCACCTGCTGATGCACTGTCTCCCCTGACCTCAGCATCCTGAGGGGATGCCCAAGGGAGACACTCTGCCGCCAGAGTCCCCCCCCCCCACCTTCCACCTTGGCAGGGATAGGAGAGTCCCCAGGGTCAGAGAGGAGGTAATTCCAGCATGTAGAGTCTGCCGGTTGCTCCAGGACCCCACATTAAACTCAGGACATGGAGATCCAAATTCCCTTCTACTTAGGCAAATTGGGTGTAAGTAAGTCTTTATGTGGCCATCACTTGATGTCCCTCCCGTTCTGTCCCTGCACCCTGGGCTATTCCTCTACCAGGGCTGCATTCTCTTCATTCTGTTTCTCCCCTGGCCCTGCTGGTCTCTGAACTCCAGGTCTATTCAACCACCGTCTATACACCATGGCCCCCACGTACACCCTGTTTCGGAGAATCGACGCATCATCGACACACTTGCCGTTGGACAGACCTGGGAGGGGGCCCTAACACCACACTCATTAGTCATGTGACCCTGAACAAGTCACTCCCTCTTTGTGAGCCTTGGATCCCATGTCTCTGAATATGTGCTTTATAGGGCTGCTTATTCAACCAACAAATGTGTTGAAAAATACTTGTATCTATTGAGCACTTATTTATTTATTGTGCTTTTAATGCATTTATTGTGCGAAAAACTGCACTTAACCTCATCTCATTTACTCCTTATGATAACTCTATGAGGCAGATTCTTCTTTCCAATTTATTACTGAAGACACTGAGGCAAAGAGGGTGCAGGACCCTGTCCAAGGTCATGCTGCTGTCACGTGGCAGATTTGCACACTTAACCACTTCAGTATTTGGTCAGTTAATTTTTATTGAGCACCTGCTATGTGATGACCTAGTTTCTGCCCTATGGAGCATCTACTGGAGAGATGGAAAAAAAGGGAAATCAATATAATACACATTGTGGTAAGTAGTACGTTGAGATAGAGGATAACGAGGGAACATTCTTTAGAGAGGGTGCATGGTCAGGGAAGATTTCTCTGCACAGGTGACATATAAGGATGAGAGACCTGAATGGTGGGAAGAGTTAGCCAGGAGAGGGACCAGAGACCCCGGCAGGGGGCACAGCATGGACAAAGACCTGGAGGTGGGAATGGGTTTGCTGTGTCCTCGAGGCTGGAAGGGGTCAGAGGAGCTTGGAGGTGGTGAGCCAGGGGGAGGGAGGCCCAGGATGAGCTGGCGAGGCAGACAGGGGCCAGATCATGCAGAGCCTCTTAGGCTGGGATGTGAAATGTGGTTTATTCTAAGGGCAGTGGAATCCACTGGAAGGTTCTAAGCAGGAGAGTGAGTTGACCTGATTTCGGTAAGGAGCAGCTCCCTCTGGCTGCTGTGTGGGGAGTGGTAGGAGAGGGGCAGGAAAGGAGGCCAGGAGGAAGGTCATTGCAGTCATCCAGGTTGGAGATGGTGGTGCCTGGGCTGCAGTGCTGGCAATGGAGAGGGAGGGAGGTACTGAGTGTGACATAGTTTGCACGTAGAGTAGACAGAACTAGATGATATACTGTACGTAGGGGATGAGGAACAGGGAAGAATAAAGGATGACTCCTAATTTCTGTCTTGAGCGACTGGGTGGGTAGATGATGTTGCTTACTGAGAGGGCACAGACCCGGGACAGTGCTGGGGGTGGGATGCTGGACAACTGGCTTTTCGGGGAGAACACCCAGAGCTTGTTTTTGGATGTGTTGTGTTTGAGATGCCTGGGGGTCATGTGAGTACAGATACTGGGTTTGGAATTCAGGGAAGAGATATTTGGGAGCTGAGAGTGTAGACGTGGTATTTAAAGTCATGGGATTTGATGCGATCAAAGAAGAAAGTGTAGATAGAGACGGGCAGAGGAGACAATCGGAGATGAGAGAAAGGAGAAGAGAAGAGATGGGGAGGGGGAAGGGAGGGGAGGAGGGGGAAGGGGAGGGGAGGGCTGCTGGGGCCCAGAATGACCCTGTGCATTCCTTTACCAAACCTTTCCTGGTGTGTGTTGTGTGTCAGGCACTGGAGAGCAGATGGTGGGTCCAGCTCCCGCCCTGAGTCCAGGGGCGCTCGGCCTTGGACAGCAGGGAAACCGGCGATGAGAGCATGTGAGGCCAGGGGTGAGAAGCAGCTCCTGTGAGAGGCCCGAGGAGGGCGGCCAAACTGGACTCGAGTGTGGGGAGGGGAGGGCTCCTGGAGAGGCAGCACGGAGGCTGGGGCCTGATGCATGAGTTCGGAGGCTGGGACCTGATGCATGAGTTCGGAGGCTGGGACCTGATGCATGAGTTAGCCTGGTGTCCAGGGAGGAGACGAGGGCGGAGGGTGGAGGGGAGAAGCAGACGGCCAGTGTCCGCAGCTTCCTCCGCTGCCCCCAGTCCCTGTCCTGGTGGGACCCCTGGCTCCCTGGGGACAGCCTGGGGCTGGGTGAGGTTTGGGTTTAGCTGCCTAACACACGTGTGGACTCAGCAAATGGCTGGGACGGCATGGAGTCTTGAAAACCCTGACTTGGAGACATTTAGGAGCTGTGGGCCTCGGGCAAGGAATGACTGCCCTGAGCCTCGGGGTCTCGCCTGGAAAAGGGTGATAACAACATGAGAAAGTGCTGTGCCAGCTCGCAGTTTCTGCCCGCGTGTGGGGAATTATTAGTGCCGCCCAGACCGCAAAACCCCGTGTGAGACGTGACCCTGGCTTTGTTGAGAACAGGGGAGAGAGAAACAGAGACAGAATGAGACAGAGAGATACAGAAAAGAGTAAGACAGAGAGATAGAGAGACACAGGAGACAGAGACAGTGAGACAGAGGGCAAGAAAGAAAGAGAGACGGGAGAGGAGAGAGAGAGAGGGCAAGAGATAGGAAGGTAGGTAGATAGATAGATTTGGGGGCAAGAGAGGGAAAGAGACAGAGGCAGAGATACTGGGGAGACAGAGAAAGAGTCAGAGACAAAAAGAGACAGAGACAGAGAGACAGAGCGAGGTTGTGGATTCCAAGGCAATAACAGACATTATGTCGGGACAGCAAAACTATGAATGATTTTGACTTCCATATTTTGGTCATATTATTTTCTGATTTTTCTCTATGATTACTTAAATAATTATCTTTTTAAAGACATGGTTTCCAGGGGCTTCCCTTGTGGCACAGTGGTTAAGAATCTGCCTGCAAATGCAGGGGGGACACGGGTTCAAGCCCTGGTCCGGGAAGATCCCACATGCCGCGGAGCAACTAAGCCCGTGTGCCACAACTACTGAGCCTGCGCTCTAGAGCCCACGAGCCACAACTACTGAAGCCCATGCGCCTAGAGCCCGTGCTCCACAACAAGACAAGCCACCGCAATGAGAAGCCCGCGCACCACAAAAAAGAGTAGTCCCTGCTCGCTGCAACTAGAGAAAGCTCGCGTGCAGCAATGAAGACCCAATGCAGCCACAAATAATAAATAAAATAAATTAAAAAAAAAAGGACATGGTTTCCAGATGTAAACTGGATTTTTCAAACTTTCTGCAATTTGGAACTACCTATGAGAAGCTTTATAATTTGCAGACAAACTAACCCAGAATTTTCACTTCTTAAAATTTTTTCAAAGGAAAAACTCATGGAAGCACTGGTGACTTAATTACAAGGATGATTTTCAAGTGCTGTTTTTAACAGCAAACAAGAAAACCCAAAACAAAACCCCCCAAACAAACAAAAAACACTTCTAACCTTAAGTGCACAAAACAGGTGAATACATAAATAAAAGATGTTCCATTCACAGAATGGATTTCTATGTAGCCTTTAAAATGATGTTGTAACTTGTAACTCATTGGTGTGGATATTCACGAGATATTATTATGTAAATAAAAAGCAAGTTTCAAAAAGGTACAATATATACCTCCAATTTGTTAGAAAAAGATGTTTGCATGTGTACATGGAGAAATAGCTGGAATTTTTATCACCAAGGTAATAAGTGTGGTGTGTGACAATAAAAACAATTAAAGTTATTTCAAATCTTGTCTATGCATTAAGAATTCTTACACAAGGAGGTCACCCTCCTGCTTTTTGCTCTATCCTCAGAGGAAAGGAGAACAGGTGCTCACAGTCTGGACTGTGATAATCCAGCAGGACTTCGATGGTCATAATTGAATTGCACCTCATCCATGTCAATTCACAAAGATTTATACCAGTTATTTTTTTGTTAACTTTTCTGCAGAGGCTAGAGTGAGACACGGCCCATTCAAAAAAATAATCATTTTCTTCATTTTTACAGGCTGTGACAGTTTCATTCCCTTGCTAGTTGCAAATGGAGGTCTATCCTCTCTTTTTAGATACTAACTCCGGGGTTCCGTTCATTGCCATCACATGAGCACCGTAACAGGCGTGTCAGGAAAGACTTCTCCAGGTGGGGATAACTAAGAAGTGGGATATAAACCTTGAGATTAGGTTTCTTTGGTTTGTCTATTCAAATGTACATTGTTACAACACCTTACAGAAATGACAGATTTTATTTCTCTAGTCTCGTTTCAAAAAGAATTTGAAGTGGCTTACCAAATTATATATGCATATAATAGGGTAAAAACAATTGAGGAGACCAGGGTGAAGGAAAGCTAATAATATGAAAATAAGACATAAAGAGTAAAGTTAATAAACAAAACACATGCCTCCAGTTACTGAATATTTGCTAGATTGGGACGTCAGGTTTGCTCTGATCTTTCCAGTGGCTGGTCTTCAGCATTTAAAAGGATCGAATATAGAGCAAAATGTAAAGCAATATAAACCTTAGGCATAAACTGTCACCTTTCTCCTAAGCTCAACTGTGATCAACTTCTATGCAAATAAACTTTGACTTTTAAATCTCAGGAAAATAGTTCCTTTTTCTCACTTCCACTATTTCCAGTGGAAAGTTGACGTCCTGCCCACTCGACATAGAGAGGTGCCCCCGTTTTCTCTCCTGCATCTTGTGGACAAAGAGATCCAGAAAAGACAAGGGCTTCTGTTCTCCAGCTCATGTGCATATATCTTCTTGGTAGAAAGGAATTAGCCTTGGTTAAAATTCCCTTCTCCAGTACTTTCCAATGTTTCGATGTTCATATTCTTGATCCAAAACCAGGAAGGATTCAGCTGCACCTCTGGTCCTTATCCAGATACAGTTTGCACTCACTGAGATGATTTTATTCCAAGTGAGATGTTACCTTAGCAACCAACTTCCCAACTCACTCAATTAACCCGCTTCTTCTCTGTAATCAATACTCATTAGCAGCAAATCACTCCTTTGCTTTGCCTTACAGTTAAAACCACTCATTCAGGTCAACCTGTTTCTTAAAGGTAACAGTCTTTTCTCCCTCTGAATATGGAAACTCATTTGAACCCCACAGATCCCCTCACCCTGAGCCCCTGAGGCCGTCATCTTAACTCCGGCTCAGCCAAAAAGTACTGGCTGGTGATCTCTGTGGAGTTGGCAAGAGTCGCCACGGTGGCTTCTGGCATACCGGCGGGTCACTGGGGCCTTGCCCACAGGGGAACTGGCAAGAGGGAAGATGGCACCTGCCATTTGGAATCAAGGAGACAACTCCTGCACACACAGGAGGTTCCTTGGAGACTCCAAAGGAGAAATACTATTATGTGAAGGTTATGGTAGACTGATATGGTTTGAGGACACAGAGAAAAAAATATTATTAAAACCCATGCAGTCTATACCAGTTCTGGCTCTGGTTCTGAGGCTGGGTGTGGGGTGGTCATGGCATAATTCATCTCATGGGGAGTTAAAATTCTAGATAACTTCCATCCCTGTACAGAGCCCAGTGGGGGGAGGGAGAAGGGGACAGTGGACCCTGGAACGCCTCTGCCAGCTTTCCTAGCCTGCTGCTCCAAGGGGACCTGGAGTGGGTGGCCCTTCCGGGAGCAGGGATGTTAGTGGGTCACCAGAGGCTGGTCACAGGAGAGAGTGAACTTGTTCCATCGGACACAGTGAGGGGAATGGAATTCTGAGGTGCAGTCCTAAGGAAGGGGAGCCCTGACACCCAGGAAGAAGAGTCCTACAGAGGGAAGAGGGTGAGAACACAGTGGTGTAAGGACTTCAGGAAAGGCTGCTATGGACACAATGCCTCAGGTAAGTGGTGAGGTGGCAGATGGGGGTGGGGTGGGGGTGTAATGGTGTTGGGGGCAGATGGGGGGGTGCAGTGGTGTTGCAGGCAGATGGGATGGGGTGGGGGTGTAGTGGTGTTGGGGGCAGATGGGGTGGGGGTGTAGTGGTGTTGGAGGCAGATGGGATGGGGTGGGGGTGGAGTGGTGTTGGGGGCAGATGGGGTGGGGGTGTAGTGGTGTTGGGGGCAGATGGGGTGGGGTGGGGGTGTAGTGGTGTTGGGGGCAGATGGGGGTGCAGTGGTGTTGGGGGCAGATGGGATGGGGTGGGGGTGGTGGTGTTGGGGGCAGATGGGGTGGGGTGGGGGTGTAGTGGTGTTGAGGGCAGATGGGGTGGGGTGGGGTGTAGTGGTGTTGGGGGCAGATGGGGGGGGGGGGGTGTAGTGGTGTTGGGGGCAGACGGGGTGGGGTGGGGGGGTGTAGTGGTGTTGCGGGCAGACGGGGTGGGGTGTGGGTGTAGTGGTGTTGGGGGCAATGGGGTGGGGTGGGGTGTAGTGGTGTTGGGGGCAATGGGGTGGGGTGGGGTGTAGTGGTGTTGGGGGCAGATGGGGCGGGATGGGGTGTAGTGGTGTTGGGGGCAGATGGGGGTGGGGGTGTAGTGGTGTTGGGGCAGATGGGATGGGGTTGGGTGCGAGTGGTGTTCGGGGCAGATGGGGGATGCAGGATGCAAAGAAAAATGGGTCGGTTCACTTCTGGGCAAAGTGATCCGACAGGAATAGCACTGCTGGATGGTAAGATGACCCAGAAATAGAAACATTTAAGTAATTCATTAAAAAACATCGCTTCAGGCACGGGATAACAAGCACTGGGTGAAGAAGCAGAAACCCTCTTCTCAAGGGGCTCACATTCTAGAGGGCAGAGGCAGAAAACAGCCCTGGGAAATAAATGAATAAGCATTTCAGGTATGCTGAGGGCTGTGAATAGAACAAACCAGAGAGACACTGGGAGGACAGCACCTTGTGATGGAGGGGGTCACGGGGGAGCTCTCTGAGGAAATGACCGTGGAGCTGAGAGCCCAACTAGTGAGGAGCCAGGAAGGAGTGCTCCAGAAAGAGGAAAGAGCGAGTGCTAAAGCCTGTTCCCAGGCTCCAGAAACCCCTGATCGCCCTGGCCATGCAGTCCTTTTCGCAATCCTTCAACCAGAAACGAACATTCTCTGCTTTGGGTGCCTTCACACCTGACTCCAGTCCCTCCCCAGGGCCCATGACTTCTGATACACATCCTGTTAAATTTACAGCCCTTAAAAATACTCCACTTTATTGGTAATAATAATAATAATAATAATGCCAACACATCTATGTGATACCATATTTCATCTTGGACATTTGGGAGATTAAAAAACAAACTGGTGAGAATCCAGTGACAACCTGTCTCTTCGGTTGCAGATGGGATTGCAAAATGGTGACCCTTTTGAAAGTAACTTGAAAATATTTATCAAAAGCTATTATAATGTTCCTACCTCCCATAACCTTATTTGAGGATCAGTCTTGGGAAATAATGTAAACTATGGCAAATGTTTGTGCACAAACATGTTCAGTTGAACGTTATTTATAAGAATGCAAAACTGAAAACTGCTTTAGTGTGAAACGGTGAGAAAAAGCTTAATTGTGACGGATGGACCCATGGGGTGCAGGGCAGCCACTAGCGCTGATACAGTGAAACGGCGATGGTCTTTGTGGTCAGGCGAATCTAGGTTCAAAAACTGACTCTTCCAGTCACAGCTGTGTTTTCTTGGGTCAGTTCTTTAACCTCACTGAGCCTCAGTTTCCTCATTGGTAGAACAGGGATATCATTTAGCTCCTTTTTTTTTTTCATGAGCAGAGACTCATTTCCACAAGGAACTGATAAGCCCTCCGGGCAGCATACAAGACCCAGCGGGTGGTCAGCCGTCCAGCATACCCTCTTACTCCCCTAGTGACAGCTGACCAAGCACTTATACTTCCGTGATCTCACTCAATCCTGACAACCTCAGGACTATTATTCCCATTTTGCCGATGAGGAAACTGAGGCTCAGAGAGGTGAACAGATTTTGTGAAAGTCACCCGACAATTAAGAGGGAAAGTCAGGACTTGTCCTTAGGGATTCTGACCTTTGCAGCATGCTGCCCTCTTGGGAACTCCTACTCATTCGTCAAGACCCAGTCCAATTATCATCTCTTCTAGGGAGCCTCTCCTAATATCTCTCTGCCAGTGCTCACATGGCCTCCTGCAGAGGCCTCAGCACAGGGAGGCATGTGGTCTGGATGCAAAAATGCTGCTTGCTCCAAATTCAAAGCCCAGATTTACCCCACGCCCACCCTCTCCTGAGAAGATGGGGTGGTAACACTCCGGTTGTATCCACCTCCCTAATTTAACAGGCAAAAGCAGGGCAGCTCATGAACTTTCTTTGATATTCAGTGAGAGTGGTGAGGTTTACAATGAAGTCGGTGCTCAGTAAATGAGAAGGCTGCTCTCCATCTTCAGCGTGGCAACTTCCAGAAAATGGGTGTCCACCATTTAACAGTGCATGTCCTTGGGCCTCAATTTCCTCGACAGTCAAATGGAGAAACTGTAGCATTTCCTCTGAGTGCTGTGGGGGAAGATCGCAGGAGTTAATGTATGTGAAGCCTTCTCAACACTGAGTACTGGAAGTGTGGCCCCAACGTGAGCTGTTATTTTCATTAATCTCCTGCTTGAAGGGCATCCTCCGCGCGGTGGTAACTGTGTGCGCTGAGCCGCTGGGTCAGGGCTGAGTCTTCAGGACCAACGCAGGGCCTGGCACGGAGCCCGGCTGCGCCGAGGGGATGGATGGCGACGTGTCCCCGGGGAGGGGATACTGGAGCCGGGAGGAGCAGCCAGGCCTGGAAGGGCCCAGGCTCTTGGCCCCTTCCTTCGCACCTGGGCGCTGCGGGCCGGGCGGCCAAGTAGCTAATGAAACGACTGCCGTTGCCTCCCGGGCGCTCCCGGGGGAGCCCTTGGGACCCGCCGGGGTGCAGCTTAACCTTAGCCGGGGTGGGGACGGGGACAGCCCCGGGGGCAGCCCCCAGGGTCGCAAACGGGGATGGGAGGTACACCGCCCTGCCCCGCCCACTTACGGAGTCCCCGGATCCACAGGTAGGCGGAGGGCGGTGGTGGCAGGGGAGGCCCTCAGGTTTGGATTCCGGGTCTGCACCCTCCAGCACTGGCTTTGGGTCTGGTCCTCTGGATGATTTAACCTATAACCTCGCATTTACCTGACCTCACACCCAACCTGCGGCTGGGACCTGGGGGTCAGGCCTGCCGGCCTTCTAATTCCTGTTCCAGCCTCTTAGTGGCATTGTGACCTTGGGGGGGTCGCTCAAGCCATCCGTGCCTCAGTTTCACGTCTGTAAACTGGGGATAATCATAACACCCACGTTAGGGTTGTTGTGAGATTACGTGAGTTAATACAAGGGCTTAGAACGGGGGACAGGGTAAGTGCCCAGTAAATGTTGGCTCTTGTCACTTGGACTGGGCCCTTGACACCTTTAGGTTACTGAGGGGGTGAGAACTGTTTGGGAGTGATCTAGGGGAAGGTGCTAGGTCTGGTGCTGAAAGCAGTGGTTTGAGCCTCTGACTCTGTTGAGTCGTTTACTATATCTGTGAGCTGGGCTAGTCATTTCAGCATTTGGAAAACTCAGTTTCTTTATCTGTAAACTGGGAGGACTGTCCATCTGAGCTGACTATTATACAGATCATAATAAAACACGAGCTCCCACCTGGGGAGCCTAGCATGGTGCCCGCCTGCTCTGTGTGCCGGCCTTGATTCTCACCATGACCCTGGGCAAGCAGACCTTTCCTCTCAACTTCCTCACTTATAACCTGCTCAGGGTCCACAGCCAGGAAACCTGGCAGTCAGAGTTGGAAGTGCAGTCTTTGGTACTACACACGGCTTTCTCCCAAAAAGGAGGTAATGCCTGTCAGTGTGTTTTGTCAGCTACAGAGAGGAGGGGTTTAGGGAGACGGAGGAGAGAGAACTTGAGGTCAACCTCTGGGTTGAGGTGGGGCGGGACAGACCCGAATTCTCATCTTTGCTTTGTCCCTTCTTTCCTGGGTGGCCTTGGACAGTCCCCTCAGCCTTGAGCCTCGATTCCTCACCTGTGAGGTAGGCATTGTAATGCTCCCACTTCACAAGACACTTATGAGGATCGAGTCTCAGAGGAGATGCTTCATACCTGGTAGCTTACGTCGGCGCTGGCTGGTGCTTATACGCTCATTCAGTCACCCACTATTAGCTGAGGCCCACAGGTGTGTTGGGCCCTGGCATTCAGACACAATCCCCCCTCTCCTTGTAAGGGAGCAGACCTGTAAACCATAAATGGCAGATATTAGCCAGAGCTCTGAGTGGGAGTCCGGAGGAGAGAGCCACTCCTGATGGCAGGGGATGGAGGGGTGCAGGAGGGGCGTCCCAAACCAGAGGACAGCATCTCTCAGTGGAGACCTACTGTGGAAACAAGAGGAGCCTATCAGAGAGACAAGGGAACGAAGTGAGGGCATCCTGGCAAGAGCACCAGTATAGACAAGGAGGGGGGATGGGCTGGTGAGGGAACAGGGTACATCCAAGAAGCGTGGATTTTATCTTGGGGAGTCTTTGAAAGCTGAGGGTTGAGACAGTTGGAGGGCATTAGATAGATAACTCCACTCTCCACAGTAACAGTAGCACCCAACCCTCACCCAGAGACCGCAGCATGGCCAGTTGTTGACAGATTTTATTTAGTAATCCTCAGAACAACCCTCTGTCTTGAGTAGACGCTATGGGGATCCTATTTGAGGCACAGAGAGGCTAAGGAAGTGACCCCAGGTCACACAGCCTTTAAAGGCTGAGCAGGGATTTGAAGCAGGCTGCCAGCTCCAGCCCCCTTGCCCCTAACCATGTCCCCTCCTGCCTCCTGTATGATCAGCCCTGAGCACCAGCCCTTCCATGGCCATTCTGAGAATTCCCAGGGTCATGTATCTCTCCCCTTGGTGCCCAGCCCATTCCTGCTCAGTACCTGGTTCTTCCTCCTGGGCTGACTGACAAAGCCACTTTAATGGAGCGGCCTTGGCTGCTGGGGCATGGGGGAGGGGACCAATTTCTCAGAAATCCAATAAGTGGAGTGAGTGACTCAGTGTGCTGGCAGCCCCCCTCCCGACCCCGGCCTCAGCTCTGGTCCTGGCTGACTGGGGAGGTGGTCGCCCTCGGCCCTCACCTTGCTTCAGCCCCTCCTTCCTGGCAGAGGTCTTGGGAGCTTGGAGTCTGAATAGTTTCTCCAACCGCTAACCCCTCCTCCTCTCCTTCATTCTCCGCCTCCCTCCTCAGGAACAGCCTTATCAGTCTCTGCCTTCTGCCCTGCCCTGCACCATCCTCCTAGACCCTGCCACCATCTGGAACATCTTTCTCAAAGATGACTGGATCTTGTCTCTCTCTGGCTCTTTGCCCCAGGAGAGAGTCCCAATCCCCCAGACAGGTCAATGATGTGGTTCACCATCACCTCCCAGCTCCATGTCCTCAAACTTCCCCAGATACAGCCACCTCTTCATTGAACATCTGCTTATCCCTCCAAGAGCCTCTGAGCTTCTGCAACTGCTGTTCTCCTGCCAGGAATGCCTCCCCCATTCTCGTGGTGAAATTCTCCTTATCCTCCAAACAGCACCTCCTCTGCGCAGCCTTCCCTGATTTCCCCAGTCAGGGCTGGTTGCCTCATCCCCTGTGTCCCCACAGCATCCAGTTTTTCCTGGTATTAGCAGTGATCTCGTTGTATGACAGTTATTTGATTAGCTGTTCCTTCCCTCAATCAGACTTTGAAAACTCCTCAATAATATCCAACTAGCTGCCACCACTGAGCTCTTCCTATGTGCCAGGTACTGTGCTAAGACTTCACCTGCATGATTTCCTAGTTTCTCCCGACAACCCTGGAGGCAGGTGCCACATTCATCCCCACTTTACAGATGATCAGTGGAAGCACAGACAGGTGAAGTGACTCGCCCAAGGTCACAGGGCATAGAACCCAGCACAAATCAGTTGTGCCCAGAGGTTGGCTGAATGAACGTGTGAATAAATGGGAGGTCTCCCATGGCTGGGTCTTTAGATCAGCCTTAGGAGCTTCAAGGGAAGGGAACTAGCATAGTGTGAGCCCCTGAATGTGCCAGGAGCCCCCGCTGTAGCCCTGAGATCCTGATCCTACTATCTCATTTTACCGATGAGAAAATGGAGGCTTAGAGCTATTAAAGGACCCTCCCAAGCCCAGAGAGATTCAGTGGCAGAGCCAGGACATGTGTGACTCAGAGGCCCAGTTTAGGACAAGTGTCTGGGGGCCCCAATGCTTCTGGAGAGGGGGAAGAGGTGTTTCATTTTAGTTTCATCAAAACTCCTCCTCTTCGGATGATAATCCCAGAAAGCCAAACTGAAGCCAGGGTTTGGGGCTGTGGACTGGACTCTGATTGTTGTGGGTGGGGGGGGGCGCTGAGGAAGGTCATACCTTTTCAGGATGAGTCCAGTGGAGGCTTGGCCAAGAGAGGACCTTTGGAGTGTCTGCTGGAGGATGGGAGAACGAGTGAGTTTAAGTAATGGTAAGAGCTTGGGCCATGGAAACAGACATCCTGGGTTTGAATCCTGCCTCTGCCACCTATTAGCTGTGTGACCTTGGATAATCATTTCACCTCTTGGAATCTCAGCTTCCTCATCTGTAAAATAGGGATAATATGCCTCATATCAGGTTTTGGTGAGGATCACAAATGTTGCATCCAAAGTGCTTGGCACAGAGTAAACTGTTTGTAGATGTTAGCTTTTACTGGTGGGGTCAGAATTAGGCTCTCTAGAATTTGGGGTAGGTTGAGAGTCAGGATAGAATTAGTGAAAACTAGGACAAGGGCTGCCAGTCCATTCGAGGCCTGTCTATGTTTGTCTGCTTCTTGGAATCACCCAGAGGACCCTGCTGGGGATTCAGGAGGACGTGAGCCCAAGCTGACATTTGGGTAATAGCAAGATGAAGAGTGAAACAGATTTGAGTTCAAATCCTGCTTCTTCCACGTATGTTCTGGGTTATCTTGGGCAATGTACTTGTTCCCTTTAAGCTTCAGTTCCCCCTCTGTAAAATGGGGGTATTATTACCTGCTCCAAAGGAGTTTCATAAGGATTTAATAAGATCGTTATACCAGGCACACGTGTCCATCCAAGTGTCAGTTCCTTAGACCTCAGTAAGTGTTTTATTTCCTAAAATGATTTCCTCCCCAGGGCTTTTCCATGTCATACTATTTGATTTTGGAGAACTACGTGGGCTGCTTGTAGCTGGCTTTCTTCCATCCATCCCTCCATCCACTAATGCATCGACCTCTGTTTAGGACCAGACATGCAACAGGCCCTGAGGATCCAGATAAAGCAACTCAGAGAGAGGCGGCTGCTCAGAGGAGCAGGGACAGGCTTCCCCATCTGAGAGGTGAGATGCTTCACTCAGTTTCGTAGGCAAGGAGGTCAGAACAGGCCGGCAGTGGGGACTACGTGTGCAAAGGCACAGAGGCCTGGTCCCGAGACTGTGGGGAGCCCTTTGAAAACCAGAATGGGAGGGGGTACAAGTAGGGACTCACTGTTTCCAGGGTCCTTCCAGGGCTGGGCTCCTCCATCTCCCATTAACGAGGCGTGTGCGCTCCCTGCTGGCTTGCCTGCTGACTGCACACTGGGCTTCGGGAGACTCCCAGCCACTGGGTCTGGGAACCAAATGCCGGTAAGAGGTGGACTTCCTCGACTGGGAGGGCCCTCGGGGTCATCCACCTGGGCCTTACCGATGGAGACAGGAGGCCCCGTGTGGGGCAGGGAGCTTGCATAGCGCAGGAATTCTGGGCCCTAAGTCCAAGACTGGGCTCTGTCCATGCCTGGGGTGTGGGGGGGGTGAGCTCCTCCCCAAGGAGTGGGGGTGGGTGGGGAGGGGGTGATCGTGGAGAGCAGAGGGGGTTTCAGATTCTCGACCCTCACCCCATCTGGCTGGCTCCGTCGTGGGATTTCCTGTTTTGTCTTGGAGCAGTGTCACTGCAACCTGATAGCCATGAAATGAGAACTCAAGGTCTGTGTGTGTGTGTGTGTGTGTGTGTGTGTGTGTATGTATGTGTCTCAAAGGCTGACGCTGGTGTCCATCAGCAGGCCAGGGCTGGTGACATCACTGTACCACTGTACTAATGCTCTGGTCTTCCTTTAAACAGGTTTGCCCAGCCCCAAATCCTCAGGAGCGGCCACCACTGTTTTGCCCTTGGTTCTCCAGCTTAAGGGGGGGTGGCAGTGGAATGAGAGGATGTGAAAGCAGGAGAGATGCTTACCTTTCGAGCCCAGGTAGGAGACAAGGATGGATGCGGGAACTAGGATGGGCTTTGTAGCAGCCTAGAAGCAGGGAGCGTAGGAAAGATGAGAGTTTGGGATGCTTCCCAGGCTTCCGGCCTGAGTGATGACTTGCACCCCTCAATGAGATGAGGAGCTCGGGGGGACCTGCCCACAGCCACCAGGTGCCTGGAAGCTCATTACGTATGGAGAGCACTGTTTCCTCCTGACCATCTCTTGCCCCCTTCCCAGCCCTTCTCCCTGGCTGGGCTGCTGTGTATGTGTGCGCACGCATAGGCACGTGAGTGTGTGTGATGTGTGTGTCCCTGCCCGTGGGCTGGAAGCTTGGTGTTACCAGGGATGGGAACCGTAAAAGCCTTATTGCTCCAGGAAGAGCCCTGCTAGGCTGGGAGGTGACCCTTTGATCCCTGTTCTGATCACATCAAGGCCAGGCTGACACCTGAGCCTGCTCCCAGCAGGTGGCACGTGGAGACAGCCTGGCTTAGAGTCCAGATGGGAGCTCCAGGCCTGCACCCACCTCCTCTACGGGGTGGCCCCAGGCAAGTCCCTGCCTCTCTCTGAACCTCAGTGTCATCACCTGGCAAACAGGACAATGAGCTGTAGCTCACGGGTGCCTGGGGAGGATGGAATGAGGCATCGCAGGCAGAGGTCTCAGCGCAGTGCCTGGCACATGGCGTGCCCTGGATGAAGGGTGGAGGGGGTTGTTACGTTTAAAGCAGATGCTCTATTGCTCAGTACTCCGGCCACCACCTACCTGTCTGACTCTATGCCTTCTTCCTCCTGCTCCAGCCATACTGGCCTTCCTCCCGTGGCTGGAGAACGCAAGCCTTGGCCCAGTCTGGGGCCTTCTGCCCAGTTGTTGCCTGGTTGGTTCCTGCTCAGCCTTCAGGTCCCTATTTAATGTCCCCTCCCTGGCGCAGCCTGCCCTGACTGCTCTGGCTAAGGCACCCACTGTGCCCATCCAGGCACTCTCTAATATTCTCCTATTTTTTCTTCCTGGCATCTACCACTGCCAGAGCCTGAGTGATATGTTTATTGTTTATGGCCCCAGCCCTGCTCATCTGTTGGATTCCCCACTTTATCCCTGGTGTCTGCAATAGGGCTTGGCACATAGTAGGCCCTCAATCGTTATATGTGAACTCTGTAGAGGCTTCTGATGCATGGGGAGAGCTGGTATTTTGGAGCCAGACTGTCCTGGCTTGAACTTGGGTTGGAATTCCAGATGCTGGCTTCATCATTCATGGACTGTGTGAGTCTCACGCCCCTCCTCTGGGCCTCAGTTTTCTCATCTGTCAGATGGGGCTAAGCAGAGTGACATCACAGCTGGTTAGAGGAAGCAATGAGATGGTGTGCATGCATCACGCAGGCCAGGATTTATTGATAACAGTGATGATAGCTGCTACTTATCAGCCAGTCACTGTGTGCTGGGTGCTGCTCTAAGATCCCTACTTTAAAAAATTCATTTTGTCCTCACAATCACCCTGAGGAAGGGACTATTATCCCATTTTACAGATGAAGAAATTAAGGCTTAGCAAAGTAATCATGCCCAGTGATGATCCTATCTCTCCAGTAAGGGCTGTAGATGCAGGAGCTTTGGGGGCACGGCCAGTTTCTCTTGTTAGCATCTCACCAGTGCTCGGGGGGATTGGGAATCCGGCCCCCTGAGTCCTAAGTCCAGCTCTGCCACTGAACTTGCCTGTGTGACCCCGGCTGGGTTTCTGCCCCCTCTAGAGTCCTGTTTCCCTGTGTGGCATCGTGAAGGCGCAGGGCCAGGACAAGGGGTACAGCCTCCAGGGCCCACGGGGCAGGGCGGGGAGCAGGAGAGGCGGCTGGACCTAGGAAGCACTGGAGTGAGCTGGGCAGTGGCTGCTCAGCCCTGGTGGTACTTGCCAGGCGGGAAAGCGGGCCTAGGATTGCCAATGTTTAACTTTTCAAGAGAAGCAGAAAATTCAGATTTTGATGTGAAATCTGATTATTAAGTGTTGGCAAACATTTAAAAAGAAACACACCATGTGGGCCAAACAAAGGCCATTTGTGGGCTGCATTTGGGCTTGTGAGCTGCCACTTTGCAAATCCATGGGATACCCGATATCTATAGGCAATTTCCTGCTCCTGGACCCTTGATAAAAATGACTCACACCTCTGAGCGCTTACTATGTCCTAGGGACGTGTGTGATGTCATTTAACTCTTCCCCACATCCCCACTCCCAGTATTTCTACCATGTAATATTATCCCACTAATATTATCATGTCCATTTGATAGGTGGACAGCTAAGGTCCAGAGAGGTTAAGTAACTTGTCCAGGGTCACACAGCTAATACATGGCACAGCTGGGGGACAAAGCAGGGCTCTCCTGCTCCAAAACTCCCTGGTGTAACCACTGTACCATCCTGCCACAATGACCCCCCTTCCCCCCCGCCGCGAGACTATCTATCTAGGCTTCTTCCCGCTAGGACGCCCCCATCCTGGCCTCCTGGGGACTCACACACTCACTGGTTGACTCCAGGGCTGGTCAGACACAATCACAGCCCGGAAGGAGGGTGAGCTGGGCAGGAAGCCTTTTCCTCCTCCCCGGGACCCTGGTTCTCCTCTCTCCGATCCCCTGGTGCTGCAGGCTGTGCTAGGGACCCCCTGGCTTGCTGAGAAACTACAGAAGCAGCACCAAGGTCACGGCCTCCTCCATCAGCCCAGTCACAGACGTGAGGAAATGGTCTCCTCCCGTTGGGAATCCTGGTAAAGACCGTGTGTACACATGCTCAGGTTGGGTCGCTGGTGTGCGAGGGTGAGTTTGCACTCAGTTCTGTGACTGAGCGTGTGGGGGCGGCGGTGGTCCATTGCGGAGGTGCCAGTCCGGGGTCACTGTCCTCTGGGCGGGCACTGGCTGAGCATGCAGGGTTTGCTCCCTTCAACCTTTGGGAGCTGCGTGAATGTCACTTCTGCTGGTGAAGGGGGAAACATTGATTAAGGCAGCCACCATTTATTATTTACCGGTGCTTCAGATAAATGATTTTCTTTAAATGCCACACAACCCTATAAAGCTGGTGTGAATTGTCCTCCATTTGTGGATAAGATACTGAGGCTCAGAGACAGGCAGTGAAAGGCCAGGCTGTGGGTGAATAGCAGAAGGGAATTTGGATCCAGGTCTGCTGTCTCCAAAGCCATTTTTCACCCCCTTCCCCAGGCTGCCTGTTTGCATCAACGGTGACCCCATGCTGGGGGCCAAAACCTTGCTCCAGTGGGCTCTCCTTGGGACACCCCCTTTGTACCTTCAAAGCCCCAGCCACCTGGAGGTTGGGTATCCTCTGCATCCCAGGTATTCCCGGCACTTTGGAAACTAAGATGGTCTGAGCTGTCATCTTGTCCAGTGTTCTTGCTTATGGCTGGGTATAGGGCTCTCAGTTGCTTGGGGACCTGCACAGGGTCACACACTGACCCTATTACAGTTTGGGGTTCAGACTCTGATGACTCTGGATGTTGATTGAACAGAGCAGGCCTGGTTGCTCTCAGGGATGTGCTGGAGTTGGGGGCGCGCCCTTCCTCATGGTCTCCGTTCTCTGTGACGTCCTGCTTTTCTATTTATTTATTTATTTAGGCTGCGCCGGGTCTTACTTGTGGCATGCAGGATCTTCGCTGCCACGTGCGGGACCTTTAGTTGCGATATGCGAACACTTAGTTGTGGCATGCATGCGGGATCTAGTTCCCTGACCAGGGATCAAACCCGGGTCCCCTGCATTGGGAGCACGGAGTCTTAGCCATTGGACCACCAGGGAAGTCCCCCATCCTGCTTTTCTAAGTGGCAGAGCCCAGAGTCCAGAGAGGGGACTCTTGACCTGACCTCGGTCACACCAGTTTGGCCAGGCCTCGGCTTCCTTCAGCTCTAACTGTAACCAGTGGGCTTTGAGGGGACTCTGATTATGCCTTCCTATCTTAGAATCCGCTGCCCTGAGAGGTGGCAGTGTGATGCTGAGGATCCAGAGTGGCTTTGGAGCCATACAGGGACTTGAGGTCAAATCCTGGCTCTGCCACTTATTTGCTGGGTCATTTGGGTGAATCGCTTTACATCTCTGAGCCTCAGTTTCTTTATCTGTAAAATGGGGATAATAATGGGACCTACTTCATAAGAGCATTGTGAGGATTGATAGTAGTAATAGCTGTAAAATGACAGCTGCCAGACTGAGTGTTTACTATGAGCTGGTTGCTGCTATCCCATTTAATCCTCCCTGCAGCATTATGAGGCAGTTCTTGCTATTATTCCCATTTTACAGAGGAGGAAACTGAGGCTCAGAGGGGTTAAATGGTTTGCTCGAGGTCTTCCACTAGTAAGTGGTAGTGCTTGGATTCCAGCCCAGTTCTGTCTGACTCCAAAGCCCAGAATGCTTAACCCAGGAGAGTTATTCAAGATATCTAGCAATTGGCCTGGCCTGGGCCCTGAGCCATCAGAATAGATGTCTACCATAAATAGACAAGCTGTCTGTCCTCCCAGCACCATCTTATCCATTACACACTCGACTGTGTTAAATGGGATTAATCCAGGAAATGAGATTACAGATGTCAAGCAGCTTGGAGAACCATGAAGCAGTCCATGTGCTTCTATTTCTCCTTACGCCGTGGGGAAGAGAAGGGCCTGGGAATCAGGAGAGCTGTGCTTAACTCCTGGCTCTGCCATGAACTTGCCGAATGACCGTTGGTGGTATGGGAAGCCAGTTTCCAGAGTCACGGATTAAACGAGGTCCTAAACCTGCCAAGGAGATGGTGCCCAGTAAGCATCGCTCAGGCGCATCCATGAGCTACTTACAAAGGGCTCGTCAAAGCAGACCCAGGAGGCCTCCAGCTTGGCCACAGTTTGGTAAATCACTCAAGGCATCGTGTGTTCGAGTTTTTAAGAAACAACTTAAAACACATTGTGCCTATTTCATGTGTACAACTTGCTGTATTGAAAGCCTACACTTCGGAGAGTTCTGGCAGGTGCATACACCGGCGAGGGCACCGCCACAATCACCCCTGACATTCCCATCACCTCGGAAAGTTTTCTCCTTCCCCTTAGCCACCCTTCCCTCCCTCCACTCCCATTCTCAGGCAAGCCCTGATCTGTTTTCTGTCACTATAGATCACTTTGCCTTTTCTAGAAGTTTACATCAATGAAATCATACAGTATGCAGACTTTTGTGTCTAGCTTCCTTCAGTCAGCGTAATCTTTTCGAGATTCATCCAGAGGGTCCTGCGTTCCTTTTACTGCTGAGTAGTATTCTATCGTATTGGCTACACCACAGTTTGTGTTCCATTCACCTTTGGACGGACATATGGGTTGTTTCTCGTTTTAGACTATTACAAACAAAGCTGCTAGGGATATTTATGTACCAGTCTTTGTGTGGACATATATTTCATTTCTCCTGGGTAAATACCTAGCAATGGAAGGTCTGGGGGACTTGGAAGGGCGGACTGTTTTCCAAAGTGGTTGTACCATTTTACATTCGCACCAGCAGTGTACAAGAGTTCCCGGTGCTTCACAACCTCACCGACACTTGGCATGGTCGGTCTTTTTAATAGTAGCCATTCTAATGGGTGTGTGGTGGGATTCAGTTTGGCTCCTGCTGCAGTCTTCTGTTTTTTTTTTTTTTGATTTTTTTTTGATGTGGACCATTTTTTAAAGTCTTTATTGAATTTGTTACAATATTGCTTCTGTTTTATGTTTTGGTTTTTTTGGCCACGAGGCACGTGGGGTCTCAGCTCCCTGATCAGGGCTCGAACCCGCACCCCCTGCATTGGAAGGCGAAGTCTTAACCACTGGACCACCAGGGAAGTCCCCTCCTGCTGCAGTCTTGATGGCCTACGATGTGCTTGGGAGAGCAGACCTGAACAATGAAGAGGATGACCGACCATGGGACCATCAGGGGGAGTGGGTGCTGATTGGTTTTCTGAGGCACCAGAAGGCAGAACTAGGGACAATCAGAGGGACCCACAGGGAGAGAGATGTTGTCTCAAATTTCAGAATGAACTTTCGATGTGTCACAGCTGTCTGATTACGGAATGAATGTCCTGATGGAGTCGTGAGCCCACCGTTGCTGGGAGTGGTCAAGCCTGGTGGAGATGTGGGGACAGGGCTTCCAGCCTCGGGTGGGGTTTGGCCTAGATTTCCACCGCGCTTTCCCCGGCCCTGGGGTTCTAAGGATGGTAAATGGTGAAAACTTCGCTAGCAGTGTTGGCGTGAATATCTGCATCTTGCTGGCTCCAACCCCCACCTTCTCCTGCAGGAGCCCCACATCTTAGGGGAGTTCCTGTCCCCTCTGAAGTGTGTGGGTGAATCCTCCGTGCTTATGAATGGGAGTAGGCGGCCACCCGCGTTGTCCTCTGTCCCCATCAGCCACCACTGCCACTGCTACCGTCAACTTCTCCATCAGGGCCCCGGCCCGCCGGGCCCTGCCTCCCTGGCCCACAGGTTCTCAGTTCCACCATCCCTGCAGGAGCTCACTGTTTGCTGGTAAGTGAGGGGAAGAGTGCTTCTCGAGGGGGAGGGGTCCCCCATCTTCTACGACAGCTCTGTCTGCTCACCCTCAGCCTTCTCCTCCTGGGCTTGGCGACTGGGCTGCGGCAGCTCCAGAAACCAGGTGGCAGGAGGAATTCAGAACCGCCTCCCTCCATCCCGAGACCCCTGCTGCTGGGTCTGGCTTGCCACCCACCCTCTGAGAGTTTCTCCTTTGGCTCCTGACGGTCCTTCCTGGCTTCCCTTAGGGGCCTGCCTCTAGTCCGCCAGACCCATCTCATGTGTGCCTGAATCCCAGCTAGGGCAGGACCCAAGCACCACTCTTGGTCCTGCCGCCATCCTGTGACCCAGTTCTCATGTGGGTAACAGGATGGCTCAGCCCTATGAGCTGGATGTGTCCAGTCTCAGCTCTGGCCTGGTCAGGTCCTCTTTACCCAGTAGGAATAACCAAAGGCAAGTTATTATACAAAGAAGGTTTTCTTTTGGACTATGTTCACCCCACTTGATTTGTATATTAAAAATCGTACATCCACTTCTGAAACTATTGCTATAGAATGAGTTTTTCTGTGTGTATTAGCCAGGCTCATAGGTGGTCCCCACTGATCTGTCCTCCTGGGGTTCACACTCTTGTGTAGTCCCCCCCACACACAACACAGTGCCAGGGTTACTTTGTGTGACCAATAAGTTATGGAAGAATTGATGGGGTCATTTCTGAGATTAGGTTAGAAAAGACCCTGTAGCTTCAGTCCTGGTAATTCTCTCTCTCTCTTTCTCTCAGATCATTTGCTCTGGGGAAGGCCAGCTGTCCCGTTGTAAACAGCCTGATGGAGAGGGTTGTGTGGGGTGGAACTGTGGCCTCTAGCCAATAGCCAACAAGAAACTGAAGCCTCCTGTCAATGGCCACACGGGTGGACTTGAAAGTGGGTCCTCCAGTCCCATCAAGAGTTCGGAAGACTTGATGTCAACCTCATGGGAGACCCTGAGTCAGAGGCACCCACCTAAGATGCCCCTCAACTCCTGACGCTCAGAAAGTGTGTGAAATAAACGCTGCTTTAAATCACTAAATGTTTAAAGGGGATAATTTGTTATGCAGCAATGGATAACGAATCCACCCTGGATTATGTACTCCTATTTGAGATAGCAATCATTTCCCCTGCCTTACCCCATCCAAACAAGAAAGATAGAAGCCTGGTGTCATGTGAGTAGCCCTCCTGGTCCAGCACAGCTGATTGGACCAGGCTGAGACTTTCTAGGAATTCTTTTTTCTTTCTCTTTTCTCTTTTTACCCTTTCTCCTCCCTCCCTTCTTGTCTATTTTTCTTTCAACAGGAAGAGGGGAAGACTGAATCAAATAACTATGTGACTGAGCTGGTAAACTCTGGGGGTGGAACCACCAAGCTGGTCTGCAGAGAGAGAAAATTGAAGTGAGAGAGAAACAGGGATGAGAGACCTAGTTGGGGAGATATATGCTGCTTGTGGACCTGGCAGGTTTGGTGTGTCCAGTTTTGCTGCTGGCAGTTGTATTCTGGGAAACTCCTCTGATGCTTAAAATAATCCTCCTTTTACCTGAGTTTCCTTCAGTTTCTGCTTTTTCCAATCAAATCATCTGAAGTCAATAATCTTTGTAGGCAACATTTTTTTTTTTTTGAATAGACATAAACCATTCCATTGAGTGGACCTGTTTAAGTTTGCACAACCGTTCTCCTCTGGTTGGACTTTTAGGTTATTTCCAATTTCTCTCTGTTGTAAACAATGCCACGATGAACATCCTCAGCCGTCGAAGCTTTGTTTCGCATCTCCAGTGATATCTTCAAGAGGGCTTCCCAGAAGTGAGATGAGTGAGCCGAAACGTCCTATTAAACGACTTTCCAGAAAAATGACACTGATACTCCCGCCAGCTGTAGAGGAAATCAGTCATCTCACCCGCCCTCACCAGCCTTAGGTTTCTCTCACTGGAGGTTGCATTCTCCTGCCGCGCGTCGGGCCGAGGTGGGCTGGGCTCTGTGCACTGTGCTGGGGGCCATGCCCACATGCCACACCGTTTAGGCAGCAGTCATGTCGTGCTGGCACCTTGAGGGTCTGAACAAGTAGGGAAAGATATATGTCGTTTCCTTCTATTTAAAATGAAGTGGATTCTAAACACCACTTAAAAATACATTAATAATGGTGTTGGTGTATCATTCATCTCGAACAAGTGACAGATGTTTCCCTCAGCAAAATGCCGAAGTGGGAGAGTGGGTTAGGGAGTTAGGAGATTGATTAGTTTCTGTCAAGGGGCTCATTACCTCTCGGCCAGATGATCTCCCGACTGGCCCCCTTCCTGCAGCTCCTGCACCTCCCACCCTGGCCCCTTCTGCCCCCCTTGCTGATGTCTAGTTAATCTTGCCGACAGGATTCGGGGGGGTGGGATGGTGGGAGGTTTGGAGTCAGGTGGCCAGGGTTCTGGCCTGGGTTCGGTCACTGAGTTCCTGGGTGTGGTGGACACCTGCTTCGTTTCCCCCCCTTCTTGGATCAGCACTCTGATTTTTCTTTGGGGTGTCACATGGGGCTGACACTGCTCCCCTCCACCTCGCCTCCACTCTAATGGGAGGCATATTATACCTAGGCTTGGCCATTGAGGGTTCTGCAGACCTCTGGCCCAATGATTGGTTCACAGGGCAGGTGGCGTGTGTCCCAAGCTGAGCCAGCCATTGTTTGAGGCCTGGATCCAACTGTACCTGAAGTTCACCCTTCAACATCCTAGTTATGTGAGTCAAGTCCCCTCCTCCTTCTTCCTCTTCCTCTTCCTCCTCCTCCTCCTTCTCTGCTTCTTCTTCTTTTTCCTCTTCTTTTTTTAAGAAGTCCATCTGAATTGGGTGCTTGTTACTTGTAAACAAGAGTTGTGACTGACACGCACTATGACCTTGAATAAATCCTTTCTTTTTGGTAGCCTCAGTTGCCCCACCTGGAAATGAAAGAGTTGGATTCACTGGAAGAGGTTCCCTCAGCCTGGGAGGTTCAAGTCCCCATCTGGGTTGTGGGAACCGGCACATTGGAAGGGTCACAGATGGATGGGCTGGCTCACGTGGAGACTGTCACTGTGCAGCTTCGCCAGGGGAAACCTCCGTGGGCGTGCTCTCCCCAGACCTCCAAAAGGCTGCCCCGGAGCAAAGACATTGGCAGAGCAGGCCCCCTGGGGGAAGACCCAGTGGCTCACTGTGTTCCCTAGTGTGGAGCATTGTGACCAGCAGTGAGATGCACTGACCCTGCTCTGTGTCTCTCAATGGCTCCCAAGTACCTTCAGGGTTAGGTCCACTCCCCTTAGATGGGCGGAAGGCCAGCCTCCACATAGGGCTTAATAAATATTAAATGAATGGATAAATGAACAAATGCCCTTCATGATCAGGCTCTTGCCCAACTCCCCAGCCCTAGACTCAGACCCTCCACCTTCTACCCTGCACACTCTGCTCCCCGCCCGCTTGAACACGCCACGTTCTCTTATGCCTCAGTCTCATCTGTGCGGTTCCTCTGCCAACATCTCTTCCTGCCCCGCCCCCGCCCCGCCATCCCCCCTCCACAGGCAAACTTGCACTTTTCCTTCCATACACAGCTCATTCACTGACCCAGCAAGAGTTTCTGGAGCCCCTACTATGTTCTGGGCACTCTTCTGGGTGCTGCCATTGACCCAAACAGTGAAGTCCCTGTTAACATAGAGCCTAATTATTGTGAGGGGCGCAGCAAACACAGAGGAGGCCAGTGGGTGATCAGTGCTATGGAGCAAGGGTGGAGATGCGGTGCTGCTGGGGGGCACGGTTGTTTTGTTGTTAATAGGGGCTACCAGGGAAGATTGCTCGGATCCAGTGACATTCAAGCTGAGACCCATAAGAGGGAGGGACTGACCTGTGAGAAGGGCGGTACAGGAGGAGGGAACAGCAGATGCAAAGACCCCGAGTGGGGAGGAGATGCCTGTGCTGGAGTGCGGGGGGGTTGGGGGGTGGGCAGGGGCGGGGGTCAGAGGGTAACAGCGGAAGGCGGGGAGGGCAGCTGTGCAGGGCCATGTAGGCCCTCACTGGCCTTTTATCCTGAGTGAGAAGGGAGCCACAGCAGGGTTTTGAAGGGGATGGGGCAGAGCAGACAGACTGGTTTGGAGGCTCTGGCAAAAATCCAGGGTGATGGCCTTGGGAGCGGCAGAAGTGGTCGATTCTGCATCTGTTTTGAGGGTGGGAGGGGCAGGATCATCCCATGTGAGGGGGTGAGGGTGAGCAAGGGGGTGCTTGTGCAGGAGCTGGCAGGCTGTGGCCGGCGGCTGGGGGCAGGGCGGCCTGGGGCGGACGTCCGGCCTGCTGACTATGAAATGCCCATTGCTCAGCCTCGAGGGCTCCTGGAAGCGAGGGTGGATGTGGGAACCCGGAGGTCTGGCGACAGGTTGGGGCCGGAGGTATGAGTTTGGGTGTCATCAGCAGAAAGGTGGTTAAAAGCAGGGGCTGCGTGAGGGAGTGAGGGTGAAGGAGACCACCTCCCATCTTTGGACGAGCCCCCCGAAGCAGGAGGAAGACTGACTGAGGTGCCCAGAAGTAAGAGCAGACAGCGTGTTGTGCAGACTGTGTCCAGGCCGCTGGCCGGTCACTTAAAACGGGGCTGGGGCTTGGCCGTTGGGCCCAGTAACTGGCAGTCATTGGTGACCTTGACAAGAGAGGTGGGGACCAACAGGCTCCAGAGGGAAAGGACGGAGGACTGGAGACAGTGCCAGAGAAGGGTTGGGGGCCGGGGGTCAGGGGTCAGGAAATGTATCTTTGAGCAAAGCCTGAGTGAAAAGCGGGGACAAAGGATGGGGACATGGTGGAGGAAAGTTCCACAGGCAGAGGGAACTGCTGGGGCCAAGTCCCCAGGGAGGAGGGCCCCAGTGGATCTGGATAAGAGGAGGATGCAGAGGGGGAAGCAGCAGCAGGCACGACTTCATGGGGCTGGGGAGCAGCTGGCATTTAGCCTGGAGGGTGATGAGAAGCTCCAAGAGGACTTTGAACGTTTTATTTGTTTATTTAAAAAAACTGCCCTCTGGCTCCCAAATGGGGAACTTTAGGAGGCTTTGATTACGAGCAGCCCCGCTGAGTCGCTTGCTGCTGTCCCCTTATCTAGGGCCCTCCCCTGCCTGCCCGCGGGTCTTGGCCTCTGTCCCCACTGCCTCTGATCTGAGGCAGGCTGCTTGCGTGGGCCCCCCTGGGCCACCCGGGTTGCGGAAGTTGGGGGACAGCAGGCGTGTCCTGAGCAGAGCCGGGCCTCTCTGGCCATGTGAGGGCCCTTTGTCCCGGGTCGGCAGTACAGTTTGATCGGACCTTAGTGGGGCCAGAACTGGCCTCTGATACCCGCCAGACAAAGGGCCTCTTTGAGAGGCCAGGAAGTGAGGAGCTGGGATTTATCTGCCCAGGGATTCGAGGGACCAGCTGGGGGCCAAAGAGCTGGGAGCCTGAGGCTCAGGCAGACCTTTTACTGTCACGTCATCAAAACTGTTATTATTGGTTCGAAGGTGATTTCTCCCTCCCCTCTGAGCCACCCCCAACCCTGCTGCCTACCTCACCCCCTCCAAGGGACCTGTCTGGGGTCTCACCACCCAAGAGAGTGGCTGAGGTGGGAGTCAAAGCAGGACGGCTCTCACTCTGTGTGGGACACAACCCCTCCAACCACTTTCCAGGTATCAGCTCAGTTAATTTTCACCATGACTCTATGAAGGGGAGACCGGTATTACCCCCATTTTACAGATGAACAAATGGAGGCACGACAGGGTTAAGAAACTGGCCCAAGATCACCTGTAAGGGGTGGGGCTGGGGTTTGGTCCCAGGCAGCGTCTGACTTGCTGGGGTCATGCAAGATCACGACTCTCAACACCTGAATTTTATAGAAGGCCTGAGGGGGGAGGGGGTGTCCAGGACACAGAGCCAGTTATGGGAAGGCTGGGACCAGAGCCCAGGGCTATGCCACGGAGTGCCGAGGCCTGGATTTGCATCCCAGCTCCTCAATATTACTTGTGTGACCTTGGGCAAGTCCCTTACTTTTTCTGAGGCTTTTCCCTTCATCCCTTGGGGGCAATAACCCCCTTTCACAGGATTGCTATGCTGACTAAATGAGGTGAGGGCCACGTGTGCTCAGCAGTGTCTGGTGTGGGGCGTGGCCTCCCGGTGGTGAGTTCCTTTCCTTCCCCTTCCCCACTCCCAGGTGCCAGCGCTGACCACAGCTTAGGGGGTGACATGTTCCATGGCATTCACACCTCAATAGTGGCCTCTAAAGCCATGGCTTTTCAGCAAGGTGCTGGCCCGAATCACCAGGGAACTGTACAAAGATCCATGCCCTGAGTCCCACCCTAGAGATTCTGACCCAAGCTCCTTCAAGCCTTTAGATCCAAAGGAGTGAACCCCTAATAGTGGAATGCCCGACTCTGAAGAGTGATATAGGAGAGACTTGGAAGGCTGGAGTTGGGGGGGTATGTGTGTGGGGGGGGCCGTTTCCTTCCCATATCCCCAGTGTGTTCAGCCAGCCCTGACTGAGAAGCAACCCCCTTGCCTAGTGGGCCAGCTAATTGAGTCTGCGAAGCTTTGCCTTTAATTAAAGAGGAGGGGAGTCAATAGTCTGGGGGTTCAGGGAGCTACTGATCTGTCAGGAGCTGATGTTCAATTTTCCCTGATCGAACCTCATTTCCAAATGTCCTTTCTTGAGGGGAGAGGATCTGTTTCTCTTCACTGCCCTTTGCTCCTTTCCTAATAACAGCTGGCCTTTGTGTGTGTGTGCTCTGTCCTGGGCTGAGGGCACTCACTGTCCTATTTAACCCTTCCAACAACCCTATGCAGTAGGTACACTTATGCCCATTTAATAGATGAGGAAATGGAGGCTCTTAGACCACAAAACCACTTGCTCAAGGATATACAGATGCTAATCTATAGGCCAATATATATATATATATATATATATATTTGTTTATCTTCTCAAAGAACCAGCTTTTAGTTTTATTGATCTTTGCTATTGTTTAATTTGTTTCTATTTCATTTATTTCTGCTCTGATCTTAATGATTTCTTTCTTTCTCTAACTTTGGGTTTTGTTTGTTCTTCTTTCTCTTGTTCCTTTAGGTGTAAGTTTAGATTGTTTATTTGAGATTTTTCTTGTTTCTTGAGGTAGGCTTGTATAGCTATAAACTTCCCTCTTAGAACTGCTTTTGCTGCATCCCATAGGTTTTGGATCGTCGTGTTTTCATTGTCATTTGTCTCTAGGTATTTTTTGATTTCCTCTTTGATTTCTTCAGTGATCTCTTGGTTATTTAGTAACGTATTGTTTAGCTTCCATGTGTTTGTGTTTTCTACGTTTTTTCCCCCGTAATTCATTTCTAATCTCACAGCGTTGTGGTCAGAAAAGATGCTTGATATGATTTCAATTTTCTTAAATTTACTGAGGCTTGATTTGTGACCCAAGGTGTGATTGATCCTGGAGAATGTTCCGTGTGCACTTGAGAAGAAAGTGTAATCTGCTGTTTTTGGATGGAATATCCTATAAATATCAATTAAATCTATCTGGTCTATTGTGTCATTTAAAGCTTCTGTTTCCTTATTTATTTTCATTTTGGATGATCTGTCCATTGGTGTAAGTGAGGTGTTAAAGTCCCCCACTATTATTGTGTTACTGTCGATTTCCTCTTTTATAGCTGTTAGCAATTGCCTTATGTATTGAGGTGCTCCTATGTTGGATGCATATGTATTTATAATTGTTATATCTTCTTCTTGGATTGATCCCCTGATCATTATGTAGTGTCCTTCCTTGTCTCTTGTAACATTCTTTATTTTAAAGTCTATTTTGTCTGATATGAGTATTGCTACTCCAGCTTTCTTTTGATTTCCATTTGCATGGAATATCTTTTTCCATCCCCTCACTTTCAGTCTGAATGTGTCTCTAGGTCTGAAGTGGCTCTCTTCTAGACAGCGTATATATGGGTCTTGTTTTTGTATCCATTCAGCAAGCCTGTGTCTTTTGGTTGGAGCATTTAATCCACTCACGTTTAGGGTAATTATCGATATGTATGTTCCTATGACCATTTTCTTAATTGTTTTGGGTTTGTTTTTGTAGGTCCTTTTCTTCTCTTGTGTTTCCCACTTACAGAAGTTCCTTTAGCATTTGTTGTAGAGCTGGTTTGGTGGTGCTGAATTCTCTTAGCTTTTGCTTGCCTGTAAAGCTTTTGATTTCTCCATCGAATCTGAATGAGATCCTTGCCCGGTAGAATAATCTTGGTTGTAGGTTCTTCCCTTTCATCACTTTAAGTATATCATGCCACTCCCTTCTGGCTTGTAGAGTTTCTGCTGAGAAATCAGCTGTTAACCTTATGGGAGTTCCCTTGTATGTTATTTGTTGTTTTTCCCTTGCTGCTTTTAATAATTTTTCTTTGTCTTTAATTTTTGTCAATTTGATTACTATGTGTCTTGGCATGTTTCTCCTTGGGTTTATCCTGTATGGGACTTGCTGTGCTTCCTGGATTTGGGTAGCTATTTTCTTTCCCATGTTAGGGAAGTTTTTGACTATAATCTCTTCAAATATTTTCTCAGGTCCTTTCTTTGTCTCTTCTCCTTCTGGGACCCTTATAATGCAAATGTTATTGCGTTTAATGTTGTCCCAGAGGTCTCTTAGGCTGTCTTCATTTCTTTTCATTCTTTTTTCTTTAGTCTGTTCTGCAGCAGTGAATTCCACCATTCTGTCTTCCAGGTCACTTATCCGTTCTTCTGCCTCAGTTATTCTGCTATTGATTCTTTCTAGTGTAGTTTTCATTTCAGTTATTGTATTGTTCATCTCTGTTTGTTTTTAAATTCTTCTAGGTCTTTGTTAAACATTTCTTGCATCTTCTCGATCTTTGCCTCCATTCTTTTTCCGAGGTCGTGGATCATCTTCACTGTCATTATTCTGAATTCTTTTTCTGGAAGGTTGCCTATCTCCACTTCATTTAGTTGTTTTTCTGGGGTTTTATCTTGTTCCTTCATCTGGTACATAGCCCTCTGCCTTTTCATCTTGTCTATCTTTCTGTGAATGTGTCTATAGGCTAATATCTTAAGACTTTGGTCCTAACCCTTACTCATTGCTGCTCTGTATTGGATGGAAATGAAAACCCAGGTAGGCTGCAGCCAACAGAAAACTTAGTTACCAGTGTTGAAAGAACTAGGGGTTTAGCATTCTCACATGATGAGAAATCTAGGGCTGGTGCAGCAGCAGCTCAGTGACAGTGTCAGAGAACAGGCTCTACTCCGTTGTCCCTAATTTGTGGGTTTTTGCCCTCATAGTTCCAAAGTGGCTGCCACACTTCCAGCACTCACATTTGCATTCCAGGCAGAAAGGCAGTGGAAAGGCCAAAGGTCTCTAATTTGGAAGGCTTTGTCTTTTTATTTCAGAAGTGAAGCTCTTCCTAGCAGACTCCCACCTAGATCTCCTTGGCCAGACTGTGTCCCTGGCTACCCTTGGCTGGAAGGTAGTTTGAAAAAATGAGACATTAGCCTTCCAGCCTCTAGAGTTGCAGAAAGCAATGAAGGAGGTGACTGGGAAAGGTGATGTGGGGCCAACTCGTGTTCTTGCCTGGCCTTCTATTGTGGTCTCTCCAAGCAGGTCTCTTCACCTGTTCAATGTCCCCCCATAGACGCTGGATTCCAGCCTGGGGAGTTGAGGCACTTTTTAGGTGCTTCTGCTGTCCAAGGTCTGGGCAGTGATGGGAAGCCTGGAGAGCTTGACTATCAGGACAGTTTGTTTTCTGGGCCTCATTTCCTCATCTGTAAAATGTGACCTGCTTGGCGGGGTGGCCGCAGGATTACAGGAGACAGCGGCCACCAGGAGTCTGGCTGTAGTGGCAGGGTATGGCATTCGTAGAGCCTGGCTGAGCCACTCACCATCCTCGTACAGGCTGCAGCTCCCCCAGCTGGAAAATGGGAATGAACTCATTTTATCTATGCTGTAGGGTTCTGAGGGTTACATGAACTTATGCACCAAAGTGCTTCAGTGACTGTTTCTGACCGTTTCTTTGGGACAGGTTCCTAGAGGGGTGAGACCTTTTTGGAAGTTCTCGTTCCATAGGGAAGAGGTGCTGTTTCCAGCAGGAATTTGAGGAGGGAAATGAGGTCAGGAGCTGGTGGAGGGGTTGGAGGCCCTGCAGAGACTGGGGGGACTCCCCGACACCTCCCCAGTCCTGCCGCCTCCAAAGAGGGCCCAGCGGACCCATCAGATGGTCTGTCCTCTGCGGGCCTGTAATGGGCTGACCCCAGTGTCCTTCCCACCACAGCCCCAATCAACGGCTCTCTGCTGGGCTTTGAGCCAGCTACTGCAGTGGCCTGGTCTGCCTGGCCAGTCACAGCCCTGTCCCAAAATAAGCCCCTTGGAGGAGCAGAGGGGGCTCACTGGGACCCCCCCCCATAGGTTCCTGACCTGCTTAGGAGGGATGCAGACAAGCTTTACCTCTCTGTGCCTCTGCATCCTGGGAAAACGGGGGATGGTGGGGATGTGGTAGCCCCCTCCCCACAGTTCCATTTTGTCTTGGTTCCTGGCCTCTGTCTGGGCCAGACTCTCAGGGGGCTTGGAGAGAAGGAGTAGGTGTATGTGCTGGGGGCTGACAGTCGTGGGGTTCCAATGTTGTTCTGCCCTGCCCTGTCCTGTGACCATGGCGGGTGCCTTCTACTCTCTGGGTTCCTCACCTCTGTAAAAAGATCGTCTTTCTAAGCCTCTTCCAACTTGGACATGTCCGTGACTGTGAATCCATGACTCAGGGTGTCCCCTGCCCAGGGGCAGCTTGCGACAGACCTTGGAGCCTCCTGCCCAGGAAGGGGCCCCAGGACAGTCCTCCCTCCCTCAGTCCAGAGCGGGACACAAGCTGGGTTTGTGGGTGCAGTGCGCCCCCTGGTGGCCTACTCTGGACACGACTCGTCCAGGCCCCAGTCCCCCAAGCCTCTGGGCTGGGTGAGGGCTGGCAGGGTCCAGCTGCAGGAGAAGCAGTTTTCTCTCCTTTTAAGGGAGATGGTGGAGATGGGGTTGCTATAGTTCCTGGGAAGCTTTTTGACCCCAAAATGTAATCCCGCCACCAGCATCCCCATCTCAGAGAAACCAGCCTCCTGGCTGGGATTTTTCCCTCTTATTTCTGGGGAGTTGGTGTGGGTCCTGTGTGAACTGAGTGTATCATCCCCATGTTGCAGATGAGGAGACTGAGTCTCACGGACCTCAGTGATTAGGTTCATGGTCTCAGCCTCACCCTGCTAAATGTTTGTGTCTCCTCCAAATTCATATGTTGAAACCCTGCCCCCTGCCCCAGGACACCCTGGGGACTCTGGCATCCCAGGCTGGACTCACATGGTTCCCTCTGCTTGGACACTGTCCCCTTCCTCGCAGGAATGCTCATCCTTCAAATGTCATATCAAGTGCTATTTATTTATGTTTATTATTATTTTTTGGGGTAAAATATGCATATCATACAATTTACCATTTAACCATGTTTAAGTGTATGGTTCAGTGGCATAAATACAATTCACACTGTTATGGCAACCATCACCACCATCCAGCTCTGGAACTTTTCCATCTTCCCAAACTCAAACTCTGTACCTATAAAACAATAACTCCCCATTCCCTCCCCTCCCCCCCCAGCTTGGCAACCACTATTTTACTTTCTGTCTCTATGAATTTGACTATTTGAGGTAACTTATATAAGCAGAATCATACAATATTTGTCTTATTTCACTTAGCATAATGTCTTCAAGGTTAATCCATGTTGTAGCATATGTCACAATTTCTTTCCTTTTAAAAACTGAATAATATTCCATTGTTTGTATATACTATGCTTTGTTCATCTATTCATCTGTTGATGGACAATTGGGTTGCTTCTACCTTTTGGCTATTGTGAATAATGCAGCTATGAACATGGGTATACAAGTATTTATTTGAGTCCCTACTTTCAGTTCTTTTGGGTATATACTCAGAAGTGGAATTGCTGCGTCATATGGTAATTCCAAGTTTGATTTTTTGAGGAATTTCCATATCATTTTCTACAGTGGCTGCACCATTTTATGTTTCTATCAGCAATGCACAAAGGTTCTAATTTCTCCATATCCTTGCCAACACTCGTTCTTTAAAAAAAATTTTTTTAATACTAGTTATCCTAATGGGTGTGAAGTGGTATCTCATTGTGGTTTTGATTTGCATTTTCCTAATGATTAGTGATGTTAAGCACCTTTTCATGTACTTATTGCTCTTTTACTTTTAAAACTATTTTCCCCAGATCAGAAAGCTTGAGCATCATTTGAGAACTAGTTAGAAATGCAAATTCTCAGACCCCATGAAGGATAGACTGAATTGGAAACTCTGCACCTGGGGCCCAGGAATCTGGGTTTTATTCAACACTAGGTAATTCTGATGCACACTCAAGTGTGAAAACCACTGGTCTGGGCACTGTGCCAGGCACTTTGCAGTATTATTTCATTTATTACACTGTTATTATTTCCATTTGGCATATGAGAAAACCAAAGCTCAGAGAGGTGAAGTCCCTTGCCTAAAGTCACACAGAGTACAAGCTCCAAACTCCTAAGCTGTCTGTGAGGTGCGTTCCATGGGATTTACCAGGAGCCTGGGCTGGGACTCCCTGGCTGGCCAGCAGGGGGAGTCCTTTACCCAGGGCCCAGAGTCTAGGCTTGGAGAGAGTGGGGAGGGCTGAGCCCTTGGAAGCTGGGCAGGACCCTCAGGGCTCACCCCTACCCGCCTCAGTCCTCACCACTTACCCTACCCTCATCTCTCCCACTTGGACTCTCAGCCTCTGACTGCAAAGAACACTGGGGCAAGGACTCAGGGCAACTTGGTTGAAGTTTGAGAGGTCCCATTAACAAGCTGTGTGACCTTGGGTATGTTTCTGAACCATCCTGAGCCTCAGTTTCCCCATCTCTAAAATGGAGGTTACCATCCTACCTTGTGATCCATTGAGAACATGAAGGGCCCTTCAGGTCTGAGGCGTTTTGGCTTCCTGGAGTGTTGAGATGACTGATGTTCTTTGGGGAGAATGGAAAAATGAACATTTACTGGGTGCTAAGTATGTGCTGGGCACTCTCAATGTGACATGAGTTTATGCCAACATAGTGAAATAAGGAATATTATACCCATTTTACAGATGAGGAAACTGGGCTCAGAGAAGAGACGTGAGTTGCCTAAGGTTCCCATGGCCAGAAAATGGCAGAGCTGGAGTTCCAACTCAGGTTCTCTCTTCTTCCAGGCAGCCGTCCAAACAGAGGGCTAATGTCTCCTCCAAGGAGGGATGGGGAGACAAGGAGGCCAAGTTGTCTCCATCCCTCCCTCCTTCCTTGGACTCTGGGACTAGGCCACCTGCCTTTGGCTCCACCACCTACTAGCTGTGCTCCCCATGGGCAGATCACTCCTGCTCTGGGCTAAATGTTTGTGTCTCCCTCAAACTCATATGTTGAAACCTAACCCCTAAGGTGATGGTGTTAGAAGGTGGGGACTTTGGGAGGTGACTAGGCCATGAGGGTGGAGACCTCCTAAGTGAGATTAGTGACTTTGTTAAAGGGACCCCCAAGAGTTCCCTCACCCCTTACACGTGTGAGGACATGTGGAAGACGGCTGTCTGTGAAACAAGAAATGGGCCCTCACCAGACACTGAATCTGCTTGTGTCTTAATCTTGGACTTCCCAGTCTCCAGAACTGTGAGAGATAATTTTCCATTGTTTGTAGTCTATGGTCTTTTGTTATAGCAGTCTCAACAGACTAAGACACTCTTCATCCTGAGCCTCAGTTTGCTTGTTTGTACAATAGAAATAATAAACCTTGGATTATTCAGGATTTTAACTGGCTCACAGTATGGGAAGTGCAGGGATGGAAATACTGGGGTGGCCTTCTCTGTCAGCCAGTCACTCTGTCAGTCTCCGTGTGTCTCTTGGTTTCTCAGTCTGCCTCTACATCTCTCTTGGCTCTGCTTGTCTCTTGTCTGCTGGCCTCACTTTCTCCTGCTGCACACGGGCTTCCTTGATGTGGTGAGTGAGGACAGGAGGACAGGGCCATGGGCAGCACTGGGCTATGTCTTTCCAGCTCAGCCACACCAGGGAAACAGAGAGCATCTCTACCAACATCCAAATATAAAATACCAGGGCAAGAGTCTGATTGGCTGAGCTTGTCTATTCCTGGGCCAATCGCTGTGGCCAGTTGGAGATGAGATGCTCCTATTGGCCAGATCTAGGTCACATGTCCACCCTTCTGGTTGGAGAGAGAGGTGCTGTGATTAGCAGTCTCACTAGAACCACTTGGAGTGGGACTAAGGTGATTAGCAACAGCTAACTCATCACGCTTACCACGTGCCAGCACTGTTCTAAGAAGCACCTTAAATGCACTAATTCATCTCACTCTTGAAACAATGATCCCATTTTGCAGGCAAAGGAACTGAAGCAGAGATGCACACAGCTGGTGAGTAGTGTGGCTGGGATTTGAACTTCATCTGGTTCCAGAGCTCCTGCTCGTAGTTCATCTAAAGAACAACTCTAATGGTTGCAGAGTTACCAGAAGCAGAGGGGAGGCCTGGTTGGCAGACAAAAGCTGCCCATTTCCCTTCTACCACCCATGGGATCTTTTGATGACACGGAAGGCACTCAAACCTGGGCTTGGCACACAGTGGGCTTCTGGGGATGGATGTTCCCTTCCCTTTCCTTGGGAAGTCAGGGGCACCAGCTTCTTCCCCGGGGAACTGGGTTGGTGTGCCCAGTTGAAAGGGCTCTATGGATGTAATCCAGCCTGAGCAGCTCAGGAGGACCACTGCTCCCTCCCCTGATGGGAACACTGGAGGAAGCCATTCGGGCCCTCCTCCTGCAGCCCCCACTGCCCCCCACAGAGGTCCTTCTCTCAGTGCAGACAGAGCCCGGGTGAGGGTCTGGGGTTGGGGTCAGGTCTGGAGTCTGAGGGCGTCTTGCTGCTGGGGCATCGTGCCTCCTCCTGGGTGTCACGCTCCTTCCCTCTGTGTTATCCTTGGAGCCCGTGGGTCATGGGCTCACCGGGGGCTGGGGTGGGCCTCCGCTGGGTACACAAACACCAGTCGGCCATCCAGTGACCAATGAACAAGGGGAGCCCTCAGCAGGGCTTCCAAAAACAAGACTGGGCCTCCTGGAATGTGTTCCTCCCTCCTGCTGGCGGCTGCTAATTTATGCCAATCAGATGCATGAAAACCCCAAGTCCCTAGCGGGTCCAGGGGGACAGGGAGGATCCAACTGGCTGAGCAGGGGATGAAGTGGACCTGTGTTTCCCTGGCTGCCTGGTCCCTTACCTGGGCCCCCAGAGCGGCCCCAGTTCTGCTTAACCCCTGCCCTGCTGAGCCAGAGGGGCCCCGTCTTGTCCTGGGAGGGGAGGCAGGGTCCCTGGGGAAGGTCAGGGGCATGGGGCTTCCAGACACGTAGGCTGTGTGCCTGGGGAAGGGCCAGGTCCCTGACAGGCATTATCTCATTGACTCCTCTCCGAATGCCCCCATAGGAGTCACAGTGGCCTTGAGGATACAGAGGCCAGGAGAGGTTTAGAGACTTGCCTGGAAATGAGAGCAGTTGGTGACAACTCTGGTGTCAGTCAACTGGGGGCTGAGCTCCTGGATTGGCCACTTAACAATGTACGACCTTGAGCAAGCTGAGTAACTTTTGCGCCTCAGTCCCCTCATCTGCAAAATGGGGATGATACCAGTGCTTCCTTCAGGGGTGTAGGGATCAAATGAGAGGCGGCACAGGTGGGTAGGCACTCAGCTGCTTCGTCCATGACCATCAGCAAACCCTGGAGTGGAGCTGGGAGCGGCTCCAGTGTCCGACTCTGGAACCTGGGCTTTTCCAGAGGCCCCAGGCTCCTTCCTCGCTGAGGATTCTGAGGACAAGGACATTCCCAAGGCCCAGACCCTTTCCATCCAAGGCTCCTACCTCGTGCTATATGCCCAAGGGCAGGGGGGTCCCTGGAGCTCGCTCTTGGCTCCTCCAGGCCCTCGGTGGGCAGCCCTGGGTCATGATTCAGGATCAGGGGTGTGGCCTCAAGCCCAGGTCTGCCTCTTTCCCTCCAGGTGGTCGGATCGCGGCCTCTGGCCGTGGATGAGCTCTGAGTGTGCAGGGCATGGTCATCCCGCCTCTTTACCTTTGCCTGTGCTGCTTCTACCACCAGAAGTGCCTTTCTCACTCCCCTCCTCTCTCCTGGGCACAGACTGCATCTGCAAGGCCTCCTCGAGGCCCATCTCCTTTATCAGGATCCCTGGCTGAGATTCCGCATCCTTGACCTGCTGCTGCTGCCCTCATTCCCCTCACCTATGCCCCTGCCCCTCCACTGCTCACTCAGTTGCTCCCTTCGGTGTTCATTTGCACTCAGCACTGTGCCCAGCACCTACAAGGAACGGACAAAGCACACTTCCGCTCTTACGGTTTTAGATTTCTTTCTCTGGCCTCAGTTTCCCCATCTGTCCAATGCTGGAAGAGGTGGCACCCTGAGCGTCTGAGGGCTTGACAGTTGGGTCCATCCTTCTCTGGCTATACCGCAACCCCTGGCAATGTGAGGGAGCCCAGAGACAGGGGGATGGCTTCCTTGGGCTTCCAGAACCATCAGGGCCACACGTGATTCTGGGTGTTCTGTCTGGGGGCCTGGGCCTTGCAGCCATGAAAAATTATCTTAAGTTTTCCATGGAGGGAAACTCCCAGCCCCGGCCACGTGAATTATTTTGGGACACCCTGGCTGGTGCTCTCTGCTCCCGTCCAAATAAACTGGCCGCAACCAGTGAGTCCTGGAAGGCCCCGCCCACTCCTGTTTACGGCCCTGCCAGCCATCGTGGCTGGTCAGTGGCCAGAATCGTCGTATATCCTGGATTCTCTCGGCCCAGGCTGGGTGGAGTGGGCACAGGATCCTAAAATATCCTGACCTCTTAATGGCAATGTGGTCTCTGGACCGAGCAAGGGCATCCGGAAATGAAGAAAAAGAAAAACAAAACAAACATAAACCATCCCAGTGTCACCCCTCTGTGAGGCTTCCCGAGTGTGACGGGGCATGCGATACAGCCTGACACCAGGAAGAAAACCATTTTCCTGTCAGCTGATCACAAAAACATATGCAGCCCACAGGATGGGGCAAAACAACTGTGTAATTTTTCCACTGGTGCTTTCAGCCCTTACAGAGCTGGCTACGGTTGACTGTGCAGGTGTCCAGGGTTCTGTCTTCCTCTTTCCCATCCACCTTGTCCCCCCACCTAGGGGCTTGTACCCTGCTGCTAGCTCTCTATGGGGTCCTGCCCAGAGGCAGGTGTTCCCATCTCGCCTGGGAGGGCCAGAGAAGGCCTTGCTGTCCTCCACTGAGCAGGCCTGGGTCTTTGCAAGCCTTCTAGCACAGCATCCTCAAGGCAAGGCTTTCTCAGGGGTGGGCCGTCATATCAGACAGCTTTGGTGCCTAACAGGGCTAAAAAAACCCCCTGACTCCGCCACCAGCAGTGAGACAGGGAGGGGACAAGCTCCGAGGCAGGGCCTGACCTCCTCGTCTTTCTGTTAGGGCAACAGCAGCTTCAGCAGCGACCACTTACTGAGCATCTGCTGCGTGGCAGTCACGATGCCAAGCACTCTGAACAAGCTCACTTAATGCCCATGGCAACCCTGTGCAGGAGATTCTATTCAGAGACACGCTAGCAAACAGGCTCTCTGAAAAACAAAACAAACTACAGTTCGTACCGACTGGTAGTACCTGCCAATTTCCATGGTGTAAATGCTTCCACAGTGGCTGATAAGGTCGCTGACCGCAGAGTTAGGAACACGCATGGTCAGTTAGCCACACAAGCCGGTGGGAGCCTGCCCCAAGCGTGCCCCTGGTCTATTCTCGTTTAATACACTGTAGTTAGCAAGCGCAATTTGCAAACATCAGGTGTGAGGAGAGCAGCTTTCTTTCTATTGATAAATTCTGAACTGACCTTAATTTCTATGAGATGCCTTCACCGCATTAAGTTATGGAAACATCAGTCATGCCTGGTCCCCCTGGCCCGTGCCCCAGGGTTGTTGAAGGTCTGAGGGTCTAGGTAGCGCTGGGACGCTGGTGGGAGGAGCACATTAGACCCTAGCATTGTTATCTGCTGGTTTGTCTCTGTTCTTGACTAGTCCTTGAGGGCACTGCTGAGTCCTCCCTCATTTCTCATCATCATGTCCCTTTGGAGCCACCAGCTCCCTGGGGCCATGTGGATGCCATGCCTGTGCCTCCGTGGGTACAGGGGGGATGTTCATTGCACCTGCCCCTCTGAGGGGAGAGCTCTCTGCTCACCGGCCATAGGGTGGGGCTCTGGCTGCCCTGTCCGCCCCTAGGAAAGGCCATATCCCTAGCTCCTGTGCCAGGTGGGAACTCCGATCTCACCACATCCCAGCTCTCTCCCTCTGTCTTGGGTCTTCAGAGCATCCGGAGAACTCCCACTCCAGTGGGGGCTCAGGGACCCCCAGCCTCTCAGCTCCCCCCACTGCTTCTTGCGTCTGTCCCCCCGCAGCCCCAAAATCTACCTGGTCTCAAGAGTGGATGTCTCCGGTTCATCCCCTGGGCTTCCACATTTTCTACACTATGGCAGAGTCTGGACTTCTGAAACTCAAAAGCCAGTGAATTGGAGTCTTTGTTATCTGCACTCTTCTGTGTTATCCCTGAGGACAGCAGTGTGCCAGGCTGCCCCAAGGTGGGCACTGGGGAGCAGGGGGGCAGGAGGGGGACGGGACACAGAAAATTCCAGGGAAGGAGGCACTGGTGGATATTTCAACATGTTATCCTACCACGTGCTGATAAGGAAACAAATGCAGAAAGGTTCAGTGACCTGCCCTAGGTCATCCAGCGGGTCAGAGACCGAACCCGCTTAACCCAAGTCCCCGACTCGCAGCCCCACAGAAAGCCGTGGGTGAGTGAGGCAGAGCGAAGTGGAACTCAGGGCTCTGGTCTCTGTCTGGTGTTGGCCCCATGGGACCAGGTGCTGCCCAGAATCCTGGGAGGCCTTTGAGGGTAAGTTGCTGCCCTGGTGACCCATCCCCCTGAATATTTTAGTGTCTGTTTCCTACCAACAGGGACCTTATCCCCACAAACACAATTTGACCTGGAGATCAGGACACTGATGCTGGCACATCTCTACGGACATTCTTGAGCCCCGTACGAGGTTGCCTGTGGTCCCAGGAATGTCCTCACGTTGAGCTGTCCTCACGTTGAGTTGTCTCGTCTCTCCAGTCGCCTTGGGCCTGGAACAGCTAGTTCTTCATTTCCTCATCTGTTCTTCACTTTCTCGGCCTTGACGCTGCTGAAGACGGCAGGCCAGCTGCTTTGCAGAGTGCGCCTCATTTGGGGTTTGTTTCCTCGTGATTAGATTCAAGTTGGGCATCTTCAGCTGAGCTATCACGGAAGTGATGCTGGGATTCCCGCTACTTCCTGCAGGTGGCACGCACTTGGGATTTGCCCCGTTACTGATGAAGCCGCTCTGGACCCTCGGCCTGCAGGCCTCTCCAGAGTCAAGTTACACTTTCCCCTTTGTATCCGAAAAGCATTTTCAGGGTGGTACTTTGAGACAGTGCTAATTGCCGTTACTCATCGCACTTCTAATTCATCTGTTCATTTATTCAGGGTGATAAATGATAATTCCTGTTTAATAAAACAGTGGGTGATAATGTGTGACTATCCTTTTTCTTCCGATGCTCAAGGGGAGCTGGAGGGGGCCCTTCTTGCTGGCTCTTGGGGCTCCAATGACGGCCTCGTTGCTCTTTGAGCTCTTCCTTACTTCCTGGCACAGAAAGCTGTTCAGGGCTTATCTCGTTCTGTCCCTGGCCTGACCCTGGAATCAGCCATTTCTCCAAGGAAGGGCCTCATTTTAAGCTTTCCATGTGATTCCCAAGTGAGGTAGAACAAACAGTTATTGTATCATATGTGTGTGTATGGGTGAGTGTTAGATGTGTGTTGAGAGTATACTTATAAGATACATTAAAAAAAAGAAAAACCCAGACATTTTACTGTGTTTGGGCAAGTTCTTATTTTTAAAAAATACACTAGAAACTTTAAAAGCTGGGCGGCGGGGTGGAGGTCATGGGATGGTTCTCTGGGCTTCTTGTGGTTTCTGCTTTGCCCCCTGGCCTATGAGGTGCACATCTGGGCCCCTTCTGTCTTGGCCGGCACAGCTGGAGCTCAGAGGGGCACAGGCGAGGCTGGGGGTCCCGCCAGAGCAAACACAGCCCCTGCACAGGCCAAAGGAAACAGCCCTAGGTCAATATTAGCTCGTGCGGAACAGGCCCAAGGAATGCGCGGTTTGTTCCACGTGGCCTCTGGGAGGGAGAGGGGGAGGGGGCTCAGGAGCTCACGGGAGCCCTAGATGTCATAGGTCCAACCTCCTTCTGTGTGGATGGGGACACTGAGGCCTGGAGGTGGCAGGGACTTGCCTTGCGTCACAGTGTGAGTGGTGGGCCTGGCCATCAGTGGAACATTCATTTGTGTTTTCCGTTCTTTTCCTTTGGGTGCTTCCGATTTCTCCTCTGTGGCTTCTGAGAGGCAGCGGAAGGCAGGTCGGCCAGCACTGGACTGGGGGTCAGGGATCCTGGATTCTATTCCCGGTGCTTCCCCGGGTCCGCGGTGGGACTCCGGGATGTTACTCCCTCCCTCTGGGCCTCCTTCTCCCTTTATCTCAAAGATCCCCTTTCCCTGCAAACTGTCATCTCTGCCTTCTGTGTTTCTGCTCCACGAATTCAGGTCCTCAAACTCAAAAGTCACTGGGGGCCAGGTAGAGAAGGTAGCTGTGTGATGCGAGCAGTTGTGAGGTGGCAGGACGAGCTGGAGAACACGGGCCCTGCACGACGGCGCTCACAGTACAACAAGATGAACACACCAGCCGGTACCAGGAGGCACTGAGAGTTTGCAGGTCCTGTTGACTGTTTTCATGTGTAGCTGCCGGGAGGCAGACAGACAGACTACGTGGTTCCTCTCCTTGTCCTGTTGTCTCCCAGGACCCAGTGGAGAGGGAGGCCTGGCTGGGGCTGCAGCATCCAAAGTGCAGGGGAACATCCCAGGAGGTGCTGCAAAGCTCAGCGGTGAGACGCAGCCGCGAGAAGCAGGGAGTGGGCTTACTGGGGCCTGGGAGCGACGTGATCCCTATTCTAGCCTTTGCGTTGGGCTAGTTGAGATTTCATCTGAACTCCAGCTGCCGGCATGTGCACATTGCCCGCCCACCTCCTGCCTTATCTGTGGACCCTTGGCCTCCTATCGCCCAACTCCAGCTGCTTCCGCATCCAGCCTCCTACCACGAAGGAGAGTCACTGACCGCCAACCGCCGTCCACACCCTGAGCCAACCTCCCCCCCAACCACCGCCAACCCCGGCTCTCAGAGAAGCTGAGAGCCAACTTCTGCTCATCCTAGGCCGGCATCTGAGTTCCAGCTGTACCATGGACTGGCTGTAGGATCCTGGGCAAGTTACTCAACTTCGCAAAGACTCGGTTTTCTCATTTGTGAAATGGAAAGAGTGAGATCTCACTGGCTCACTGGGTTGTTTTGAGGACTGAAGCAGATAAGGTAAGAGAGTTTGGTACAAAGCAGAGGCCTCTGTCATCCGCGGCTCCAAGACTGGATCTGAGACTCAGGTCTCAGCACATCAGGCCTGGCTGGAGGCCTGCCTTCTCCTGGAAGCCTTCCCTGATTTCCACAGCCCAGGCTGAACTCCAAACTCCAGACTCAAAGAATAAATAGACCAGCAGTTGGAGAGAGATGGGGAGCAGGAAGGGACCTTCTTCGTGAGCACTAAGGACAACCTCCTTGTTCTGAATCTCAGGGAAGAGACGGGACTTGGGCTAAGGTTGCACAGTGACAGAGGGACAGAGCTGGATCTAGAAGTCCCCACTGTTCCTCCTTCTGTAATCTCCCTGCTCTTCCCGTTTAATGTCCTTCCAAGTGATATAACCACCGAATATCCACAAGGGAAGGCTCTCTTATTTGGTGAATGGGTAAACCGAGGCACAGAAGACTCCGTCTGGACACAAAGCAAGTAAAACTGGCTTCCAGTACAGTGCTCTTCCCAGCACAATGCTGGCCTCCTGTGATCTGCATCCCTTCCCTTCCAGTCACCCAAGGAGGGGGGGGGGCTGTGGACAAACATTTATGACACCCATTCTGTGTCCAGCCTCACCCCTGCCTGGTTGAGCCTCCACTCCAGACTAACACAAAAACAGGATGAAGAGACAGTATAATTAGGGCCTGAAAAATGGTACAAATCAGGATACACAAGTAACTCAGAAGAGGGAATGATGTAGAAACAACAGCATAAAAATACTAGAAAAAAAATGGAATATTTTTATAATCAGACACTTAAACAAAGAACTATAACTTCAAATAGCAACGAATTCAAGTAGCCTTTAAAAATGGTAAAAAAATCCACAAGCGAATCAAAAGATAAACTGTGTGAAAATACTTACAACTTATATTACTAACAAAAGATTAACTTCCTTAATATATAAAGAGCACCTCCAAATCAATAAGAAATAAACCAACCAATAGAAAAAATGGGCAAAGGATCTGGACAGTTTATTAGAAGGGGAAATACAAATGGCTCCTAAACATATGAAAATATTGTTAACCTTATAAAATGAATTGAACTGCAATGCAAGCCATTTTTCATCTACCGTGTTGGTAAAGATCAAAAAGTTTGATAACTCACTGTGTTGGTGAGAATGTGGGAAACAGGCACTCTTTTACATTGCTAGTGGGAGTATATATTGGTACAAACTTTATGAAGAATGATTTGTCAGTATTGATCAAAACTGGCGTGTTTGTACCTGTTAACCTAATAATTCCACCTTTCAGAATTTATCTTACATGTGTACTCAAACATGTGAAAATGATGCATATAGAGTGATACCTACTGCTGCAGTGTTTGTAATTGCAAAAGTTTGGAAACAATCTAATATCCATTGGTTAAAGGTTATTTAGTTATGAGATAGTCACTCAAAGGAATCCTATGCAGCTGTAATAAAGAATGGGAACCCTCTTTATGCACTTAAATGCCACAGGCTCCAAACTTATCCTTCGGGGAACACCTGGTGCAGAACGTAAGGTAAGCTACTATTTTTGATAATTAGATGTATATGAATGTGCTTGTACATGTGTAGAAATCTCTGGAAGGAAACACTAGAAACCAGGCCATAGTGTTGCCCCAGGTGAGGTTAATGGGGCAGATTTTGGACAGGGGTGGGATGGATACTTATTTTTCACTGTATATCTTTTCTGACTTCCCTGGTGGTCCAGTGGCTAAGACTCCGCCCTTCCAGTGCAGGGGGCCTGGGTTCGATCCCTGGTCAAGGAACTAGATCCCACATGCCGCAACTAAGAGTTTGCATGCCGCAACCAGAAAAGATTCTGCATGCCGCAACTAAAGATTCCTCATGGCACAACTAAAGATCCTGCATGCCTCAACGAAGATCCCACACACAGCAACTAAAACTCGGTGCAGCTAAATAAATAAATAAATAAAAATAAAATAAAATTTTATACCATGTGCATGTTATCTATTCAAAAATAAATTTTAAAAAGTGAGTGGTAAGGGTATGACTTTACCCATAGAGAGAATGTACTCCCAGAAAACCCATTTCTGGGAAACTAAGAAACTCAGTTTCTTAGTCTGTAAAATGGGGACAAGAACAGCACCTTCCCAGGGTGAAAATGAGACTATGGATGTGAAAGGCCAGCCCTCCAGAGGTGCCCTGTGATGCTGCACCTTCAGTTTCCCCGGACCTTATCACTACCCTCTGTCGTCCTGGGAACCCCCAGGAGGCAGCGCTCAGCCCCCTGCCCTCCTCAGGCAGGAGCACAGGGCCGTGTTGCTTAGCAAAGCAGCTGGGGGGGTGGGGTGGAAAATGTCAACATCAGATTAGCCTTGATGGGAAATAGCACGCTTCTCCAACCACAAACACCCCCACATTTCCCTCCAGTGTAAGGGGGTTTGGGGGAATGGGGTGGGGCTGAGGTGGGTGATACCAGTGACACCTTCAGGCCTTGTACACCCAAGGCCTCTTGCCAAGGTATCCTTGGTGGGGGTGGAACGTGCATCTGCAGGGGCTCCAGCCTCATGGCTGCCCTTCTCTGTGGGATCCGGAAGAGCTCTGCCTCAGAGAAAGTCTTGGCTTCCCTGGGGAGCTGCAGACAGAGCACCTGATTAGTGACTGCCGAAGAATAGACCCTGTAGGCCATAGGGAGCCACTGAAAATTCTTGAGCCAGACAGGGCTTGTTCAGAATCGGCCTTTAAGAAGTGTGGTTGGCAAGGGGAAAGATGATAGGCTGGGGCAGGGATAGATGCCTCAGACGCTACCTGTCTAGTCCAACGTCCTTATCATTATCTTAATTTTCATAGTGATTCTGCCAGAAAAGCCGGCCTATTGTTATACCCATTTTACAGATGAGAAAACTGAGAGGGGCAGTGAGACTAGCCCTAGGTCACACAGCTTACCAGGGGTGAAGGTGGGGTATGAACCCAAGTTTGTCCCCCTCCAAGGTCTGCGGATTTCCCCTAAACCTGATACCTCTTGAACTGAGGGTCCAGCTATTTTTAGACCACCAAAGTCATCTCGATTATGCCTTTTACTAAGAGGTGTATTGTCACCTGTCCCTGTGATGCTATTAATAATGTTGTGACTATTACTGCCCTCTGCCTCCCCAGTTGGGTTTGGCTGGAATCACTGGGCTGCACCTGTGGCCTCAGGCTTGAGGCAGCCCCCACTGGCAGGAGGCCCCCACTTTGACTTTTATGAGTGGTATCTAGCTGGAGCTCTCTCAAACGGCAGCCCCTTGCAGGCGGGGCCTTTGTCTTGCTCACTGCTCCATCCCCGAGGCCTAGCACTGTGCCTGGCACACAGTAGGCAGGCAGTAAAAGCTTGTCAAATGAATACAGGGATGAGGCTATCACCTGTCAGATTAGCATCTCTGCACTGTCCCCCCAGAGAGGCGCCAGAACAGACCCAGGTTCCCTGACCATAAGGCCAGCGTGGACGGGGCTGCAGGGTCTGAACAGGGCGTCCTCACAAGCACAGCGCTGGACTTCAGGCACCTGGGCCGATTCTGTGGGAGGAGATGCGGCCTTCGAGTCAGGCATGTGTCCTGGGTGGGCTTGTAGTTTGTCCAGTGTTTTTAATGGTTAAAGTGTATATATTTTCATGTCAATTATGCCTTTTGCTAGGAGGTGGTATTGTTACCTGTCCCTGTGACGCCATCTCTCTCTCTCTCTCTCTCATCTATCCATCTATTCATTGATCCTGAATTGGTGGCCCAGACCACCTCATCTTCAGACACTTGTAGGAGGGCAGAGGGCCCTGAAGCCCAGGTCTGACAGCAGATCCAGCCCTCCAAAAGCCCTCGGGCCAAAGAAACACCTTCCCTCCTGGGAGAGTGTGTGGGCTGGGCCTGGGCAGCAGCCCCCGGAGCCTGCTCAGCCTGGGGTCCCCTTCTCCTTCTGCCCCAGCCTCTCTCCACAGCTAAGTCCAGCGGGAGGTGGTGGTACTGGAGCCCTGGAGGTGGGGATGGAGAAAGCAGAGGATTTGGGAGGTGAGAGGGAGGCTGAATCCACAGGGCTGGTGACTGGGAGGAAGTGAAGGCGAGGGTAAGGTGAGAGGGGTGCTGGGCGATGCAGAGGCTGGAGGGTCCACACCCAGAGGGCTTGGTTTGGGGTGTACTGAGTACAAGGTGGATGCAGGGGGACGGGTGGGCGGGGCTGAGGCTCAGGGGCACACCTGGCAGGGGTTCCCAGAGCAGGACGGTGGTCTGGGACAGCAGCAGTGGTGGCTGCAGAGTACAGCCTGGCCCCCTCTGGCCTGGCTTTCCAACATGACCAGGGTCGTGTCCATTGCTGGCAGGGAGAGGCCTCGACCACAGTGGGCTCTTCAGCTTGCAGCCGGCCGGGCACAGATCTTTCAGCAGTGCTTGAGATTTACTGGAGGCTCTGAAAGTGTTGCAGTCAGGAGGCCTGGGCTGACTGACCGGGGGCCCCACAGCTGTTTACCCAATGCCGAGAAGTTCAAGGGCAGCAACAGCCCAGACAGCCTGGAGGGTGTCCAGGCTCTGCGTGCAGCTTCTCAGGGTAAGTAACCTGCCTGGCACTGAGGCCTGGCCTAGGAGGGCCAGGCCTCAGGAGGATGGCTTGGCCCACTCCCTGATGTTACAGACAGGACACAGAGGTTAGAGTGGGCAAGTGATATCCCAAAGTCCCACAGCAAGTCTGTTCTCTAGTAGAGACCAGAAGCCAGGCTAGCAGAGGGCAGCAGAACAAAGTGATTGAGAATATCACTTATTGAAGTGAACTTATGTGTTTCTCCCCTACTACACTGTTACACAGCTATCTCCCCTACTATACTGTTCACCCCATGAGAGCAGGGACCTTGTCTGTCTTGTCCACTGTTGTGTCCCAGGCACTTAACACAAGCCTCTTGTTGAATGGATAAATGAAGTCAGAATTCCTGGGTAGGGTTTCTTTTTCTCACAGTACAGGATGACCAGAGATAGGGGGTTCAGGCCTGATACAGAGGCTTCATGATGTCATCAGGGCCCCAGGCTCTTTCCATCTTTCTCCTCAAGTATTCTTAGTCTTTTGTCCTCATGCTTCCAAATGACTGCTGCTCCTCCAGCCATTGTGCCTGCATTCCTGGCAGGAATAGGAGAGTTAGGACAAAGGGTAGACAGCATGTACTTATAGAGTCTGTCCCTTTTTAATCAGGATAACCATGGTTTTCCTAGAAGTCCCTTAATAGTGCTTTGGTCAGAACCATAAATATTAGTTCTCAGTCTTTCTTTTAAAGAAATCTCTTCCAGAGACTTGGCTCTTAGCAGGCCTATCACTTTTGTTGTTTGGTTGTTGTTGTTTTAATTTGATTAAGTAAAATCCCCTATCTGGGGGAATGCCCTAATGAGGTCATTCTTAATGTGGGGTTAATGGCAGGTGTGCAGCTTTCCAGGGACCTGGATCTTTGAGGCTCTTTCCGAGGGTGGGGTTGACAGCTGGGAGAAGGGAAGTGCTGCCGGAAACAGATGCTTCACAGGGATTACCCCCCAGTCCTCATAGCAGCCCTGGACACAGTACGACAGTTCCCACTCTAAAGCCTCAGAGCGAGAAGAGGCTGGGTGGAGACCAGAGCCAGGAGGGGAGTTGGGTTCCCAGCTCCGGGATCAGCGTTCTTTTCCCTATAGACAACACAGGTGGCACCCATGGTCCAAGATGCTGGTGAATCTTTGGTGAATGCCCAGAGCTGCTATTCCGCCAGAGGGCACTGGCACGGCTCTTCATGCTATTTATAGCCAGCACCCTTTCCAACTGCGGTGCCATCACCCTAGAGACTCCTGCTCAGGAGCCTTGGCTGTCCTGCCGAGGCTGACCCTCTGAGGTCAAGGCCTAGCTCCCTTCCACACGAGCAGGGAGGGGCCCTCAGGTTGCACATGCAGGCCCCAGCCCCTGGTAAGCCTGCTGAGTTGGGGGGCAGGAGAAGGGGAAGGAGGCCGATGTGGTTTCTCATATTTTCCAGGCCTCTGGCCTTGGCCCTGCAGGTCCCAGCTCTAAATCTCAAAGGCAGAAGTGAGGTGGTGTGGGCTACCAGGAGGGTATTACAGGCCAGTGGTCTGGCAGGAAGCTTGACCCTCAGCCTGGGCGAGCCACAGCGGGTACCCAGGACACCCCCGGGGAAGAGAGCCCTTGAGTTACCCTTGGCTGCACCACTCACATGCTTCCCAAGCAGCTGTCCCCGAGCAGGACCCGATTTCTGGTTCTGCTGTGGCCCAGCTGTGTGTCCTGTGGCAGGCCACTGTCCCCTTGGGCCTGCCAGGTCCACATCAACACCTTTATGCTGCCTTCCTCTCCAGGCTGGGTCTGGGGGAAGCTCAGCTGAGCTACGAGCTGGGAAAGCGCTTAGCTAATAACAGAAATAATCATAACAGCAATCAGAATCAAAATAGCTCCCTGTGTTGGGTCTTTGCTGTGAGCCAGATCCTCCAAAGTGCTTTGCCTGGTTCATGGAAAGGACACAAGACTCCCCAACTCTTTTTTTTAATTTAATTTATTTTATTATTTATTTATATTTGTTTTTGGCTGCGTTGGGTCTTCGTTGCGGTACACGGGCTTCTCACTGCGGTGGCTTGACTTGTGTAGCATGGGCTATAGGCATGTGGGCTTCAGTAGTTGTGGCACACGGCCTCAGCAGTTGTGGCTCGTGGGCTCTAGAGTGCAGGCTCAGTAGTTGTGGCTCGCGGACTTAGCTGCTCTGCGGCATGTGGGATCATCCCGGACCAGGGCTCGAACCCGTGTCCCCTGCATTGGCAGGTGGATTCTTAACCACCGCGCCACCAGGGAAGTCCCTCCCCAACTCTGTTTAAATATGAAACCTGATAGAGTCATGGGTTTTAGTTTTACCTCCAGGCATGTGGGTGAAGAGGGAAGTTCCAAAGATGTTCTCTGGCTTCACAAAGAAAACTCACAAGTAATTCTGCCTTTGAGGAAACAGAGGTGTCTGTTAAATATTAATATACCATGACAGCAAATTATTAAGCAAGACAACCAGCCAGAATTATAGACTTTTTCTGGATTAAGACTTTCTAGGATATGGGAATCATCCGTGAAGTCAGGGAGTCTTAGAAGACTCTTTTGAAAGAAGTAGAATTTAGGAGGACAGTTTCCTAAGCAGTTTCATCTCTGTGGAAATGTGGAACATTTCATCCTCCTTATTTTGAGGAGTTTGGAAGGTCGGAGGTTTTCAGAGCTTCCACCAGTGAACAAAGATAGTTTAAAGACTAGTCTGGAGGAGCTCACATCTTGTCGTTTGTAATGGAAAAGGGCAGAATAGGAGTCAAGGGCATATACAGCATGGCCACCTGCATGTGCATTTTCTTATTTAGTCCTCACAGACGACGAGATGGCTGTTATCATTATCCCCACACTGTGCAGGAGGAAACTGAGGCTCAGAGAAGTCCGTGACTTGTCCAAGATCACACAGCAGGAGGTCAAGGGCTGCACTTGTGAAGATGGGGACTGGGGCTTCCATGGAGTGTGCTGAGACTCCAAGGTCAGAGTCTCCCAGGTTCCACTGTGGACTCTGCTGAGTAGCTGTATGAGCTACCTGTTGCTGCTATAACAAATTAGCATAAACGCAGTGGCTTAAAACAACACACATTTATTACCTTACAGTCCTGGAGGTCAGAAGTCCGAAACGGATGTCACTGGGCTAAGATCAAGGTGTCAGTAGGGTTGCATTCCTTCTGGATAGGGGCAATCTGTTCCCTTGCCTTTTCCAGCTCCTAGAAGCTGCCTGCATTCCTTGGCTTGTGGCCCCTTCCTCCATCTTCAGAGCCAGCAGTGTAGCATCTTGCAGTCTCTGTCTGACTCTGACATTTCTATCTCCCTCTTTCACTAATGGGGTCTCTTTTGATTACATTGGGCCCATGTGGATAATCCAAGATAATCTCAAGATCCCTAACTTAATCATATCTGCAAATTCCCTTTGCCCTGTAAGGTAACATATATTTGCCGATTCTGGGGATTAGGATGTGGGTACATTTGGAGGGCCTTTTTTTTTTTTTGCAGCGCCATGTGGCATGCGGGATCTTAGTTCCCTGACCAGGGATCGAACCCGTGCCCCTTGCAGTGGAAGCTCAGAGTCCTAACTACGGGACCGCCTGGGAGTTCCCTGGAGGGCCTTTATTCTGCCTACCACGGTGATCTCGGCCAAGGGACCTGGCATTTGGGATAACAGCTATCCTTTCCCTAGGATGTTAGAGGGGGTGAAAATAAAGAGGATCAGGCTCCCAGCCCACAGGGACCAGCGTGCGCTGGAGGCTGGCCACCCAGTGAGGAACAGAAGATCCCTCAGAACCCTGGTGCTTCTGGGAGGGAGACAGTGCTTGGGGGATGTCACCTGCCCACAAAGCGGCTGCCCCTTGCAGTCGCTGACCCCTCCCCTCCTGGAGGCGTGCCCCAGGACTCAGCATCAGACAGATCAGAGTTCAAATCCTGGCTCTGCCTCCTCCCAGAAGCCTGGATGTGGTTGAGATGGGGGAGTAGGGTGGGCCGGAAAGGGAGGAAACAAACGAGATGCGTGTGCACGTGACCTCATTTCATCTTCACTGAGGTGGAGCTTCTGCCTCCATTTTGCGGATGTGGAAAGAACAGCTCAGAGAGATCAAGTGCCTTGCCTGAGGCCACACACCACTGTGGGATTTCCCATGAGCCAGCATTCCCAAACCGGTGACGCCCACACCGCCTCCATGGCTGTCTGCCACATCTGCCTGCCTCCTGGGCTGTGGCTGCCTTGATAGTTTTCTTTAAATCGACTTACTGCTTTTTTAGTTAAATGCATCTGTTTTAAAATGAGACTTTATATTACTCCCCAAATGGAAAATCACAGAATTCATGGGCTAGTTATATATATTTTTATAATGCACATTAAAATGAATTTATCATCATAAAAATGAAAAGTATTCATCCTTTTACCATGTAAAATGATCTCTCTTCTCCATTAGTACATTTGGCCCTCTCTTTGGGAATTGGCTCCACACCTGCTCTGGTTTCACCAAATCATAATACTATTAATGGCTATCATTTATTACAGTATTAAATTTTCAAATGTCTTCCCAGCACCATTAAATCCAGACTCCTCAGCCTGGCCTCAGGGCTCTACTGGCCTCTGCTGTCCTCATTTCTAGCCAGTCTGGCCTTGCTGCTCTTGGGCAAAACAGGGCTTTTCTTGCTTCATTGGCTACCCAGCTAGAAGGTGCCAGGGTTTGTACCCAGGCACGAGCCTTGGAGCCAAGCTGTTAATCACTACACTGTACCACCTTTCTATGATGCCTGGTCTCAGCAACGCCTATAACAAAGAAAAGACAGGCCTGAAAATGAAGTAGCGAAGAGATTGGCTGGGTCACCCAGGAGCCCCAAGCTTGTACAGCCCCCCTTGGTCTCATTGGCAAAGAGAAAGGCTTGATCAAGTCCAGCAGCCAAGTTTTGTAGGTCCAATAGAGCAACTCCTGCCAAGGGGGAGGAGCTTAGAGACCTTTTATAACCTCTCCTGGTGTAAAAATGATGGGCAGCTGTAGTGACCACTCCTAAATCTGAGATCTCATAAGAGGGTGGGACTTCACGGCAGGTCCTGCTGTGTTCTCCACTGGAAGCTTCACATAGTGAGCTCAGTGTCTGGACAGAGCAGACTTCTTACAGGAATTCTGCAAATGCCTCATATTCCCTTCCATTATTGCACTATGGATGGATAATTTATCATCTGAGAAGGGAGTATAGATCCCAGTGTAGCTTGCTTAATAGTCACTGTAGATTAATTCCAACTTTTCCCAGGAGTGAGGGGGGGGAAAATCCCTGATTGCCTGGGAGCATCAGGGGGCCTTGAGGCTCACAAAGCGGGGCTTGACGGCAGGTCTCCCAGATTGCTGTGATGCATTAATGACCCAGCTGTGGGCAGAGCCTAGCCCAGGGCCTGACGCACATTGATGGACTTGTTTAGTAATTATTCTTGTCCTGGTTTGGACAGAGTTCAGGAAGACATGCTTCTCTCTGAGGCTCAGGGTAGAGTGAAGAAAACACCAGCTCCGAGGGGACAGCTTCTAGAACCAGTCAAGCCCTCATTCAGATCCCCACTCCTCCACGGGCTAACTGTGTAACCTCGGACAAATCACTTCCCCTCTCTGTGACCCAGTTTCTTCATTTGTAAAGTAGGGATATTAATAGTATCTCCCTCAAAGGGTTGAGGAGAGGATTAAAGGAGTGGTTAGAGGATTAAAGGTGAGGATCCAGGAGCATGCTTAGAACATGTAGGAAATACTAGACAATAGCTGTTTTTGCAGCCGGACAGACCTGGGTTTGAATCCTGCCACCAGCACTGACTACTGTGTGATTTGCCTGAACGCCTTGACTTCTCTGGACCTCCGTGTCTGTATCTGGAAATGGGATTGCTAACAGTCCTTGCTTCCAAGGGTGGTGGTGAGCATCCTCTAAGCAAGGCACGGGTGAAACTGCTTAAACCCCAGGCCTGGCAAATGGTAGGTACCGTCGGTGTAAGGGAAGCCCCTCCTGCGGGTGGCCGGGGCCTGCTGCCGTGCTCTGAGGAAAGCTGGGGCCCTTCCCAGCTGCCCCGCCCCAGCCGTGACGCCCTTACCCCTGCCTGTCTGAGGGGCAGGAAGGAAGTGAGGAGGGCGCCCGCAGCTTTCCCTTTTCTGCCCTGTTCCAGGCTCCTGGCTCCTTCCCTGCTCCAGGCTCCTGGCTCCTTCCCTGTCAGTGCCTCGGAGGAGGGGAGGCAACACCATGGTCCCCCGCGCGGCCGCCATCCGCCAGACCTGCTGCTGCTTCAACGTTCGCATCGCCACCACTGCCCTGGCCATCTACCATGTGGTGAGTGTGCAGGCGGCCCGGGACACTGTGTGTGCGTGTGTGCGTGTGAGGGTGGCCCCGATCTATGGAGACCCCTCGAATGGGAGGACCGTTGCTCACCACCTCCCCTTGGAACCCTGGACAAGCCCCTTCCGTGCTCCGGGCCTTGGGCTCCCTCTCTGTCCAAAGCGGGGGAGGGGACCCTGCAGCAGTGGCAGGAGTGGGAGGAGGGGTCCTTGTTCTAAGCGAACGTACCTCACATTCTCTCTGAGGCTCAGTTTCTGCCTCTGTGAAATGGGACCTTTAGCAGCCACAAGTTCATCCAGGTACAAACGGAGGGAGCAGCAGGTGTGAAAGTGCTTTGGAAGCCAGGAATCTTGAGAGAAATGTGAGCTGGGATCATTGTCAGGAAATGGGGTCAGGTCACAGGCATGGCTGCGACTCTTCCCCTGGGGCCTAGGCCACTGGAGGGGATGAGAAGCGCGAATCTCCCCTTTGTGCTTCCAGAAGGGAGGGAGGCGGCTGTGTCCTCTTAGCTTACGTACGAGCAGGGCGCCTGGCCTGGCCTGAGCGCCTGTGGGCCCAGCCGAGGAGGAACGGGCCCAGAGGTCCCCCTTTGGAGGCTGGTGTGCACAGCCGGGTACGGAGTCTTGTCTCTTATTAACTCAGAGTGATTCTGGGCGAGTCACAGCCCCTGGGGCCAGAGGCTCCCCCTCTGTCTTGGTGGCTGAAGGTTGGGGCTCTGTTCTGCCCTGTCCAGAACTATCCCCCCAGCCCACAGCTCCAAGCCACACCCAGCTCCCCCAGACCGGGGGGCCTTCCTCCCGGGGTGACTCAGGGCCTGTGGTTAACAGTTCTTTTATGAGCCTGGAAGGGCTTCCTCAAAATTAGCCTAAATCTGGCACACTGTGATGGGCTGCTGTGAACTTCTCAGACCTGGCTGCATCTGCTTCCTGCCGCACGCAGAGCAGGCAGGGCTGTTGGCAAGAGCCCAGCCTTCGGAGGGCTGGTGCTCTTCAGTGTTCGGTGCACAGCCTCTGGATCCAGAGTCCTGTGTGCAAGTCCTGGCCTCATCACTTCCTAGCTGTGCAGCCTCAGGCCACTTACTTAACCTCTCTGAATGTCCGTTTCCTCGTCTAAAAAATGGGCATGAGAATAATAATACTTCTCTGATAGGGTTGTTCTCAGGATCAAGGGAGTAAATATCTACAAGGCACAGAGCGGTGCTTGACAGGTATTTGAGTGCTTTATTATTAGCAGTGCCTCAGACGCGGAGCCTGCTGCCAGCACACCTGTAAGTCAAGCAGTCAGACCCCAGAACACTGATTTTGGGCGGGGCTCAGAGGTTGCTCTGACTAGCTTCTGCCAACGCAAGAGTGCTCCTGAGAGGAGTGAATGGCACTTGACTGTCCCCAGACCAAGTCCTTAGGGCCTCTTCAAGCTCTGAGATTGTGCAACATTCTTGGAAACACAGTGTAGTAAGCAGGGATGTTCCCGTGAGAAGCAGGCCCCTGGGTCCCTACCCCTGCTCTGCCACTAACTGGCTATGTGACCTTGGACAAGCTGCTCCCTTGGGCCTCAGGTTTTCCTTTATAAGATGATGGACAAGAGGGTATGGACCAGCTCAGAGGTCTCAAACTCCAGTGCCTCCAGGGGCCAGGCAGCTCCTGTAAGTGAGCGTAGTGGGGCAGATGGACCTTGCTGTGACCTGTGGAGCCTGTTCTGGGTCTATTCTGGCGGCCGCTCTCTGTTTCCCCTGATTGTTGCCATGGAGGAATGTGGGCCCCAGCAGCCGCTCTTTTGACATTTGGAGAAACAGGAAACAGAGGCTTTTATGTCACAATTTCTGCTGTTTCCATGTTGATGACTGGTTTGAGGTAAAAGAGAAATCCCTGTGCAGACCAAGTCAAATCCATTTGCAGGCTGCTGGGCCCCGAGTCTGCCCTGCAAACCCTGGGCTTTGTGACTCTTGCGGTTTCTTTTTGATCATGCCGTCCGAGGTCCTCACCTGTACACAGTTAAGTGACATCAGTTCCTGCCCAAAGAGCTGGAGAATGTGTGGACAAGTGATCAAGGAAGTCTTCTTGGAGGAGGTGTCACTGGCAGAGGTGTAGAGTTTGGTTGTGGGGAGTATGGATGGGGGAGGGATAGGTGTGCAAAGGTGTGGAGGCTGAGGACAGTGGCTTGTGCAGGGGACACTACATAGACTAACCTGGAGGCTTTAGGTTGGGGAGCAGGAGGTGGGAGGGATTTGGAGTGACAAGCTGGAGGCTTGGCCTTCACTATAGGGCACTATTGATATTTGGGGCTGGAGAATTCTTTGTTGTGGGGACTGAACAGTACATTGTAAGATGTTTAGCAGCATCCCTGGCCTTTATCTACAAGATGCCAGTAGCACACCGCCAGCTGTGATAACCAAAAATATCTACAGGTATTGCAAATGTCTCCTGGGGGTGAAATCACTCCCAGTTGAGAACCACTGTCTTTAATGTGGGTCATGGGGAGTCATGGGATGTTCTAGAGCCGAAGGCAGGAGAACAGAAGAAAAGTCTGGAAGCTGTACAACTGGCCCGGGCGGTCTTCTCTGGACTGGGGTCCTTGATTGATTCCAGTGGAGGGTCGTCCTCCTGCTCCCTCTGTAAGAGGCCTCTGCTCCTTCCCAGAAAGGGCAGGGCCTGGGGGCTTTCTCTGTGGCCTGGCAGTTGGGTGGCAGGTGTGCTGTCAGGGCCTCGAACATCTGGATGGAAAAAGAGAAGCTGCCATCCAGATGTGTTGATCACCCAGATCGGTCGTCATCTGGAGCCAGTCATGGGCGACGGCCCTGCACACGGAGAGCTATTCGTGGACTGGACCCCTCTGGGGAGGGTTAAATCGGGCTCTTGGCATCCTGAGACAATGCCCCATTTTATTGAGTCATCGGGGCGTTATTACTGGAGGACCTCCGTGTCCAATGGCTGGAGGACCTTCCTCAGCATTTCACTGGGTTTGTGTAGAGGATTCCCCGGTTCATGAACGTTTTCTGACTCCAACTTGCACACACAGAGGAGTCAGAGAACTTTTGTAAATTGGCCTCTTTGGCTCTGGTTTGTCTGGCAACCCGAAGCATGTCTGTCCCAAGTTAATGGCAGGAGATAGGGACCCAGAAGACCCTTTTGCCTAGAAATATCTCCCTCCCTAACCTCTCCTCTCCAAGAGCCTGGAATTCCATTAGAAATTCGTTGTCTGATAAAAAGCTTAAACCTGTGGTGATTTCAACCCTGTAGCAACAGGATACACCAAAACAAGGCCAGGAGGAAATGAGACTGATGCTGGCCATGGCTTGTCTCTGGGTTATAGGTTGTGAAAGCTCTAATTTTTTGCTACTTTTCTGTATTCTCTGTATTTGGTACAATGAGCATGTATTACTTTTTAAAATAAATGTTTTATTTTAGAACAGTTTTTTTTTTAAAGGAATTTTTTTTAAAAAAATATTTATTTATTTATTTATTTATTTATTTATTTATTTATTTATTTATTTATTTATTTATGGCTGTGTTGGATCTTCGTTTCTGTGCGAGGGCTTTCTCTAGTTGCGGCGAGCGGGGACCACTCTTCATCGCGGTGCGCGGGCCTCTCACTATCGTGGCCTCTCTTGTTGCGGAGCACAGGCTCCAGACGCGCAGGCTCAGCAGTTGTGGCTCACGGGTCTAGTCACTCCGCGGCATGTGGGATCCTCCCAGACCAGGGCTCGAACCCGCGTCCCCTGCACTGTCAGGCAGACTCTCAACCACTGCGCCACCAGGGAAGCCCTAGAACAGTTTTGTATTTACAGAAAAATTGTATAGTACAGAGTTCCTGTATACCCCACATCTGGGTTCCCTGATTGTTAGCATCTTATATTAATATGGCACATTTGTCACAATTGATGAGGCAATATTGATATACTATTATTAACTACCGTCCATACTTTATTCAGATTTCTTCAGCTTTTCCCTAATGTCCTTTTTCTCTTCCACGATCCCACGTTATATATAGTCATCACGCCTCCTTAGATTTCTCTTGGCTGTGATAGTTTTTCAGATTTTCCTTGTTTTTGATGACCTTGACAGTTTTGAAGAGTACTAGTCACGTATTCTGTCAAATATTCATCAAATGGGACTTGTCTGGTGCTTTTCTTATGGTTAGACTTGGGCAATGTGTTTTGGGAGGAAGACCACAGAGGTAAAGCGCCCTTCTAAGCACTTCATATCAAGGGTGTGTACTTCCGAATGTCTTATCACTGTTGACGTTGACCTTGATCACCTGGCTGAGGTCGTGTTTGTCAGGTTTCTCCACTGTGAAGTGACTTTCTCTACCAGCGCTCTGGGGTCTGACCACTTGACTTACAGTTGGGCTGGCAACAGGCTCCGTGTCTGAGGCACTGCTAATAATAAAGCACTTGACCTCCATTATTTAAAGGAGCCTCTAGCGAATGCAGATTTGTTCTCAAACATGTCTTTCTTTTCTGTGCCCAGCCCCAGGCCAGCACATGGGCCTGACTCATTCCTGGCCTCTGCCCTCTAGGGATTCCAACCTGCCAAGGAAAAACTGTGATAATGGCGTTGCTGGATGACAGTGCTGGCTCTTATAGGGGCACAGATGAGAGGCCTTAGCCCAGCCCTGGGGTGGACGCTGGGGATTCAGCAAGGGCTTTGGGGAGGAGGCCGGAGTGATAAGGATGAGCAGGACTTTGCTTGGGAATGTTGGGGAAAACAGGGCAAGCTTGTGGAGGGAGCAGAGAGCAAAGGCATGGAGGCAGGAAAGGCCAGGTGATGCTCTGGAAGCACGGAGAAGCTCATAGAGCTGGGGTCGAGGGAGGGATGGTTGTGAGGTGTGGCGGGGGAGGCTACAGAGGTCAGCAGGGATAAGACTGGACCAAATGCCTGGCTGCTTTCAGGTTTCATGGTAGAAGGATGGATCTCTGTTTGACCCAGTTCTCTCATTTCACAGATGAGTGAACAGAGGCCCAGGAGGGTCCCTGACTTGCTCCAGGTCACACAGGGAGGTGGGGGAAGGGCTTGCTCCAGGCCTCGGCTACCAGCACCCAGGTGTGTGGGATGAGCCAGCGAGTCAACAAATGAATTCTTTACCTGGCCCACGGCCCAGGGGTGGTCTGTCTGTCTCTCTGAGAGGCCCTCCTGTCACCCAGTCTTCATTTCTTCTTTATGGTCCAGCTCACGGGAAGCCTCCTCCTCCAGGAAGCCCTCCTGCTTGTCCTCCTCAGAATTCCAGTGGCCCTTCTCTCTCTGCTCCACTTTGGGATGGAAAAGATCACAGACCCGTCTCTATCACTCACTCATGATGTGACTTTGAGCAGGCAGGTGCCTTTGCTGTCTGAGCCTCAATTTTCTCTTCTGTTAAATGGGGCCAGTGGTCCCTGTCTCAGGGTGACTGTTTTGAGGTATTGAGCTGATGTGACCCCACTGGAGAGAGGTGCTGGCAGGCGAATGCCCAGTGTGGGCTGTGGGACGTGACCAGAGGCCACTCCCCTCTCAAGAGCTCATCTGTTTGGGGCCTAAAAATAGGTCCCAAATGTTAGGTCGTCTGTTAGAACCTCTGCCTTCACGCCTGATGCCCCCATGTGGGGTAGGGTGGGAATCGTGGCCCCGCCCCAGTGCCCTGGCCAAGGGGCCCTGGTGGGAACTCAGTTGTGCTCCCCATCTCTGGGGTGTGCACTCTGCCTTCTAGCTTATAAAATGTTGGAGCCATCGAGAGGACCACTGGACCCCCTGGGCCAATGGGGGGTCACACGCAGGGTCTTCTGGGGGCAAAGTTGGGCTCTTCCTGCTGCACCAGGCCTGGTGGGCCGAGTGATGGCGGCCAGTCATCTGTGTGAGGTGGGCCAGGACAGGCCAGACCCCAGGCTGGGCCTTATCCCCTCCCCACTTCCTGGTTCTCAGGCCCAAGGGAAGGGAAGGGAAGGGAAATAAGGGGCTTCTGGGAATGGGGGGTAGAGAATGGTGGTTCCAGCCATCGGGCATCACCTTGGTCAGAGGGACCCACTGCTGTCAGAGGGCCATAGCTGGGAGAGGCACCAACCTGGGGGAGGGTCCAGGGGCTGGTGCAGGGGCTGGGACCCCACTCAGACCTGGCCCCGTGGCTGGAAGGCAGGGCCTGGGTGGGCCGAGGTTCTTGGTCACCACCCTAGTCCAGAGCCTCCCAGGAAGTGAGGCTTTTATTTTGAGCCCAGGGCAGTGGCCCAGAACCAGGACTTTGCTCTGAGCTCACTATGAGGCCTGCATTGGTCTCCCAGGGGACCCACACCCCACCGGGGGAAGGGGAGGGTGCACAGAACCCCTAATGAGGCAGGAAGCTGAGCAGGGAGCTGTACAGAGTGAGGCACTGGCTCCCACCTTCCACCCCTCAGCCCTGCTGCAGCCCCAGCGTGTCCCTCCCCCTCCCCGAGCCCCAGTGTCCTCCCCTGTCAACTGGGGGCCAATAACTGTGACCTGCAAGGTCAGAGACTCAAAGGAAACCAGGTGGGAGGCACACCTGGCACCCAGCGAGTGCCCCACACGTTGTAGCTACCCCTGGAGCCCCCATTTGACAGAAGAGGAAACTGAGGCCAAGCAACTTTGCAGCCCGGGGTAGATAAAGAACAAGAGCCCAGGTGTCCTGCTCGGGGCCCAGGCTCCGCCGCTGCTGCTCCAGACCGCGGTGGGGGAGGGCCAGGCTTCTTGGCAGCAATCGGGTGGGGTTCAACTGTAATATCCGGGGAGCCTCGTTCTTAGAAACACGGAGCCCACATGCAAAGATGCAGTCTCAATGGCACCTGCAAAACGGGGGGAAAATGGGAATGATAATTGAAGTTGCCTCATAAGGCTGAGGCGAGGACGAAGGAATGAAGAGTGTGTGTCAGTGTTCAGAGGACCTGGCCTCTCCTAAATGCTCCAGTAATAGTAACATTTACTGTCACGTGGCGGCCTTTGCCCTGAAGGTAAATAAGGAATTGATGTTTTATGGGGATTGTTTGGGGGGTGCAGGGTACTTCTCTAGATACTCAAGAAGTGGAGGAGGATGGGGGTGTGGACCAAGCCTGGAGGCTGACTCTGAGCTCCCAAATGGGTGCCCATAAAGGATGACCACTGCTCCCCCACCAAGAATGGCAGAAGCCACTGGGATTCACTGGGCCCGAAATTTTGCCCTTAGTGCCTGCTTGTTCAGGGGAAGGCTTGCCATCCTGTCTTCTTTCATGGGGGCAGGTCTGAAAGATCAAAGGGCAGAGAGCAGAGGACAGGCCTTGCTGGGCTGTCACACGTGGGGCACAGGCAAGGGACAGGGCTCAGAGGATGACACACTGGCTTTCCTGGACGTGGTGCCAGAGCGAGCTGCTCCCGTCCTGGCACTTCCCACCCTGCAGGGTGATGAACCTTGGCACGCGCCATCTGAACCGTGTTCTCTGCCAGCTCCCGGCCTTTGTACGAGCTGTCCCTTCCGCCTGGGGTGCTCTTTCTCCCACCCCTGCTGACACCAAAGTCACATCCCTGTAAAACCACATGTCCCCCTAGCATCTCCTGCATCCCTCCACTGGCCCAGCCACCCAGTAGCTACCATTTCCTGGGGGCCTCCTCTGTGCCTGGCACATGGTAAGCCCAAGTCACAGTTCCCCAAGAGAAACTTCTTGCAGTTTCCTAAAGGCGTCTCACTCTCTTTTGCTTTCGCTCCTGCTGTTCCCTCTGCCTGGAACACCCTTCCCACTGCCCTTTGGGAGAAATCTTCTTCAAGACTCACTGCCTCTCAGAAGCCTTCCTGGAGCCCCAACTCCTGGACCCCGAGTTCCCAGCGTTTCCCCCCATCCCAGGGCAGCTCCCACCCCCACCTGCTGGGGTCCTGGGGGTCATGTGGTCTGGCCTGGAGGCCCGGAGGCTCATCCAGGGCTTGGACCAGCCTGATCCATCTTTGTAATCCCCAGGGTCTGACCCGGTGGCAACCAATCTCGATTTTATTTTACTTTTGCAAACCTTTTATTGATGCATAATTTATATAAGTGCACGTCTTGATGACCTTTTTCAAAGTGAACAGCCAGGTAACCTCTACCCAGATGGAGAAATAGGATGGGACCAGCCCCCAAGGGCCCCTGGTGTCCCCACCTCATCACTACGCGACCCCCACTGACTTCTTCCAACACACGTAGTTCTAGAAGTACCCAGGGATGAGATTACACAACATGGGCTCTTTCTTTCTCTCAACATTGCGTTTGTGACCTTCCTCCGTGTGGCCGTGTGTATCCAGCTCATTTCCCCCTTGCTGTATAGTATTTCACTGCATGAATATATCACGGTGTATTTGGCCTGTTGTACTGGGGGAGGACATTGGGGTTGTTTCCAGGGTGGGCTGTTACAATGGCTACGGGGACCCGCGGCTTGGAGTCCACACCAAGTGCTTCTGCCGGTCACTCGATCTTTCTGAATCATCATCTTTGGTAGCAGACATATGTCACTTCATGTGCTCCTCACTGCAGCTTTGCTAGTGGGTGGAGCCTTCTCTCTGGTCTACAGATGAGGAAACTGAGGCACAGAGGAGTAAAGGGGCCAGGTGGGGTTGGGGGGGGCAATTAATAGTAGGAGGGGGCGGGGATGGGAGGGAGGACAGCAGAGCCGCAGCCTCCAGAGGGGCCAGGCTCCCAGGGAGGTGAAGGCAGCTCGGCTGGGGCAGCAGCTGAGCCTTGGCTTTGAGGGGGGCGCATCGTGATGTTTATCTGGGCCGGCTGGGGAGGTGGCTGGGGAGATAGTGCTGCAGGGGCGGGGGAATGATCCCCACACCATTGCCCCCGATAAGCTGTGACAGGAAGTGTGGGGTGGGGTTGGGGGAGGGGAGCTTCCTCCTGACGCTGACACATCTGGTTCTTTTCTCCCATCCTCTCGCCAGACAGCCCCAGGGGACCCCCCCAGGGAAAACAGGGTGGGTGGGTGAGGTAGAGGGGGCTGAGCTTCAGGGTGGGGGCAATGAGGATGATGAGGAAGAGGAGGAGGAGGGTAATGATAATAATAATAATAATAGTCTGAGTGTGCAGGAGCCCTTGAGTTCTTAGGCCACCAGAGCCAGAGGATGTAGAGTCAGGGTGGAGCAGCCCTGGAAGGGGAGAGGGGCAGGAAGGGCTGTGCACTTGGGACCGGTTTCCCATTGTGCAAACGGCATTATCTCTGTTGGGGAGGGTTGAGGACAAGCCCAGGCCCGACTCCTTGTGCCGCTTCGGCCGAGGCACCCACAGTCCCTGTTCTCCTTGGATATAAGTGGGTAAACAGTCCTGACCTCACAGACTTGTGAGGAGAAGTGGAGTTAACAGACAGGAAAGTGTCCGCGCACCGGCTGGCACATAGTAGATGCTCACTGAGCGTTGGGTCTCCCTGTAAATTTTACTCCCCGGAAGTTCAGAGGATGGGTTTCTGCCTGCCTGCTTATGAGAGGGTGGGTCCTAAGCCCCCCAGGAGGTCCGAGAGGGTGGGCCCATGTTCTTGGACCGGGAACTGGTGTTGGATCCCTAGAGCCAGGGGATCTGGTGTCACTACCATCATAACATGCTATCACCTCTGCCATCAACAGCAGCAGCAACAGCATGGTCTTACGGTCATTGCAGTTAATTACCACTTCCCAGCAGCCCTGCGATTACCTCTATCACCACCACCTCTGCAGCATCGACCGACCGCCACCTCTATTATCACTGCCCAGAGGATCTTAACTGTCGCCAGCATGCCAAATGCAGCCACAGGGCAGCCAGTGCCGCCTCCCAGCACCGTCACCATTGTCAGTCCCGCCTGACCCGCATCTCTACTCCATTCAGCTGCGGCGTCACCACCGTTACGGCCACGGCCATGTTCAGTAGTGCTGCCATCCCTCCACCCTCCCTGATTCTTCCTCTCCTCCTACCACTTCTGCCCCCTTTATTTCAGGTCAGGCTGTTGGTTGCTTCTCAGAGCCACCAGGAAAACGAGTAGAAATTCTCCTGGCCTCCCAGCCACTTCCTCCTTTGCTCAGCTTAGGGAAGTTGTGTTTGTTATTGAGAAAGAAGAGATGGGGAGGGGGATGAAAATGAGAACTGAAACCAGGGAGAAGCCGAGGGAAGAGGTGAGAAAGGGGAATGGAGGGCGGAGGTGGCAGTGGGTGTGCTGGGCGTGGCCAGGACTGATTCGGTCATGCAGCCTGAGCCCTGGCGTGGCGTCAGGAGGACCGAGGCTGATTCTGACTCTGCAACACGCTCGCTGTGTGGCCTTGGGCTGGCTACTGCCTCTCTCTGGGCTTCACTTTCCCACCGGTGACATCCCCTCTTTCAGGGAAGAGGCCTTCCCTGCCTCTTCCCTGCCCCCGAGTTTTGCTGGGTCTGTACTGCTGGCTCTGGGCCTTTACACACGACGATCACTCTCCCTGGAATGCTTTTCTCTCCTCTCTGTTGGAAAACTCCGACTTATCCTTCAAAGCCATGGTCAAGCTTTTCCTGTTTGTGAAACCCTCCCTGAGCCTTCCAGACAGCTGTGATCACTCCCTCATCAGGGACTCTGAGCCCCCTGCATGTCCCATGTCGTGATTCTGAACACACTGGTCAGCTGTAGGGTTCCCCTGGGGACTGTGACACCTGCAGGCCAGGGTCAGTGGTTTTCCCAGACAGGGCCTGGAGGCAGTATGTGCTCAGAGAGTGTTTACTGGATGAATAAACGAGGGAGCAAGTGTATACCTGCCCAACAGTGTGCACTGATGGAGCGCTTGCTGTATGCCAGGCTCGGTGCTGGCACGTCATTTGACCTGATAGCAACCCTACGAGGCAGGTCCAGTTATTATCCCCATTTCCCAGATGAGGAGACTGAGGATCATAGAGGTTAGTGGCTTACTCAAGGCCACAGAGCTGGGGTTGGGGCCCTGGCCACTTGATTCCAGCACCCTGACTCTTAACCACGTGATCTCACCATGTGGAATTAAGGTCAGTGAGTGAGAAGATGTTATTATGGAGGAAAAGTTGGGCGAGTGAATGCCGTCTGCCTGGGCATTGTGGGAGGAGAGAAGCCCCGTTCCTGTCGCAGGAGGGCATGAGTCATGGCCCAGGCAGGTCCTCAGGGCTCAGGGAGAGGGCAGCTCTGTGTCCAGGTGGAAACCAGGGGCGTGAGGGGAAGGGAAGGGCCAGGTGGCCTGGGAAATCTGGACTCTTGGAGTTTCCTGGCCTCTCCCAGCTTATGCTATAGGTAAGCCAGGCACTTTCTGGAATTACAAACAGCTCTTGGTTGGGGACTTGTGTGGAGCAGTGAGGGCCTTCTGATGAGCGGGGTGCAGCTCCGGGGTGGGAGACCCTGGGCAGCCTAGGTGTGGCGTGCTGCGGTTGGCAGGAGTTCAATCATTCCAGTGCGAATAGGGGTGACTCTCCACATTGACTGGGGGAGGTAAACTGAGGCCAGGGAGGAGCCAGGACCTGGCCAGGGTTACACAGCCGTGAGGCAGTGGGAGTGGCCTCAAGTTCCAGCTGCTGTCCTCTGAGCTGCGGGTGTCCAAGGATGGGGGTCAGCTGCCGGGGGAGAGTGGGCAGATGGTTGGTGAGACCAGGGCTGGGCCCCAGAGCAACCACTCAGCCTTGAGTGGAGCCTGGACCCTGGGAACCCAGGCAACAGGGTTCACATCCCAGCCAGGCCGTGTGACACAGGGCGTGTGAATTTTCCTTGCTGAGCCTCCATTCCTCATCTATACCATGGGGAAAATGTTGTCTCTCTTGTAGGGTTTTGGGAGATGGTGGTGCAAGCCTGTGTGTACAGGTCCAAGCACACAGTAGGTGCACAAGAAATGTCAATTCCTCTCCACCCCATCTCCTAGGGAGCTGAGACGCCTATCTTTCTCCTGGATCGGGGACTAGTGTCTTCCATTGAAGGTTAGGGGCCAGCAGAGGGTCTGAGTCAGACTCTGAGGTTGCCCTACTCTGTGACCTGGGGCTAGTTCCTGCCTTCGGAGAGCCTCAGGGTTCTTGTCTGGCAAATGGGGACAGAATTATCTCCCTCTCTCTACAGGACGGTTGAGAAGGTGAAATGGGGTAAAGGATGAGGCTGGTTTTAAACACAGGTGGTTTTTACAAAAGCAGAAATGCTTCTGGTGTCTGCTGCTGCTTCTTGCACAAGCTGTGGGAGGTGGAGGAGACGGCAGAGGGACGAGGAGGTGGGTGCCCTGCTGACTCTGCTGGGCACCCACATGGGAGTGGGCGAGGAGGGCAGACCTCAGGCAGAGCCAGGAGGCTGGGAGATGCTGAGAGGACAGTGGAGGGGGGAAGAGAATCAGATCCAGGGCCCACTGGCCTGGGTTTGAATCGTGGCCCTACAGATGATCAGCTGGGAGGCTTTGGACAAATTACTGGACCTTTCTGAGCCTCGCTTTCCCCATCTGTGATATGCGGGTGGGAGCATTAAGAACAGTCCCTCGGCTGGGTTTGGGAGGATCACTGGGATGGGGTGGGTGGCAAACCTGGCATGGAGTCAGGCTGTACAAATGTCCCTCCTCTTCCCTCCCCTTCCTGGGGTCCCAGGATATTCAGGAGGGGTGGTTGGAGAGGGGTAGCTGGGACGCTAATGGCAGGATTGCAGACCTGGTGGCAGGGCTGTGGGGGATGTTTGGGGCCAGGATTGAGGATCTGGAGAGTGGTTTGTGGGTTAGCACTGGTCTCCAAAGTGGGGTGATACCCAAGGTGACCACTGGGGTCTCAGAATGACAATATTAGATTTTCTAAATTTGTCAATCATGTTCTTTATTCATTTCTGGATTTTTTTGGTATGTGTGTTTTATGATGTTCATTATAAACCAAGACAGTAGCACATGCATATAATTTGGAAATCAAGAAATAGAGAGTAGTGTGTGCAAAAGGTTTTGTTGACAGGCACATGATTGAAATATCTGAGCCTTCTGGGGTCGGGGCTAGCAGGGCTCTGAGGTGACTTGGGGAGTGGGGTGTGTGGGAAGGCATCAGGATAGCACTGGGACACTGGGACTCCAGTCTCCACTTTGTCCCCAACTTGCTGTGTGTCCTTGGGCAAGCCACCCAACCTCTCTGAGCTTAGAAAACAAGCAGAAGGAACTTATGAAATAAGTGGGCAGAGGCTCTTTCCAGCAATTGGACATTGGGGTTGTCTGATTCTGAGCTTCTTTCTAGATCTCAGACAATCCTGGACTCTTGGGACTTCAAAAGCCTTCTTGTGCCACGGATGATAAATGCTAGTGCCCTTCTAAGCCCAGCTGTGGCGACTCATTTGTGCTCTGCTGGCACACCACAGGGAGCCCCAGAGCTCCCAGTCTTTCAGGGTGCCCTGTTCTGTCCTGGACTGAACCGTCATCTGCCTCCTTTTCTCTCTCCCTCATTACAGGGGAAACTGGGAGAAGAGGGGCTGGAACTCCAGGCTTTAGGGGATGAGGAAGCCGCATTTCTCTCTCTGAGCTGTTTCCTGTGGGTACCAGCCACAGCCCCCGCCATGTCTGCTTTCCGCTCTGAGCTGTTTTCCACTCTCCTGGTGAAACAAAGCCTTTCTGGTTCACCCCACACCACGTAGAGGGGGCAGCTAGAGCAAGCTCACTGTCAGCCCCCTGGCACTCTCCTCACGGTACTGGTCGACTGCCCCACGTAAGCTCACACCAGGCAAAAGCAGATTATACTTGCTGAGCACCCACTGCCAGCCTCCAAGCTCAGTGCTTTGCAAATACAATGCAATTTATTCCTTAGTAAATCCAGTGATTGCCAGTTTCCAGATGAGGGAATTCAGAGGTAAAGTGACTTGCCCAAGGTCACATAATGACCTGGATTCAAATCCATCTCTGACTGACTCTGGAGCCCAGCTCCTCATCAGTCTTCTCTGCTGTCCCTTTCTGCCCCCTAAACAGGATGTAATATGGTAGGAAGACAAATTGAAACCTATGTCTGAGCTAAAAAAACCCACACAATCAGCTAGGGGGAAACAGATGGCGGGTGTCTAGTTGCTTGTCAGCTGAGCGTCAGTTACTAGTGGAGGGCCGCCTAGAAAGCCAGTGTAAACTTAGGCCATATTAATAGAGGTAGGACATCTACTACAAGGGAGGAGACATCCTGTTGGCAGTGTGGGCAGATGGCATCTGGAGAAGTGTGTGTGTATGGTGGGAGCAAGCCTTGCTGTAAGGACATGGACACACAGAAGATTGTGAGTTCCCCGTGGTTGGAAGCATTTAAGTAGAGGCTGCATGGCACAGTATTCTTGCATTAGAAGATGGAGGGCAAGGGTAAGGTGACCTCCAAGGTCCTTTCAAACTGCAGTTTTGTGGCTGGACTTCAGTTATTACCAGGGCCATGGCAACACTCATGCCCATCAGATTTGCCCCTTCTCTGTCATTCTTAGCAAGGGTCCCCTGAGGGAATAGGGTTTATTCGTTCATGCATCCATCCCTCCGTCCATCCTTCTGTTTATTCATCTACAACAGCTAGAGCAGTGAACAAGAGAGACAGAGTCCTTCCCTACCTAGAACCTATAGTCTAGCGGGAATAGTAACAATAATAATAGCATAGATTGAGCGCTTACTATTTGTCAGGTACTCTAAGTGAATTATCCCATCTGGCCCCCCTACAACCTTATGAGACAGGTATTATTATTATCCCCATTTTGCATATGGGGATTGAGGGGCCATGGGGGCTGGGATTCACAGGTCAGATGCTCCCAGGCCTGTGTTGATGATCCCAAGAACTTGAAGCTCTGTGACGCTCAGATGCTGTGACTAAGATCCCATGATGCTCAGAACTTGTCATTATAAAAGAGGGTGCAGAGCAGGGGCCCAGTCACTGGTGAGAGCCCTCACTCTCCCCCACTTCCTCAAGCCTGACCTTCAGTAGTCACAGTTATCGCTTTACGGATAACTGGGTGTGGTTCTAAGTGCTCTCCTGGGATGTTCTCATTTACTCCTCACATCTGCCTCCTTAGGTAGCTATCAGTATTATTCTCATTGTACAGATGGGAAAACTGAGGCACAGAGAGGTCAAGTAACTTGCCCAAGCTCACACAGCTAGGAAGAGAAAGAAGGAGGAACTACGAGCTTGAGCTGTCTATCTGTACAGGCCACACTTTACCTGGGATGCCCCACTGACCCGCATTCCATCTCCTCCAGGACCCCTCCTCACAGGCCCTGACTGCACGCCGTCGGGGTGGGAGGGGTAGGTGGTGGAGCTGTGCGGGCCCCGGCTCACTAATGCTCTGTTCTGCCCCCAGATCATGAGTGTATTGCTGTTCATTGAGCACTCAGTGGAGGTGGCCCACGGCAAGGCCTCCTGCAAGTTCTCGAAGACAGGTTACCTCAGGATCGGTAGGTCCAGGGGAAGCCGAAGTGGGGTGGGGTGGCAGGGGGAAGGGCACCGGCTAGGGGTGGAGTTGAGACTCTGCCACTTGTCCTTTTTGACGTCTGCAAATGGAGAAATTCCACTTGTTCACACCGAAGTCTCCAGGTGTGAGAGCAGATAGGATGGCGCTTTGCAAACCTAATCAGCTTAGAAGGGTGACAGCGGGACTCTCCTGCTCAATAGCAGCCCGTCCCCCAGAATGAAATCGCAACTCTTCACGGTGGGCTCCAGCCCCTGCTGACCTCTCTGGCCGCATTCCCACACCTTGTAGCTCCCTCCACGCTCCCCCTCACACCCCACGCTCCAGCTGCACTGACCCCACCAAGCTGGGCCCTGTCTCGGGTCCCTATCTGGACTCCTGGTCACTCGGCTCACAGGTCACCTCCTCAGAGGCCTTCCCCCACCTCATCCCGGTTAAAGCAGACCCCAGGCCTCCTTCCCACACTGCACCCTCTGTTATACTGTCCTGTGTTACCTGAATTGTTCTGTTTGCCCGTCAAGACTGAGAACTGCAGGAGGGCGGGGCCTGGGCTTTCTGGTTCACTGGCATAGTGCCCACACCAGTGGTTCCCCAAGTGTGGTCCTTGGAACCCCAGGTGTGGGTTCCTGGGAGCACTTCTGGGCCCCTCACTGCTCTCTTTGCCTTTCAGCGGAATTGATCTCCAGCTTCCTGCTCATCACCATGCTTTTTATCATCAGCTTGAGCCTGTTGATCGGCGTGGTCAAGGTGAGTGCCCGGTCGGGGAGGGGAAGGGCAGCCAGGATCTGCGGGCTGGCAAGGAGGCCCAGCTGCCCTCCTGCTCCCTCCTATTCATACCCACTATGTGGGCAGCACTGGATGCTGAGAGGTGGGAGGTGGGTATTTGGAGGAGATCCAAACTGCACCCTAGAGATCTTCACACTTACCTTTTGGAAACCCCCTTTTCCGCACCAGATCCCTCAGGTCGGAGGCCTCGGTTCGCTGTGAAAATACACCCTCCATGCACGAGGGTGTGCACAGCCAGCTGTGGCCACTGCTGATCATTGACACTTTGGCTGAACTAGCTGGCAACCCACATCCTCCTGAACTGCAAATGGTGGCCGGGCATTTGGTAGAGAAAAAAGGAAGGGTCATTTTGAGGTCTAGGTAGATGGGAGAAAGCAGTGGGTTTTGAAATCAGCGAGAGGAGCAGAGGGGAGGGTGTAGATGCGTCCAGCTCAGTGCCATCCAGCTAGCGGTTGAGAGAGAGAGGCGGGCTGTGGCTCAGCCTCCTGCAGAGAGGAACCTGTCTGTCCCTTGGCCCCCAGCAGGGCAGCAAGCCAGGGCCCCGCCACATAGCCATGAGAGCAGACCTCGGAAAGAGAATCCTTCCTGGGCAGACAGTGGTGGGCTGGCACTCCCAGGGCCAGCAGGATGGGGTGGTGATTTGGTGCTGGTTTGGAATGTCTCCACCTTGCCTGAAATGCCACTGTTCACTCCCTAGCTAATGCTACTCTCTTGGGAGCCCTACACCGCAGGGAGTGATTTCACCTTGGTTCCCGGTGGTCCATGCAGAAACACAAATGGTCCAGCTAGGAAAATGGATCAGGTCGCCCCTGAAGCCTCTGAGCTTCAGTCTGGGCTGTGTCGGCTGCCTCCTGAGTGATTTTAGACAACCACGTGAGAAACCACGAAACCACCCTTTCTGTGATTTTTGTCCCCAACTGTGGGTTCCTACGCATTTATACTGGTCATAGTGGTCACTTGCTTTCAGCTGAAGGAGAGGGACTTCAGCCTCAGCCTCCCAGGGTCTCTTACTATGACTGAACATCCCCGGGGGTGGCCTACACAGAGGCAAGACCCACTGTTAAAGCAGCACAAGTTTTTTCCTCCTCTGGGCCTTGGCTCGTGCCAGCCCTTCTGCCACCAGTACCCTCCCCTTCCCTCCTGCTTCTTTCCAGCTCTAGCCCTGGTGCCCCCACTTCCAGGAAGTCTTCTCTGATCCCTTCTCATTTGTCAAATGGACACAAAGTCTTTCGTCACTGGGTTCTTAAGAGCGAGTTGAGGCAGACCCTGGTCCTGGAGCCCCCAAGTGCTTATCTCTGTAGATGGGAACTATTCCCGGTGTCTCCTGGGACGCCGAGACTGCTCACCCTCAGGGCCTGGGCCTTACCTTCTCCCCACGCCCAGAGCCTCACTCAGAGGAAGGCATGTGGATCCCCATGGGGTGACCTCAGCCAAGCCCCGCAGGTGATTCAGGAGAGCACCGAGCTCCCCGGGACGGAAGGGAACTGTGGGCCAGGGGGCCCGTGGAGCCATCAGGCTGCAAGGGACCCCTGACCATGCCGGGCCTGCCTTTCAGAACCGGGAGAAGTACCTGCTGCCCTTCCTGTCCCTGCAAATCATGGATTTCCTCCTGTGCCTGCTCACCCTGCTGGGCTCTTACATCGAGCTGCCCGCCTACCTCAAGTTTGTCTCCCGGAGCAGCAGCCGGGCGGTGAGTATGTCCCATGTCCCACAGCCGGCCAGCGGGGGAGGCGGAGGAGCCCAGGCCAGTGAGCGTGGGAGCCCGCAGGGCCCTTTCTAGTTGGTGAGCTTGAGCAAGTCCCTGAGTTCCTCCAAGTCACCCCACGCTTCTTATTTTTTTTTTTTTTAAATTTATTTATTTATTTATTTTTGGCTGCGTTGGGTCTTCGTTGTTACGTGCGGGCTTTCTCTAGTTGCGGCGAGTGGTGGCTACTCTTCGTTGTGGTGCACGGGCTTCTCATTGCGGTGGCTTCTCTTGTTGCAGAGCACGGGCTCTAGGCACGCGGGCTTCAGTAGTTGTGGCACGCAGGCTCAGTAGTTGTGGCTCGTGGGCTCTAGAGTGCAGGCTCAGTAGTTGTGGCACACGGGCTTAGTTGCCCCACGGCATGTGGGATCTTCCTGGACCAGGGCTCGAACCCGTGTCCCCTGCATTGCCAGGCAGATTCTTAACCACTGCGCCACCAGGGAAGTCCCTCACCCCACGTTTCTTCCTGTAAAAATGTGTCTTGAGATCATGTCTCATCAATGTGTCTTATGTGCATTACATGAGGAAAGCGTGCACAAGGTGCTCAGCATGTGGTAAGAACGGAACAAATGCCAGCCACGTGTGAATTTACACCATAGGAAAGGGGACATGCCCTGTTTCCCTCCCCAGCCCCTGTTTTGTCCCTCCTTTGTAACCACGTTGAAGGAAGGAAGGTAAGGATGGTGAGCATCCTTGGTGGGACTTCCCGCGACGCCTGGTGCCAATCACAGCCGCAGTTCCCCAAAGTTGCTTTTCACACTTCCCCTGACTGTGGTCCTTGAGGAGGCTGAGGAGCTACATTATAGAAGGCCCTGGGCTGGGAGTCAGGAGACCCTGGTTCAGGTCCTGGGTTTGCACCAGCCCATGGTGTGAACGTCTGAGAAATGGACCTCAATTTCTTTCTGGGTACCATGGACCAGAGAGTCGTCGATGTCTCTGGCTGACAGTCTCTCAAGCTGAGGGGCCACTGTGTGCCCCGTGGTACCCGGGCCTCTGGGTTGGGGCTGACTTGCCGGTCTGTCTTCTTCCTCCAAAGGGCCCCTCCAAGGTCCCACTGATGACCCTGCAGCTCTTGGATTTCTGCCTGAGCATCCTGACTCTCTGCAGCTCCTACATGGAAGTGCCCACCTATCTCAACTTCAAGTCCATGAACCACATGGTGAGTCTGGGCTGAGGGTCTGCTCCTATCACTGGCTCTGTGGCCTTGAGCAAGTTGCTTTCCCTCTCTGTGCCTCAGTGCTTAGGTTGGGTTCTCTAAAAGTGGAGCTTAGAGAGGGATTCTTGTGCGAGTGATTTCCTGAAGGAGAGCTCTCGGGAAGAAACTTGAAAGGAATGAGGGAAGCAAGTTAGACAAGAGGAAGAAGCCAGGCAGACATGTGGCTTTAGAAGTAGCACTGCTGGATCCCAGAGGGTGCCCTGGAGTATGAACTGCAGTGCAGAAACGGTATTAGTGTTTTCATTGCTGTCTAACAAATGATCCCCAAACATAGTGACTTAAAACAATAAACAGTTGTTACCTCACATAGTTTCTGAGGATCAGGAATTTGGGAGTGGCTTAGCTGGGTTGTTCAGACTCAGGGTCTCTCTTGAGGTTGCACCTGAGATGGGGTTGGGGCTGTGGATGCCAAGGGCTTGACTAGGTCTGAAGGATCCAATCCCAAGCTGGCTTACTGGCGTGGCTGTGGGATCTTTGGCTCGGTTCCCCACCGTGTGTGCCTTTGATAAGGCTGGTTGAGCATCCTCATGTCATGGCTGTGGGTTTTCCCCCGGTGACTATCCGAGAGAGAGCAAGGAGGAAACGGCCCTGTGGTCTTGGAGGTCACACTCGCCTCTGCCACATCCTATTATTTGTGAGAAGTGAGTCTCTAGGTCTAGCCCACACTAGAGGGAGGAGTGTCAGAGGATGTGTGCACATGTTTGCAAATGCCACAGCAGTTGTCCCACCAGAGCAGGAACCTTCCATCAACCAGTCCTGCTTATGAGGTGCCCCTCGGGGAGGAGGCGTACCTCCCAGGTATTTCAGGATTAGGTGGTTCCGTCAACCAAGACTATCCTCCAGAGAAGGACACGGGTGTGGCCCACCACCAGCTGGGGGATGGGGGCACCAGACAGATAAGGGCCATCTGGACAGGCATCAGCTGCATCTGTCTCCCTGGGTTTGCCCACCTGTCAGATGAGGCTGATGGTAGGTGGTACTGGCCTCCTAGGGCCCTTGAAGGGTTGGGCCAAGATAATGGCTGTGCCACAGCACGTTCCTGTGTGCGTGGAGAGCTGGCTTTTATTCCTCGATGTGTGGGTACTGTTAGAGCTCCTTATGGCCAGAGACACTGATGTGGCCCCCAAACCTGTTGCAGAATTACCTCCCCAGCCAGGAAGGTATGGCTCACAACCAGTTCATCAAGATGATGATCATCTTCTCCATCGCCTTCATCACTGTCCTCATCCTGAAGGTGAGTGGCCCCTGCCCCATGGCTCAGGGAGGGGTGGAGAGGCTGAGCTGCCCCGGGCCCACCCATGCCAGACTGTTAGGAGGCAGGGAAGCCTGTCTTCCACCACTGCCCACCCCTGCTTTTGGCTCCTAACTCCAGCCCTCCCCACACCAGCCCCTCTGCCCACACATGGGATCCTCGGGGACGCCCCCTTTAGAGCAAGTGGATCTGTGAAGACCCACCTGTGTTCAGGGGTCGGGGACTTAATGTGTGACTCAGAGAGACCTGATCCAGGGGAAGGAGGAGCTATTTTGTCTGGGATTAGATTCAGGAAGACCTGGGTTTGAATCCCAGCTCTCCCCTCACTAGCTGTGTGGTTGGTTTTCAAGTCACTTCTCTCTGGGTCTTGGGTCTCACCTGTGAAAGGGACACCCTAAGTCTTGCTTTGCCCATGTTAACAGCTTTACGTGATTCAGGCACCAAAATGTAGATGGGCCCTGAGGTCATATTGCTAGAGGTTTAGTGATGAGAAGGATGGAGGGGATTGGTTTTATTCTTCTCAGGGGTAGTCAGGCCCAGAAGATAGAGTCCTGTTTCAGGTCCCAGTTCTTGGAGACATGGTGACAGATAGGAGTGCATTAATAGCAGCACAACAGGACTTCCCTGGTGGCACAGTGGTTAAGAATCCGCCTGCCAATGCAGGGGACACGGGTTCGATACCTGGTCCGGGAAGATCCCACATGCCACAGAGCAACTAAGCCCGTGTGCCACAACTACTGAGCCTGTGCTCTAGGGCCCGCGAGCCACAACTACTGAGCCCACGTGCCACAGCTACAGAAGCCCACATGCCTAGAGCCTGTGCTCCGCAACAAGAGAAGCCACCACTATGAGAAGCCCGCGCACCGCAACGAAGAGTAGCCCCCTCTCGACGTAACTGGAGAAAAGCCCGCGTGCAACAATGAAGACCCAATGCAGCCAAAAATAAATAAATAAATAAATTTATTTAAAAAAAAAAAAATAGCAGCACAACGGGAGGGTGAAGAGGCAAGAAAACGCTGCCGTCTTCGGGAGTCAAGGAAACCAGGGCAGTTCAGCTTGGGAAAGAAATGACTCAAGGGGGACCTGATCGCAGCCTCCAAGTACCCAAAGGACTCTCATGGGGATTCTAGAGGCCACAAGGGGGCCCTGTGGCCGGAAGCCACAGGGAGGCTGATGTCGACTCAAGAAAAGGAAGGGCTTTTAAAAGTGTTCTTTTCTGATTGTGAAAGTAACATATGATCACTGTAGAAATTTAGAAACTACGGATGAGCAGAAAGAAGACGATCAGTCCACCAACCACCGCCACTCGGAGAGCAGCACCTCTGATATCTGGGTGCATTTCCGCCCCCTCTTTTTGTGTGGGTGGTGTAGCCAGACGTCACTGCCTCCTTACATGCCAGGCCCTGAGCGGTCTCTGCTCTCACCCAGTGCCAAGCTGGAAGCAACTTCACTCCTTTTAACCTCTCCTCAAAGGACTGACCTAGCACAAGCGCATTAGTGATGCACAGTGAGAACATTCCTGAAGGCTTGGGGGGACCAACGTGGAGGTTTACGGCATATACTCTGCTAGAGAGAAACTGCCCAAACCCCACCACACACCTCCGTCCCTCCCCACCCCTCTCCTGTTCTTTATCTTCATCCAGTGGGAGTTCTCTCTGTACCCCGACTCCCAACCCTGCCTCACTGGCTACCCTTCACCTACTTGCTTTGCCCTGGCCCTTCGTACTTCATTCTTTCATAATTCATTTTTTAAATTTCTGCTCCTTTTAAGTCCCCATCATGGGGCTCCATAAAACAAGCGACCTTCTAGATGCCAAGACCTGCTCTCCTTCCTTTGGGGGCAGAGAGAGACTTACTGGCTATTGTTCCTTGAACACACCCCTGGGGACTTCACTCCCCACCCTGGAACCCTTCTCCCCAATTCTTACATCAATTGCTAAGAGAAAGCCGTTGCTCACATTATCTGACAGATATATACATCCATACATATAATTTTTCTGCATTTATAAACATGAGATACTACTGCATAAACTGTTGGATAATCTGCTTTAAAAAAACAACATATCGTAAGCAATTTTGAAGACAACCTTTCCCACTGTCAGCTCTGTCTCAGGATGGGCGGGGCCACCTCAGGAGATGGTAAGCTTCCAGTCCTCGGGGGCGGAGAAGAGGATCTGCAGGATTATTGCCAGGGAGGCTAGACGGTGGTGCAGAAGCCTCTAAAAAGCTCCTTTCTGTGATGAGTCTGTGGGGCAGTGAAGAGGGAAACACCTGGAACACCTGAGACTGGCAGGTGAGGCCCCCTCCAACCAGAAGAGGGGTCTGACCTTTCAGGGTAAGCTGGGGATCTCCAGGAAGCGCCCAGCATCTGTCCTAGGTCTGCTGGGGCAGTGAGAAGGAGGGTCACAAAGCACAGCCTGACCTGGGCCTTTTTTCCAGGTCTACATGTTCAAGTGTGTGTGGAGATGCTACAGATTCATGAAGTACATGAACTCGGCCGAGGAGAGGAGCAGCTCCAAGATGCTGCAGAAGGTGAGTCTGCTGGGGGGGGGGGTGTCAAGTCCTAGCTCTGCCACTCACTGTATCATTTAGGGCAGGTGTCTCTGCCTTGCTCGGCCTCAGTTTCTCCACTCGTAAGATGAGGGTTGGACCAGAAGAAATGGGAAGATCTCTTTCCACTCTGATTGTCTAGGATTCTATTCATTCATTCATGCATTAAACATTTTCTGCTTCTTACTCTTTCCTGGAGTCATATCCAACCCTTCGGATGCAGAGAAAACTAAGATGCCACTCTGTCCTGGAGGAAAGTGTAGTCCAGAGTGAATCTAGACACAGAGATCCAATTACAACTCGGTGTGAAGCACAGGGGCAATGGGATCACAGAGGAGGCACCTGGCTTCACCTGGGGTGTCAGGGAAGGCTTCCTGGAGGAGGTGACACTTGACCAAGGCTTAGACTGTCAGTGGGTACAAGTTAGCTGGGAAAGGGGAAGGGGCCTTCCAGGCAGAGGGATTAAGTGTACTTAGAAGCAGCTGATTGGAAAAGTGATGGGAAAAGTGCAGCTGGTTTAAATTACTGGAGGCTCACTTTCCTCAACTGTAAAATGGGGATTGTATTAGTCAAGAATTTTTTGGGTTGCAAGTGTCAGAAACCCAACTCTACCTCACCTACGTAAAAAATAAAATGAATTTATTAGCTTATAGAACTTGAAAGTCCAATGTAGGTCTGGCTCAGGCATGGCTGAGACCTGATGTCCAGACATGATCTTATTTTCAGGATGAAAGGCAGCCCTTTCCTCATGGTAGCAAAATAGTTGCCAAAATCCCTAGGCTGACATCCCACCCTCTCAGCAACCCCAGCAGAAAGAAAGACATCCCAGAAGCATGTCTCATTGGTCCAGCTTGGGTTACAAGCCTATCGCCAAACCAGTGACAATTGCCAGGGGGATGAGATTCTACTTTGAGTGACCACCCCATTAGACATGAGGTCTCATGTCCACTCCCCCAGATCAGAGGGCTGATCAGTTCTTCTGAAAGCACATGGACTGAGAATGTTTTCCCAGGGAAAACAGTGTGTCGTTATCAGAACAAGGGGGCTTGATGCGGAACAGGCAGAGGCAAGTCTGTCCATTGCAGGAACAGAAACCGCACCTGTCTTGTGCATGCCATGCCTAGCACGTAGTAAGTACCCAGGGCATGCTAGTCGTCATCATCGTCATCAGCATCATTTTGCCAGGGGTGGGGGTTGGAGCCCCTTAACCCCAGGTTGGGGTAGTGGTCCCATCTGGTCAATTCTCAGCCCTCATCTCTCTGTTTCTCCCAGGTGGTCCTGCCATCCTATGAGGAAGCCGTGTCTCTGCCATACAAGATTCCAGAGGGGGGCCCAGCACCACCCCCGTACTCAGAGGCGTGACGTTCACCAGGCCCCAGCCCTGGTGCTGGGAGGGGCGGAGCTACCTCGCAATCCGCTTCTTTGCTTAGGTGGCCCCTGTGGCCTGGGTGAACCACCTGGCTGACTTCAGGACAATCCGCTTGTGTCCCGCTCGCTGGCCTGCTTTTCCTGCGGGGCCTGGGAGATGCTCACCATTGGGTCAACCCCTTTAGGCTGAATGATTGGGTCTCAAAAAATTCAGTCCAACAGCACTCAGCTTCTTTCGATCAGCTCTGACATTGGTTTAAACGATTGGTCTTTCTAAAGTCAGTGAGTTTGGTGAAATAACTCTCAACTTGACCAGTTTTACCAAGTGGCCGACAAGTCAAAAACACACTTGTCATTTCAGTGATAACAATGTGGTCAAACAAAAGAGTCCATTGTGTCAGTTTGTAAATAGTTGTCAATTCACAGAGCAATGTAGTCAAGTAGTCATCAGTTAGTCTCCCCCACCAAATACACACATCCATTTTCTTCCAATAGTTCCTTAAACAATTATTAAGTCAGCCAACCCTCAGTTAATTTCGAATAGTGATAAAATCCAATAATAAAAAAATCAAATTAGCCCACCAAACCATTCAATTCAATCTAGTCAATAACCAGATGCCCACTGCAGTCAATTCAGTACTTGTGAGTCCTGAATAATTGTTAATTCAAACGAAAAATTCAGTCAGACAGTTGCCAAACTGTCATTCAAGGGCTAGTACCAGGAAATAACTGTTGTTTCAATCATCAGTCTCTACAAACGCACAATAGTTTTGCTAAAGAGTTGTCATCCTCAACATCCAGTCACACGCAGCCAGTGTGGTCACACAGCAGCGGGTCCTGGGAAATGGGTCTCCTCATCCGCGGTCATCTCTAGTAATGAGCTGTCAGTCTGTCCTACAGCCCATCCGTTGCCAGATAGGCTGTAGGCCACCCAGTTCTGCCCGACGCTTGTGGTCAAGCAGAAATTCAGCGCTGAAATCAGGCAAACCCATTTGTTGCACTAAATCCACAGGTTAGTTCAGTCAAAACAGGCAAACCCTTTGTGGGCACAGTCCCCGCCCGGGGGGTTCGTGTTGGCGGGGCCATAGGGAAGGTTTTGGTCCCTGCACCCCCTCTTTTGCCTGCTTCCCTGGGGGCTGGGATTCCCGAGGTCGCTGACCCAAAGGTGGAGATGAGGCCACAGAGGCGGGTTCTCTGGGGTCTGCGAGGGGGGTGCAGAGGGAGAGGGCTGTGCAAGGGGCTCCGCACCACACCCCTGTGTCATTGCTTTGTGTGATGGGGAAGAAGTTTCAATAAAGCAGCAACACGCTTCTCTCTGGCTGACGTGGTTCCTAAAATATGGTGTATGGCCAGGGCTGGGAACACCACCTCCATCACCCCAGCACACGCATGCACACACACACACACACACACACGCGCGCACACACACGACAGTTCGTTCAGTCCAGAAACTCACAGGGGCCATGGCCAGCTAGGGAGTGTCATGACCTGGCACTGTTTCTGATCACAAATCAGGGACCCTGTAAGCACCCTGATGTCTCCCTGATAAGGCATGGACTCCACGCACCTGGACAGCACCCACCTGGAGCCAGGTCCTACCCTGGGCACTGGGGTGACCACAATAGGTCAGACTAGCCTCCAGTTACCCCCCGTCTGGGGAAGGGGAAGACAGGTATGTAAATGATTATGATAGCCTGTGATGATTACAACACCGTCACGGGGAAAGCCTGAGGGACCTAAGACAGCCAGAGGAGGCTTCCTGGAGGAGGTTTCACCGAGCTGAGTCTGAAGGATGAAGGGGCAGCAGTGAGCAAACTGGGGGAGGATGTTTTGGGCTGAAGCGGCAGGATGTGGAAGGCCTTGTGGAGGTGGGGAGAGGCTGGGGAGGCAGCCTAGCGTGGCTGCAAGTGCGGAGGGGTGGGAGAGGAGGCTGCCAGGGTCTCGGCGCCTGGATCACGAAGAGCCTTTGTGTACATCAGGGTTCTTTGGCTGCAAGCCCACCCTGGCTAACTTCAGCCAAGAAGAGCATTTACAGGAAGGAGATGCTTGCAAGTAACAGGAACCTTAGTGAACCAGGTTTATTGAAAACAATGACGACAACAACAAAAGGGTGGTCGTGATGTTTCTTGGCTCACATAAACGAAAAATCCAGGGAATCTGGTCAGGCGTGGTTGGACCCAGGAATCAAATTCTTCAGTCATCTCTTTCTCTTTTTCTCCACCTCTTGCCTTCTTCCTCCCGGGCTGAGCTGCCTGAGAGTGAAGCTGGCAGAGAGTACGAGGCAGTCTGAGTTGGGCTCCATCCCCAGTACCAAATGAGACCTAACAGAGCCTTGAATGCTGTGCCCAGGAGCGTGGGCTCATCCTGGGACAGGGGGAGTCTTTGAGGGTTTTTGGGCAGGGGAGTTACAGGATCGGGCTTGGGTTTTAGAAAGGAAGAGACCAAAGTCAGGGACCCATAAGAAGGCTGGTGAAGTCCTCTTGTGGAGAAGGAGAGAAGGGGATTTGAGAGGAATTGTCAACCTTCTGGATTTGTCAGTTTTTCTTGGGGATAGCAGATTTCTTCATGGGTTTTATCTGCTCTTTATCAGATCCCCAAACATCTGATAACGTGAGGCTCTAATAGAGATGGACAGTGACCTCCCTTTCACACATGAGGGAATTGAGGCCCAGAGACATCAAGTGACTTTCCTGAGGCCACACAGCAGTCAGGGGTTAGACTAAGTGCCTTTTCATTCTGCTTTAAGTGGAGGCTAAAAGGGCTGGGGCCACAGTCTGTGTGAGTTCCTGCTTCTTGTGAAGACCCATATGAAGAGGCCCCCCCAGAAGCCCCCATCAAATGGGGATTGGGGGCAGAGGTCACAGGCGGAGGGGACTAGCCTTTCCTCCAGCCTTGCATCCTCATCACGAAGATGCCAAGGGGCCATGGCCGTGTGTCCTGAGGACCAGCTGAGGTGATACCCCCATCCTCATTCCCACCCCAACCCTGGCTCGAAGCCAAAGAACAGGCTGAGGTGTATAGTGGAATTGTGCCCTGTGGCCAGGCGGCTGGGAGGCGGCTGGCCCGAGGAACAGGAAATAGCTGTGTCTGGGGAAGTCACGTGGCCCGGGCCAAGCCAAGGCAGCCCACCATTGCTGGGCAGCCCTCACCGCGGCCCTATCAATGCCCCATTTGAGGCTCATGCAGGGGTCCTTTGACGGGGCTGGTTGGACCCACTGAGAGGGTCTGTTTGAACTAGACGCCTGGAAAGGAGCTGGCCCCAGGAAAGAGGGACTTTGTGCAGGCCAGGCAGGTGAGCGCCGCCCGGACGGGCTGTCTCTCGGAGGGAAGGAGAGTTGACAAAATCAAGCCCTTGTGGCCGAGCGGGAGGGCGCACCCCAGTTTCTCAGGACTGTGATGGTAGCAGGAACGGTCACTGAGTGGGCTCTTCAGTGTGTCATCTCTGTGACTCTCCCATCTGCCCCCCGCGCAGGTGCCGTGCAAGGACGCTTCCTGGGGCTCAGGACGGGCAAGCCACTTGCCCAAAGTCACCATCGGTTAAGGGGCAGAGCTGGGCTTTGACTCCGACAGGCCTGATGGAGCCCGAGCTTCTCCCTCTGGTCCTTCCTGGCCCACCTCAGGCACCCTGCAGGGTGAGCAGAGTGATGACATGATTCCGAAACTTGAAGAGCCCCTTGAAGATGGGGACTGAGGCACAGTCATCATTGAACGTCCTGGCACTGAGGACAGGCCTGGCTCTAGAGCCCAACACTGCTTGTGGTAGAGGAGGCATCCGTTGTGGGTGCAGGACCCGGACCGGAGGTGACGGGGGAAGTGGTCCAGGTGAGGTATGTTGGGGGCACAAACTCAGGCAGTGCCCATGGGGCTGGGTAGATTCACGAGGCGTTTGGGAAGCAGGACCTGCAGGGCAGAAGTGAGGAAGAGGAGGTTCACGAGACTGGTGCCCAGGTTTGGATAGTCTTTGGGATGGTGGTGCCCCAGCTCTGAGCTGAGGATATAGGACGGGGGACAAAAGAAGATGCACTAAGCTTGCATTTGAGCTACCCTGGGGACCACATGATGGGAGTTACTCAGGAGGCATCTGTGTCTATAGGTCTAGAGTCAGGAGAGTGAGGAAGGAGGGAGGTTGAGATGTGAGTGCCATCTGTGGACATGTGGGTGGGATGTCATGTGGATGGGGTGTCACCAAGTGGTTGGGTTCACGGAGGTGTTAACCCATCAGCAGGACGTGATACTGGCCCATGGCCTCCCAGGGCATGCCCTCCCGTGAAAGCACACGTCTCCTTGCCCTGTCCAGCCTCTGGCTTCCAGCCCGCCTGACTGCTTGTAGGGACTGAGACCAAGACAGCATATGTGAGGTCTGACGGCCCATGAGAGAGAGTGGTTCACACACACGGAGGCTGTGGCCTGAAGGGGTCATAAATCGGAAGGACAGCGCAGCTACGCTGCTACAGCCCGCGCGCGGGCGGTGGGGATGAGTATATGCACATGGCGGATGAAGAAGCCTTGCCCTGGATTTATGGGCAAGTTCTCCATTTTGTGAGATCTCTGCTGACTTTGGGGAGACCAGGGATTCATGTCCAATCAGGCAATGAAATCTCCAATTTGCAATGAAATAGCTTTAAGTTTCAAAGACTCAAGTTTTAAGTCCCAGGTTAAAGGAAGCTGGGCCCGGGGGGTGGTGAGAACACCTACTCTGGGTGTGAGAAGCCGCTCCTGTGGGTCTCTGCGGCCACAGGCCCCTCCCACCGCCCACCTGGATGGGCTCCCACTGCCCACCTGGATGGGCTCTCTGGGAGCTGGCGCTCACATTCCAGCCTCCCCCCTGGGACTCCCGGAGGAAGCGGGCCTCATTAGCCACAAGGGCGTTTCAATAAGCAGTGGGCTTGGCAGGGAGCGGCCAGTACAAGGGAGCCGCAGCCTTAAGCAAACAGAGTCCGTCTGGTAAACAGTTTTGCTGCCATCTCCCCGGCTCCACGTGCCGGGGGGACAGTCCAGGCAGGGAGGCTACCTTGGCAAAGGCCTGGAGACACGACCACAGGTCAGAGGGTGACTCCAGCCCGGGAGTCTCCCCTCTGACAACTCACAGCTTACAACACCACAGTTCTTTCAACCTTGACCTTGCCAGGGCCAAGTTGCTGAAATCTTACACATAGGTGGAGCTGAGTTCCTGTCAGAGGGTTTGGGGAAAAGCCAAGGTGTTCTAAGGGGCTTCAGGTGGGACAGTGGAAGGAACAGGAACCTGCCAGGGACATCACCGTGCACCTTCCCAGCTCCTCTGCCCTGAGAGGTGACGGCAGGTGTCGTAGGGGGAGTGTGGGAAGCAAAGATCTAGATGTTCCTGGCTTTGGGCGTCCTTATGGAGGCTGTGGGTGGAACAACCTTGACGCTGTAACATCCCTCAGTTGCCCATGGTCACTCTGCGAGTGAGAACAGGGCCAGACCTTGCTCTCAGGTGGTCAGACTCCACAGGGTGCTACCCCAGCACCCTCCATCGCTGAAGGCACCGCAGGGGGAAGGACCTGCAGACTCAGTAACCACCAGGCGTAGTTTTGGTGTAATTAGCGCCTAGCCCTCCCCGTACGGACCCTGAAGCAACTTTTCCTGAACTGAAAAATGCTGTATTTCTTTCTTTCTTTCTTTTTGAGATCGGGTTTTTATCTTTTTAGATATATGTCTAGAAGTGGCCTTGCTGTAGCATAAAGTTCCAAATCGATTTTTTAATTTTTTGAGGAACCGTCATCCTGTTTTACATAGTGGCTGAAATGATTTACATTTCCCCCAAAAGGGAAACGGGGAACAAGGATTCCCTTTTCTCCACATTCTCACCGATGCTTGTTTTACCTTGTCTTTTTAACGATGGCCATTTTAACAAGTGTGAGGAGATGTCTTGTGGTTTGATTTGCATTTCTCTGATAGTGATGTTGAGCATCTTTTCATGTATCTGTTGGCCATTTGGATGTCTTCTTTGAAAAAATGTGTATTTACTTCCTCTGTCCATTTTAGAATCAGATTTTTTTTTGAAGTAGAGTTGATTTACAATATTGTGTTAATATTATTCCCTGTGTTACACGGTAAATCCTTGTTGTTTACCTATTTTATATATAGTCATGTGTATCTTTTAATCCCATACTCCTAATCCCTCTCCCTGCCCCTCCCTTTCCCCTTTGGTAGTCATAGGTTTGTTTTCTATGATTGTGAGTCTGTTTCTGTCTTGTAGATTCACTTGTATTATAAAAATGTTGTATTTCCTTGTCAATCCCCTGTCCTCCTCCCTCCCTCCCCTTGTTCTATGCCCATATATACCACCAGGTGGGCAGAATTCTAAGAAGCCTCCAATGACCTATGACCTTGTCTAGTTCTCTCCCCTCCAGTGTGGACAGAGCCTGGGATTCTGATGGGACAGTCACTCCTGGGATTGGGTTATGTTAGCTGGTAAGTTGACTTTAAGAAAGGGAGAGGGCTTCCCTGGTGGCGCAGTGGTTGAGAATCTGCCTGCCAATGCAGGGGACACGGGTTCGAGCCCTGGTCTGGGAAGATCCCACATGCCGCGGAGCAACTAGGCGCGTGAGCCACAACTACTGAGCCTGCGCGTCTGGAGCCTGTGCTCCGCAACAAGAGAGGCCACGATAGTGAGAGGCCCGCGCACCGCGATGAAGAGTGGCCCCCGCTTGCCGCAACTAGAGAAAGCCCTCGCACAGAAACGAAGACCCAACACAGCCATAAATAAATAAATAAATAAATAAATAAATAAAATTAAAAAAAAAAAGAAAGGGAGATTATTCTGGGTGAAACTGACCTGATCAGTTGATCCCTTAAAAGGGACAGGACTCTTCAGAAAGAGGGGGTTTGGCGTGGGAGAAATGTGACGCGTGAGGGGCCTTGGGGGAGAGCACATGACAAGGACTGTCGGGTGACCCCTGGTTGCTGAGTGGCCCCTGGGTAACAGCCTGCAAGCGGAGGTGGGGAGGGAGTTCAGTCTGACAACCGCAGGGAAATGAATTCTTCCAACCACCGTGTGAGCTTGAAAGAGGATCCTCAGCTCCAGAAAAGAACAAGGCCCAGCCTTGATTACAGCTTGATTTCAGCCTTGCGAGGCACTGAGCAGAGAACCCAGACTTCCGACCTTCAGGAACCGTGAGGAGCTATATTTGTGCTGTGTTTAAGCTGCTAAGTTTGTGGAAATTTGTTACATAGCAATGGAAAAACAATGTAGCACCCCTTCCCGATTTGGAGGAAGTTTTATTTTTCATCCTTCAACGTCTAAGTGACGGCAGCACCGGCAACCCTGCATGTCTGAAGTCTTGGTCAGGGCAGGTCCAGAGTTTTGAAAGATGAAACAGGTAAGCCAACCATTGTTTACACAACCTCAAGTGGTCTTCTCAGGTCTCCAGAGGCTCTGTTTTGAGGCTGAGGGGACAACGGCAGGGATTTCAGGCAACACAAAGGGAAGTTAGGTACCTTAGAAATTGGGAGAGAAAATATACTCTGTTCTGCGAGCTGGAGCATTATATTAAATTCAGAGCTCACCTTTTTAGGAGGGGGAGAGACAAATTGAAATGCCACTGGGAGCTGGCACCACACTGGTAATGGGCTGAAATCCATGTGTTGTAAAGGATGGTTGCAGGATGTAGGGACGTTTTCATTAGGGAAGAATCAACTTAGTGGGGGTGTGGCCGTGATCGTCAGGTAGTTGATCATGGTATACCGGGAGACTGGCTCGCTCTCAGAGCCGGATGGAAAATACTTTGGGGAGCAGCAAGCTCCTTGTCCAAGAGGCTGAACACCATAGGCTGGACAACAGCTTTCCAGAGAGAGACTTTATGTTTCATATGGGAGGTTGGGTGAGATCGGTGGTTTAGTTACATCAGAACCACCCGGAGAGCTTAGAAATACAGAATCACTGGGTCTGGGAAGGATCCTGGGAATCTGCATTTTCTTTTGAACCACCTTAACCAAACTATCGACCGTTTGCAGATAACTGAAGGAAGTATAAAACAGAGAGTGACTTGCAGATGCATTTGAATGAGGATTCTGCTTAGTGCCCCGCAGATCCTAGCTGCCCTTGGGGTCCTGTAGGGGCATCTCCCTTCCTGGCCCTCCCCTTTCCCACCTGTTGGGGTCCTGTTCTTCCCGAACCCCAGGACGGCCCCAAAGACATCCTCATCTTGGACCCCAAAGCTTTGCCTTCGCTTAGCTTAAGTTCCCCCCAAAGCAGATCCTGAGACGTGGACTTGGGTACAGGTTGTTTATTTGGGAGGTGGTCCCAGGAAGTACAGTGAGGCAGACAAGGGATAAAAGCCAATAAAAATGTGCAGTGAGAGAAGACTGAGGAGGGAGTGACTCATTCTGTGGCAGAGAAGAGAGGGGGATGGTGGGGGGAGGGAGAGAGACTGGCAACGGCCTGAAAAATGTGTCAAGAAACAGATTTTGAAGGACCTTAAATGTCCAGCTAAATTTGAATTTTCATCTAGAGGTGATATAAGGCCAACAGAAGCTGTTTTTCCTTGGGAAGCGTGATAGAGCATGTCCTGCTCACTAGGCACCCACATCCCACCCCTGGAGTCATTCCATCCCCAGGTGGAGTCAGGTGATGTGTGCTCCTTTTCTCTCTCTTGTCCGTGTGTCTGGAGACAAAGGATGTGGAAATGATGGGCTACCAAGATAGAGGCAGCTTTGGGGAGGGCCTGTCTAGCGCTGGGCTGTGTCACGAGAGAGAAACAGACCCTTGTGTCGAGCCATTGTGACCCGAGGGCTTGCTTGTTGCTGTAACTTGGCCTATTCTATGCTGATTAATACAAGAAGGCATTGCGAAAGCAGTAAGCTTGGATGCGGCACTCAACACCTTTCCTTCTCCACCATCCTCTGACAATGGCATTGAGATCTCAACTTTATAGACATAGAACTGAAGAGCAGAAAAGTGAGGGGATTCACCTGATGTCAACACAGCTGGCAGGTGACAGAACAGGGGCTCACACCCAGCTCTGTCTGATTCCAAAACTTTTTCACTGCATAGGATTCCTCAATGTCTGGCATGAGCACCACTGACAGAAAGCAAGACAATTTCGGTGATATGTGGAAGAAAAAGTTAAGTTTAATTAGTTTTGAATTTATTTGAAGGCATATTGGAGTAAGTATGTAATCGGTACATCAAACCAGTGATTTCATGGCCGTTGTTTCAAATAAGAAAGAGGAGAAATTTTTGTCCAAAAGTGAGTTGGTTTAATGTTAGAAAGATTAATTAAAAAAATAGTAAAGGTATATGTGGATCCAGCAAACGGTGATGATGGTTTGGAAGGACTAAGGAGACAGGCAGCGCTGGACTGCGTTGCATCGAGAGATACCCAGGTTTGCTCTTCAGGAAAAGAACTGAGCTTGGGGCACAGGAGGGGGAGTCCTGTGTGCTTTCGCCTGACCCACACTCTGCCCAGGGACCTCTCAATGGATCACAAACGCTCTCTCTTGGATAAAACACTAAAGTCTTTAAGTTTCTGGAAACCCGAGGTGTGTGAAAACAAGGAGAGGGAACAGGGGGAGCCCTTCACGGCTGCCTGTCTGTCTCGGGAGCGGCCTTGATGAAGGCCCCTCAACGCGGTTTTTCTCCTTGGCTAATACCGGACACACTGTTCCCGATTTTGATTCCTGGGGTAAAATGTTTCACATTTTAAAAACACAAATATTTATTTTCTTTCCTCAATGTATATACTCAACTTCCAGGTCTCCTCCCCACCAAGCCCCCACTCCCACTATGGAATGTTAAAGCTGCCCCTTTGGGGGGAACCCATCTCTGTTCCCGAAAACTTACCTGTAGCATGTTTCTGTGGCTCTGCTAATGAGCGAAGTGACACAGAAAAGGCGCTTCTGTTCTTCTGAGGAGCCCATAGACCTGCCATTCAGAGACAGAGCTGAAAGAGCTGTTTCATGGGCCCGGCTGCTGCCCCGGCCAAGAGGGCTTTGTACCCTGAGCTCCGGACACAGCTCTGTCCACTGGGGAGAAGGGTGGTGGGCTAGGAGACTCCAGCTCACGTTCTCCTCGTCCACCTTCAGCAGGGGAGTGGGGGGCGGGCACCGTGCCTCTCTCGCCATTGGTCACCATCACCTACCCCAGCCTGACCTTTGATGGTTAACATGGAAATGGACCCAGTTCGTCATTACTTCCTTCTTTTAATTCATTTCTTCATTTGCTCACCAGATACCCTGTGATAGGCACCAAGCTGGGTCTGGGGGGTTCACTGGTGATGAGACAGACAAGCCCCCTGCTGGGAGGGAGCTGACATCCTCTGGGGCAAGGGTGGGGGTGGGGGCCAGGCACCACATTCATAACACAATTTGGGGAAGTGATAAGGGCCACAATGACTACACCCTGCGGCATCTCTGGAGAAGAGAATTAGACTTTCAAGTTGCAGAGAAGAAAAGAAATCCATTTCAACTGGTTTTTGGAACTGGGGAGGGCTGTGAATTGTGAAAAAATGAAACGAAAATGGGAAAAGTCAGAGGGAAATGCTTTTAACTTCCTTGTTCTCTAAATAGGGGCAAAGGGGAATGAGACCTGATTTCTAAGCTTGGCTCTACCCCTAAACAGGCTGGGTGGCTTCAGGCAAGTCACGAACCCCTCTGGGCCTCAGTTTCCTCATCTGACAAATGGGCTAATATAGTTGGATCTGCTGACCTCACCGGTTTGTCGGGGGAACAAAGGAGAGAGAGTGATAGAGCGAGTGACTGTGCCGGGTCACACGTGGAAGGGATTGTTATCATCATCACCGCTGAAGATTGTGACAATATTTGTTGGATCAGCTGTGCCCAGCAATCACTTTTTAAAAAGCATCTGTACACTTCCTTTTATTGAGGTATAATTTATACAGAGTGAAGTCACAGGTCTTAAGTATTAGCGATTATACCCCCCAAAAGATGATAATCCTTCAGTCTCCAATCTCCACTTCCGTCCTCTCATCGACTCCTCACATGGTTCCAGTGAGGCAGGCAAGCCAAGAGCTACCATTCCCTTATCATCTTGTATGGCAACAAGCTGAGGCTCAGAGAGGCTAAGTCACCAGCTCCAGGTCACCCAGCTGGTGAGCAGCAGAAGTGAATTTGCACGTGGTTCTCTCATATGGCCCAGCCCATGCTCTCTCTGCTCTATCCCATCAACTACTGGACCCAGATGCAATGGTGGGGACCCTTCCTGGTTATACTCCTTTACTTACAAGCCTTATTTTTGCCTCCTCTGTGCAGACCCTGGGCTGGTCCCAGATGCAGAGATGAATCAATCAGACACTTACCCACTCATGGATGAAATGGTCAAGGCACAGAAGCACAGGGAGGGGGTCCTAACCCCAGGGGAGTTAGGGGAGAGGTGGGCATGGAGGAAGCCCCTCCACTAAGCTTTACCCGTGCAAGCAGGGTGGCTGAGAATACCGGCTTGGGGCCCTTTCCTGGCACTGACACTGAGCTGCACTTTAGACAAGTTACTTCAAAACTGTTTTTCAGTTCCTCACCTGGGAAGTGGGAGTAATAATATTGGTTGCCTCACAGGGCTGTCAAGAGAATTCAGTGAGATGGTTCATATAAGTCTGCTCTTCCAATCAACCCCTCCCGGCGTTGATTGGAAGAGCAGACTTATATGAACCCAATTTCCAGAAGAGGAATCTGAGGCACAGAGAGGTGAAGTAACCTGCCTACAGTCACACAGGCAGTACAAAGCCAACCCAAGTCACCTGGCTCCTAAGTCTGACTTTTCAACCATCTTCCCTACTGCCCCTCACATACTAGGGGCTCGGGTACATGTCCGCCCCGATATGACCTTGCAAGATGGTTAGGCAGAGAGTGATCGGGAGGAAAGGGCATTATGGGTAGATGGTCCTGCGTATACAAAGGCTCGAGGAGAGCTCAGAATCCAGGCGCGGCTGGAAAGCAGGGCGTGTGTGGAGAGGCAGCGGACGGCCGTGGCTGGAGACGGGGAGACTGGGGTTGGAATGGTAGGGGCGGGAAAAGCCTGGCTGCGGGATGAGGGTGCGGGCAGTGCTGGGGCGCGAGGCCGTTGGACTCAGGTCTCCCTGGGCATGGACTGGCAACTTCGGGCCAGCGCAGGCTCCGGGCCCTGGAGGAGCCACCCTCCACCCACCCGAGATTTCCTGGATTCCAGCTGCAGCTCCTGCAGGCAAAGGAGCCCTTGTGGTCAGAGGGGCCTCCGGAGCCCAGGCCCGGCGGCTCCCTCCCTCCCTGGCACACACACCTCCATTCAGCCAGACCCCGCCCCCCGAAGGGGGCCTCCCCACGTCAGTGGGGGGCCGTCTGGGCAGGCAGTGAGCTTGATAAGGCCCCCACTGGTCCCCACCACTGTGCCGATCCTGCCTGTGCTGCCAGAACCATGAGGGTACTCTGTGGCCCCTGCCTCGTGCTCTACGGCCTGCTGCTTCTCCAGGTCCCATGCATACCTGGCCTCGCGCCCCTGTCCAGAGGTGAGGGGGCCCATGTGAGGCGGGGGACACCGGGCACTGAGACAGACAGAGGCTAAGTGGGATCCAGGATGGGGAGAGGGGCAGGGAGGCAGGGGTGGCCTGCAGGCTGACCCAGGAGCAGCCAGAGATGGCGACAGTCACAAGGGCTAGCGCAGGGTGACCCTGTCTGTTCTTTCCAGGGACATGAGTGGGGTTCTCTGAGCCTCTCTCTGGGCTTTGCAGCTCCCAGGCTGTCCTCAGGGACCACGCAAACTGCAGGGCCCTCGGTCTTCTGGGTCACCGAGGGCAGACGCTACCCAGAGAGCCTGCTGACATCTGGGGCTGCACCAGGCCCAGGGCTGAGCTCACGGCTCTCCAATGAGTGCGGATGTGGGGGTGGCCAAGACGACATTCCCCCTTCCACCAGCCCTTCCAGCAGATTCCCGATTGGCCTCCCCATGAGCTGTACCCCTCTGAGTTTCAGCCTTGGACACAGAATCCTAGAATGCCCAACTCCTCCTGTACAGATGGGGAAAAAGAGGCCAGAGAGGAGAGGCCCCGTCTAAGACCACAGAGCGAGAAAGCCTCAGAGCCTCTGGGCTCCTGATCCACTGCCAGTTCCCTCACCCTCTCTGGGCCTCAGTTTACCCATTTGTAGCCTCAGCTAGGGGGGACTGGGGAGCCAGCTGCAAGGTGATTTCTGAGGTCCCTTGAGGACCTCTGATGCCCGGGCCTAGGGCACTGTGGCTGGGGGCTGGGACAGTCCCGCACACCTTGCCTTTCCTGATTCTTCTTCCTGCATCCCTGTTTGGGAGCGGCTCAGACTCAGTGTGGGACGGAGGGGGCGGGCCTTTGTACTAAGTCCCACCAGGCTGCAGGTCCAGGCCAGTGATAACATCAGGCATCAGGCCTATTCTTCCCTCCAGACAGATGAGAAAAGTGAAGCTTCAAAGGTGCAATGATCTGCCCAGGGCCACAGAGTGGCTGAGCTGGCCTTCGGACCCCTGTCTACCTCCCTCGGGCTCTGTGTACCACCCAGCACATGGTGCTGCCTCCCAGGCTGTCTGGGAAGACATCGCTCCTCGGGGGTGTGTCTTGGGGGCCCGCTTGGTCAGGCTGCCAAGGTGGCCACTAGGAACTCCTGCCTTTTCTCCTGCTCTTGGACACCAGCTGGCAGATCGACGCAAACTGGGTCCACTTTGCTGATTTGATTTAATGCTCAGATGAAAGAGGCCATGTTGACAGGTACTGCGTTTGCCTTCAAGGCTGTGTCCACCCGAGGGCCCACCCTCAGGGCCCCCCTGCCCAGCCAGGGGAAAGATCTGCCCCTTGTTTGCGGTAGCCACTCTGGGCTGAAACCTGAGACATGAAGGCTGTCTTCTCCTTTGCTGCCCCCTGAACACCCTGCGTGCCCAGCCCTGTGCTGGCACCCTACGTGCCCTTTTGCTTGTCCTCAAAGGATCCCGTAAGGAAGGGACCACCTGCTCATTGTACAGAAAGGAAACTGAGGCTCAGAGAGGTGAGGGTGCCATTTGAACCTCTGTCTTTCCCACGGGCTGAGCAACCTCTGGCAAGTTGCTTGCTCCAGTGTCCCCACGCTGATGATAGGACCCAGCCAGCCTGGTTCATGTCTGGTCTACTCTGCCTGAGGCCTCAGGTCCAGACCTAAGTAGCTGCTGGTGCTCCGCTCCTTTGTCTTGAGTGTCTCTGGTCCATCCTCCTGACTTTTGCCGCCTCCCAGGGCACCTCTGCCGGACCCGGCCCATAGACCTGGTGTTCGTCGTCGACAGCTCACGCAGCGTGCGGCCAGTGGAGTTTGAGAAGGTGAAGGTGTTCCTGTCCCAGGTCATCGAGTCACTGGACGTGGGGCCCAATGCCACCCGCGTGGGCGTGGTCAACTACGCCAGCTCCGTGAAGCAGGAGTTCCCGCTGCGGGCCCACGGTTCCAAGGCCATGCTGCTGCAGGCCGTGCGCCGCATCCAGCCGCTGTCCACGGGCACCATGACGGGCCTGGCCATCCAGTTCGCCATCACCAAGGCCTTAAGCGATGCTGAGGGTGGTCGCCCCAGCTCGCCGGACATCAGCAAGGTGGGGAGTCACGGGAATGTGGCAGCATGTGACAGTGAAGAGCTAGGTTTTCAGTGCCAGGAGCCTAGGCCTCTGGAGGGGAAGAGATTGTGCAAAGCTGCTCCCCAGGGGCCCCAGAGTAATGATATTAAAAATAATGCTGCCCCTTCCGGGCTTCTTACCATGAATCGTCTCATGGGGGCCTCACCACACCCCCTTTATCCAGATGAAAGAAGAGGGGCTCAGGAAGGTGATCTGTGACTCATGGAGCTGCATTTCTAACCCAGGCCTGTCAGGTCACCAAGACCCAACCCAAGGGGTTGGGCATCTGGGCCAGGGGTGGGGACTCAGGAATCAGAAGCAGACCCAGGTCAGAAGGAGAAAAGCAGCTAAAGGGGCTGGATACCGAGTCTCAGCCTCCAGCAGAGCTGTGAGGACCCAACTTCAGGGCAGGCTCAGGCAGGGGGTGATGAGGGCCAGGCTCAGCACCAGGGTCCCCTCCTGTTGCCCTTTCTGGGGTACAGCACACAGGGGCCTTGTGGGAGGGGAAGTGTTTTCCTCTTAGGAAAGGGCAGGTAGTATCTTGGGGAATGGAGGGAGAAAAGGCAGCATCTTCCTTCATTCCTTGGGCATCAATGTGGGAACAGCCTCCTTCCCAGGGCATACGGGACAAAATGTCCAGACCGGAGGAAAAACTGCCATTCCGTGGCCTCTGCCTCCCTCTGGTGGCCAAAGCGTAGAACTGTACGGTGTTGAGCACAGGTTTGGCCCGGCTGTCAGAGGCCCTCGTTTGACAGGGGAGACGAGGCTCTGCCCTCAGGCGGTCATGCCCGAGGGCGGAGACACCCAGGGGCCATAGTCAGATGAGAGAACAGCTTGGCCACGTCTCTCAGTCAGAGAAAACCTGTTGCCTCCTCCGCTATCCAGGTTCTTTTCCCTAGGCCCAAACCCTGGTGTTGGTGAGGGGCCAGATCCACCTGCTGCCGACTAGCTGTGTGACCTGGGCTAGCCACTCCGCCCTTCTGGATCAACCTCCTTTTATGCCAACCATCCTGGGGGTTTACTGGAGGGCCAAGCGGCCCACCCAGCGCGGGGAGGGAGGCCGGGTCCTCACACACGCCCCCCGTGTGTATCGCAGGTGGTCATCGTGGTGACGGACGGGAGGCCCCAGGACAGCGTGCTGGACGTGTCTGCGCGGGCCCGGGCCAGTGGCATCGAGCTGTTCGCCATCGGCGTAGGCCGCGTGGACAAGGCCACGCTGCAGCAGATCGCCAGCGAGCCGCAGGACGAGCACGTCGACTACGTGGAGAGCTACAGCGTCATCGAGAAGCTGTCCAAGAAGTTCCAAGAGGCCTTCTGCTGTGCGCAGGGCGGGGGATGGACCAGGCTGGGAGTGGTGCTGGGGGAGTGAGGTGGGGGGGGAGGCGGGTACCGGTGTCTGGGCGGGGCCAGAAAAGGGACGTGGCTGAGAGCGGCAGCGTGGGGGCGGGGCCTGGGCTGGAGGTGCCCTATACGGGGGCAGGGACTGAGATAGAGCCAACATCGGGGGCGGGGCCAGGGCTCAGAGCCGCCTGATCTGGGGGCTGTCCCCTGCCTGGGGTTAAGGGAGTTGGGGAAAGGCGATACCAGAAAGAAGTCCTTTTCGTGGTAGAGTACTGGCAGGGACCAAGGAGGGGCCAGAAGCCAGTAAGGGGAGGGCCTAAAAAAACCTGTGCTATTTGGACGGGGGGGAGTGTGTGTGTGGGGGGGGGTGGAGGGGGTGGGGGTGTGTGGGGTGTGTGGGGTATTGGCGTGCCAGAGTCTTCTGCGATGTGGAAGGGTCTGAGGGGCCTGGGCATTGGGCAGGAGAAAGTTCAGAGTCTTTTGCAGACGAGAGGTGGGCCTGTGGGGGGTCTTTGGCATGGGACTAGTCAGAAGGTGAGTAGGAGGAGGCGGGGCCGGTGCAAGGACTTTTCCCCATTCGGGAAGCGGGCCTAGGAAGAGCATGAACCTGACTGTGAGAATTCGAGGCAGTAATGCACAGTACAATGCTCAATATGTGGTATCTAACAAGTATTTGTTGAGCATCTTCTATGTGCTGTGTTCACTGCTGCATGTGTTTTTCTAGACACTTGGAATACAAGAGTGAACAAAGGGGATTAAAGGCCCCGCCCCTTTGGCCTATACATTTTTAGCAGGAAGTTTTAGTTTATTATCAGCAATATCACCTTCTCTGGGGATGTCAGCACTGCTGCAGTGATTCTGGCCCTGGGCTGAGGGTCTGGGACCCCATCCAATCGGGGCCCTCAGTTTCCCTGGGCGTGTTGAGGGGCCATCCTTGCTGAGATGTCCGAGGCCCTGTGACCATGAGATTCTGAGTCTCCTCTTGTCCCCACAGTGGTGTCAGACCTGTGTGCCACAGGCGACCACGACTGTGAGCAGGTGTGCCTCAGCTCCCCGGGCTCCTACACCTGCGCCTGCCGCGAGGGCTTCACCCTGAACAGTGATGGCAAGACCTGCAATGGTCAGTGGGCTGGACACAGGCAAGCCTGGGGAGGGTGGCGGGCAGGGGATGGGGCCTTGGCCCCTCCCCAGGAAGCCCACCTGAGCCTCTCTGTACTTGGCCTCTGGACCAATCTGCAATAGGTGCCTTCTAGAGTTTGGTGTCAGCAGTTCTCTTCTCACTACTGTCCCTCTTTCTGTCACAGTGGGTGGTAGGTTTAGTATGGTGGAAGGAGTTACATAGTCTTGAGTTCACATCTTGGTGCCACTACTTCTGAGCTGTGTGATTTAACAGCTTTTAGAGCTTCGGGTTTCAATGCTGTAAAATGGGGGCCAGGAACTTAGACTTCGCAGAGGAAGTTTTGAGGACCAAATGGGATGATCCTCCACGCAGATCTTGGGTGTGGTGGGTACCCAGCCAGTGGCTGGGATGAATGACTATGAACTTAAGCATCATTTCCCTGCCTTCCAGTCTGCAGCGGTGGAGGTGGCAGTTCGGCTACTGACCTGGTTTTCCTCATTGATGGATCCAAGAGTGTGCGGCCAGAGAACTTTGAGCTGGTGAAGAAGTTCATCAACCAGATTGTGGACACGCTGGATGTGTCGGACAAGCTGGCCCAAGTGGGGCTGGTGCAGTACTCAAGCTCTGTGCGCCAGGAGTTCCCGCTGGGCCGCTTCCATACCAAGAAGGACATCAAGGCAGCCGTGCGGAACATGTCCTACATGGAGAAGGGCACCATGACCGGGGCTGCCCTCAAGTACCTCATCGACAATTCCTTCAGTGTGTCCAGCGGGGCCAGGCCTGGTGCCCAGAAGGTGGGCATTGTCTTCACTGATGGTCGGAGCCAGGACTACATTAATGATGCTGCCAAGAAAGCCAAGGACCTTGGTAGGTGCTGTCTGGACCCTGAACACCACCAGTGGCCAGGGGTACACATGGAACAGCTCAACTATAGTTTATCTTATGTCTGTTCTGATGAGTGCCCTAAACCCAGATTCAGTGTGAATGAGGAGGAATTGGTTTGTCTAGCTCTTTCTTATACTGATGAGAAAACTGAGGTCCCAGAAAAGTAAGTGGCTGGCTTGATGGTCCTTTGGTAGGTGGGGCTTGGAACTTTTCTAGTTGAATGTTCCCAAGAACATACCAACTGTTGGCAGGCAACCCCACTTTGGGACAAGCCTGAGTTTTATCACCTATTAAATGAGAATAATAATAACCACCAAATGGATGGTTATGAGGGTTACATGAGATTGCAAAGTTCCCAGTACAGTCAGTACAAGTCTGATATATGGTAGAAGCTCAGCAAATGTTGATTTCCTCAATCATTGTACCTGCAATTCCAGCATCTGCCACCAGGAGGTGTCTGCTGTTGATTGCCTGAGGATTCCCCAGGAGGCTCAGCTATGGTTGCCTGTCCCCATGGCCACTGCTACTCATCTTGTTCCTCTTGGCAGGCTTTAAGATGTTTGCTGTGGGTGTGGGCAACGCTGTGGAGGATGAGCTGAGGGAAATTGCCTCGGAGCCCGTGGCAGAGCACTATTTCTACACGGCTGACTTCAAGACCATCAACCAGATTGGCAAGAAGTTGCAAAAGAAGATCTGCGTGGGTGAGTGAGGCCAAAAACTGTGTTGATGGGAGGAGCAGGTGGGGCTCTGGGAGGGGTGTGTGTGTGTGTGTGTGTGTGTGTGTGTGTGTAACCATCCTGGACTGGATGTGGGTGGGGAAAATGGGAGCTGGGGTGGCACCATGAGTTGGCAGAATCAGGAGGAAGGCTGGCCAGTCAGACTGCAACAGCCAGCAACTGTATATTGAATGCTCTTACACATGTGGCACTCTTCTCAGTGCTCTCCAAATATGAATCATTTAATCCTATTTGGTAGGAATATTGTTATCTCCATTTTACAGACAGGAAATCCAAGGTCAGAGGGGTGGAACCACTTAATAACTGGAGGAGCCAGGATTTGAACCGTGCTTCCTCCCCTGATCCTCCCTGGTGACCTTGCCAGCTGGTTCCCAGTGGTAAAGAGTATGGATTCCAGAGCCAGACACGCCTGGGTTTGCATGTTTGTTCTGACACTAACTAGCTGTTGGCCATGGGCAAGTTGTTTTCCTTCTCAAGTTCTTCATTTGTAAAATGGGGTTAATGACTTCAACCCCAAAGAATCGGGGTGAGGAGTCACCAAGATGACCTAGAGGCCCCTGATGACAGTGTCCTATGCATAGTAGGTGACCAGCGTGGGGATGCTAATACCGGAGTTCTTTATCAGGGCTTTGAGGGAGCAGGAAGACATTCAGGGGTCGCCCCCTCCATCATTCCTAGGAGCTCTGTCTTAAGAATTTCACGTGTCTCTCTGCCTTCTCGCATCTCCTAGGCCCCACACTCCCCCAAGACACCCTAGTCCTGGCCCTGGGCAGTGACCATCTGCCTTCCCGGCAGGCAACCGCTCACCATCCTCTTTCTCTTTCCCCACTTTCTGTCCACCCCAGAGGAAGACCTGTGTGCCTGCGAGTCCATCGTGAAATTCCAGACCAAAGTGGAGGGGCTGCTGCAGGCCCTGACCAGGAAGCATATCCTTTCCCAGAGGCTGCTGCAGGGAGGGGGAGGGGGAGGGGGGAGGGGAGGGGGAGGGGGAGGGGGGAGGGGAGGGGGAGGGGGAGGGAAGGGCCCTGTGGGGAGAGGAGAAAGCTGTGCCCCTTGTGTGGTGTGATCGGGCAGGCTTTTCCTTGCCTGCCTCCTGCTGAAGACGGGCTGGATCCTGGCCAGGTAGGCTGGCCCCGGCTTTGATACTGACCCTGCCATAGCAAAGGCAGGAACCAAGCTCTAGACTGGACACACACAGAGTCCTGGACACGCTCAGGAAAACATGGTGCCCATGGACCTCCAGTGCTCAAGCTCTCGGTGACATGACTACCCACCAGTTTCCACTCAGATGGGGCTGGACCCCTCACAGCTCCCCTGGTTCAGGCAGGACTAGGTGGGGACCCAGCAGGCCTAAACCTGCAACTGGACAGGGCTGGGCTTTCCGGGCTCACTGTAACTGCTTGCTTGTTTTTGGAAAGCACCATTCTGAGGGCTGTGGATGGATAAGTTTCGACACTGGGGAGAACACACGCTATGAGGGGGAAGTGAGAGAAAGTCCTGGAAAGGGGGCCCGGAGTGCAGGTGCCACCCCGTCACTGCCCTGCTCTGGCCAACCTGCACATCTCCTTAACTCCCAGTCCACTGGAAGCTGTGAGTAAGCGGCTGGCCATCCTGGAGAACAGAATCGTCTAAGGCTACCTGTCCCCCACGACCTCTCCATCTCCCTGCCCCCAGTGCAGCTCACAGAGCCCAGTGTGTGTCCCCTAGAGCCTGAGTTTAGTCTAGCTTTGCCATTTCAGCGAGGGGGGGCTTGGGAAGGGTGGGGCCCTGGGGTGGCACCGGGTCTCTCCCTCTCCCACCCTGCAAGCCTGCGGGGAGTGCGTGTTTGAGTGTGTGTGCAGGGAGCGTGTGCATGTTTGGGAGTGTGTGTATGAGTGTGTGTGTGTGTGTGCCTGAGGCTGGGTGTGTGTCTGAGAGCATGAGTGAGAACACAGGGGTGAGTGTGGGAGGAACTGCGTTTGCATTTTTTTAATCTAAAGCTTAATATATTCCCATATTTTTTAGTTCACCCTTTCTTGACTGAGAGTGCTGTAATCTCTTTTCTGATTTCTCTATTCCCCTTCGAAAAACCATTAAATGTGACTTAACTTAAGCACTGAATGGGGCCAGTGGCAGTGTGGTTATTTGGGGAGCAGGAAGAAGGACCGTGAGGGTGGTGGGTGATGGGGATGGTCGCAGGATGGCAACAGTGGTGGTAACAGGGATGACGGCCACTGCTCCCAACCTGGCTCACGTTTGTTCTGCCTTTTCAGTTACAAATTCTTTGATGAGGTCTCATTTCATCCTCCTAGCACCCTTACCCAGAACAGACTTGAGTTGTCCCCATTTTACAGATGGGAAAGCTGAGTTCCTGAGTGATAAGATGACTTGCTCAGCAGTGAGTCAGTTGGAGAGACAGGGCTTGAATCCAGGACTGTGAGACATCAAAAGAAAAAGGCACCAGATAGGGCCATCCACCATTCATTCATTCATTCATTCGTTCATGCAGACAGCAAACACAGAGCACGTGCCCTGTGTCAGGCGATGGGGAGATGGTGGCCTATGGGACAGATACTCTCCCATTTCTTAAGGAACTTCAGTTGAGCAGGGCGCCCTATCACCCTCAACCCAGCTGGAGGAAAAGAGAGATGGTTTGGATTGTACCAGGACCCCTGGGGTGAGTGTGTGTGTGCATGCACGATGAGGTTGGTGAGGAGCCTGGGCTGGCCCATCGCCCCCTGCCCGGCCCCTCACCCCCTTGGAGTCTTCTCTGTTGCTTCCTGGTGCGTCAGCAGCCTCGGTCCCACCCCCAACACAGACAGCTGCAGCCCCTGCCTCAAGGACAGCGCAAAGAAAGTCTTTGACCCCCATGTCCCCCTGACCCTGTCCCAAGCCCCTCTGGAGTCTCAATCCTGCGCCTCCCAGAGGGGGAGCTTGGCTGATTTTCGGAACCCACTCTGGTTTAATGGAGCATTTTTAGCGTAAGAACTAGATTCACACTTGAGAGCATGTAGAAGGCTTTTATGAGAAGCTCAGACCATCCTGAAATGTCTTCCTTAGAGGCAGTTCAAGGAGGTAGAATAACACCACCAGCAACACCCAGGAGCCAACCTGGGAGTTGGTAAAACAGCACAACCTCATAAGAGCAACGTAAAAGTCACACAACTGTGCGCAGCTTTCACCCAGCCCTTTCTCTGTGCCAGGCCCTGGATGAGGGGTTTTTCTGCTGTCCAAAGAGGCACCTTGTCACAGCCCCTGTGGCAATTGTTCAGCCCACACTTCCTGTCTTCTGAGATTATCCCCACTACCGGTCCCCCTACCCCACCCTACCCTTCCATGGGGGAGGGGTATCAGGGCCATGTGGATGCAAGGTAACCCTGCCTCCTGGACTCAGCTGATTGGTTAAAGGGGGTCACATGACCCAAGTTGGGCCAATCAGTGTCTCTCTTCTGGGAATTTGGACCTGAGGACCCTAGGTGCCTGGCTGCTGGTGCTGGAGCTGGGAGGTCTCTCACTTCTTCCAGATGTGCTGATGGCTTTCTAGTCCAAGGCTGTTTCAGTGACGTTGCTGTGTAACAATCCACCCCAAAACTTAGTGGCTGAAACAACCACCTGTTATTGTGCGATTCTATGGTTGACCGGGCTCAGTCAGGTGGTTCTTTTGCTCTGCCTGGTGTTGGCTGGGGCTGCCGTGGTCTGGGTCCCAACCAGGCTAGAGTGTGTCCTGCTCACATGACTGCTGCCTTGGTGAAGACAGTAGCCAGACTGGGTCCCTGACTTTGTCTCCGTCTCTGTCTCTCTCTCCATGTAGTCTCAGGGCCTTACCTTCTCCATGCGGAGGTCTCCAGCAGGGGAACTGGACTTCTTACATGGCAGCTCAGGGCTTCCGGAAGCTTCTGAGGCCCCAAATTGGCGCTGCATGTCTTTCACCATATTTTGTTGGTCAAAGCAGTTATAGCCCAGCTCAGATTCAAGGGGTGGGAGATAAACTTCACCTCTCCTCCATGAGCGAAGAGTGACAAGGAATTTGTGGCCATCTTTAATCTACCACCTGGGGTCATTTACTGGTCCCCCTGGGCCTGGCTACACTCCCTGCCTGGCCATGCATGAGACACCCAGGAAACATCAGCAACGTTAAACATGGTCAAGTCAGCTTCTGTTTCAGGCAATGCAAAAGCACTGACTTGGCTGTCTCCTCACCTGTATTTTCCCCCACCCATGTGTGGGCTTGGTGTCCTGGTTCTCAGCTTTCAATTCTGGGAAGTGGCTGGAGCCTCCTGGCTTCTAGCTCCTCAGCTGCCTGGTAACTTGGCAGGGCCTTTCACCTGAGTCCCGCAGGCTGCATGCCTGGAAAAGAACTACTGGCCCCGCCCCAAGGGGGGTTGCAGGGGGTGACTGAGGAACGAATGGGAAGCACTCAGCACAGCGCCCACCCACCCTTTGCATCCAGAGTGGAGCTGGCATCACTGGTGCCATCTGGGGGATGGTTTCCTGGCCTCAGGGACACAGCCACACCTGTCAGTCCCTCAACACCGCCTTTGCTCCCATCCGGTACTGATGGCCCTCGAGATGCTGCCGCCACCTGGCGTCCAGTGGCTGTACCACCTGGGGCACCTGTTACCTGCTGGGAGGCCACCCCAGAGGGTGTACCACAGCTCCCTGTAAGCCTTCTACTCCTCAGCAGGGAGCTCAGCCGCCCTGTGTCATGGTAACAGGTGCCCATCCCCTGGCCCCTCCAGGAGGCCAAGATGAGGACAGCCTTCCCTCTGCTTCGAGCAGCGCCAGCCTGAGTGCCAGGGCTCAGGAGGCAAGGCGGGAAGGGTAGACAAGCCTGAAGACTTCTGGGAACAGCAGCCAGCTCCATCACATGGTCACATGGCAAACGTTTGTACTGCACCAATGCCAGGCCCTCTTCTGGGCACTAGAGATAGAGGAGAGAACAAAATAGACCGAGGTCCCTGTGTTCATGGGCTAACGTTCCAGCCTCACATATTTCTTTCTCTGTGAGCCTGGGAAAGTCATCCCACCTCCCTGCGGGCCTTAGTTCTTCATCTGTTGAATGGAGAGATGATCCAGAAAGAAGGAGTAAATGAGGAGAAATCTCCAAAGAAGTGTGTGGTGTGCCCTCAAAGATCAAAAGCTGTCGACACTTCTTTGATGAAATCAAAGGAACAAAGGTAGCCAAGTGCCCGGGGGCACCTGTCTGGCCTGGCAGAGACCAAGCATCGGGCCGGGCCTCGAGTTTCCAGGAGATTTCCCACAGGGAGGTGACAGCAGAGGGGTGAGCGGCCTCGTCTTTGGAGTCACACAGCCCTGGTATGAGTCCCCTACGGCCCCCTTGCCTTGAACAAACTCCTTCACCCTCTGACCTCAGCTTCCTCAGCAGTAAAAGGGCAACAGCACCGTCCTCGCAGTGGTCATCACCTAGACAGACAGAGGGCTTGGCATGAGTGTGGCCAGCCCCACAGGGCTCCCTGGAGGAGACAGCAGAGGGGGATTTGCAGGGAGCAGGAGGGCTGGATCTGCAGGGGAAATCTGGAAAGTGAAAAGGGGCACGTGGCTGGGGGCGGGGAAGGGAGCCGTGAGTCAGGCTGTGAGGCTCCAGGGACAGTTCTGGTCTGATTCCTCCTTCCTTCCCTATCTTCTTTCCTTCCTTCCACGTTTATTAAGCATCACCAAAGGCCAAAACATACACCAGGCACTAGGGACAAAATGCTTACAGTCTGGTGGGGCAGACAGACATTGGATAGAAAGTTGCAGTGAGAGCCCGGCTGTGATAACAGGACGGAGGAATTAGGGTGTCGACAAAAATAATCAATAAACAATCCATAATAAGAATAGAAAAGAGTTTTATTTGAGCCAAACTGAGGACTATAGCCCAGAAGACAGCCTCTCAGATTACTCTGCGGAACTGCTCTGGAGAAGCATGATTTTCAGCACAGTTTTATATCTTCTTAGAACAAAGAACATTAAACAAGTCGGGGATACATTCCTTCAAGGTTTCAAAAAAACAGACCTGCACGTCCACAGCCAGTCAGCGTGGCCTTGGCATCTGGGAAAGGAGTCTTAACATCGAAGGAGGACCGGCACTGGGGTCCCAGGAAGAGTGGCATTTGATCTTTACTTTTCACATGGATATCCTTCACTTCTGGTCAACATGCCCTTTTCTTTAATAATTAAAGCAGATGTACAATGTTTGATAAACCAGAATGACTTCCCCAAACCTCAATATGTGAAAGTTTGTTTGATCAAGGGTGTGCCGCAGGGGCTTGTAACAGACAGTAATCAAGCCATGCAGAGGTAGGGAGGCATCCTGGAAGGTGGACCTAAGCATGGATCTGAAGCTGGTTTACGAGGAAGGTGAAGGGAGGGGGTGGTGGAGAAGAGCACGTCAAGGGGAGGGAGCAGCACGTGCAAGGGCCCTGAGGCAGGAACGCACGCGGTCCTCCGAGGGTCTGCATGCAGCTCTATGTGGCAGGGAGCAGCCAGGAGCAGCGAGGAGGTCCAAGACCAGACTGGGCAGGGGCTTCACCTGCGGTGTGATGTGAAGCTGTGGAAGGGTTTTAAGTAACGAGGTGAAAGGACCAGATCTCCCAGTTAGCAATAAGACGCATGTTTCTTCCATAAACCCTTGGATGGAGTGTAAGGCAGGCTGTGAAGAGGCCTCAGCTGGGATGGGCAGGGACCAGACATCCATGTCGCACCCCCGAGCAGGGGCTGTGACCTTGAGGCTGGCCCTGCTGGGTCAGGTGCGGGCACCTGACCCGCCTGTCAGGGTGAGGCAGTGAGACCCGGGCTGGTTCAAACCCTTACTTGCAGGGAGAGTCGAGAAACTACTCCTGAGGGTGGCTCTGAGGGCCCCGATGAAGCTGTCCAATGACCCTAGGAGGCAGCATTAGTGTGATGCATGTTCCATGTGATGGGACTTGTCCGAGTCAGTGGAAGAGCTGATTCCTCAGTTTACCTGAGGCCAAGGGCTTTCTCAATAACAGCCCGTACTTAGCTCTGCTGCTGTGATTATGGATGTCAAGCCGGGGGCACGCAGTAGGTGCTCAGCAGACCCTAGTGGCCTCTCTCTCCCCTCCCCCACTCCCAGGCAGTCTGCAGGCTCTCATTCCGGCAGAGGGTGGACCTGGTCCTGGAAGAGCCTGAGGCTGGACCTCGGAGAGCAGAGGGGGCAGGGTTGGACCCCAAAGGTGGGGACTGGTGGGGGCCAGGTAGGGAGTAAGGGCCTCCCCCAGGCAGGCTGGGGTTGGAGAAGGTGGCGACCACGGAGAATGCACAGAGCCCAGTGCCAGGGAAGGGCCACAGAGTGAAGGCTGGGGGAGGCCACAGCTCAGAGGCTAGAACAGGTGGGCCTGGGCTGCAGTTGGGCCTCCTGCCTGGTCAGGCCCCAGTCCAGGTTGAGCTGAGGTGGGTTGGTGATCCGGGGTCTCTGGGGCTGAAACTTAGGGTTTTCCAGGAAAGCAACAAACCGAGCGGTGTGTGGGCCCAGGACACAGGCATTTCTGGGGGGGGGGGTGGTGGGTGGGGAGGGCTGCTTCCTGTTTCTAGCACTCCTGCCTGAGGGATTCTATGCCAGGAGGGAGAGTAAGACACAGCTGGCGGGAGAAACAGCGTGATCAACCACCTGAAGACCGGACCACAGGCACCGTGGGTCAGAATGGGGTGAGTTAGGGCTCCTGGCTGCAAGTGACAGAAACTCCACACCAAGCAGCTTAAGCCTGAGAAGGGAGTTGATGGGATCTGGTGACTGAAGGTGCTGGGGGATGGCGCTGGGCTCAGGCCTCCGTCTCCCTCCACTCTTGACTCTGGTTTCCACAGTGACGGCCTCAGGCCCAGGCTGGTCCTCTCCTCCAGAAGGCCCCACAGCTCCAGGCTGACACCCTGTCAACTCTAAGGGTGTGGACATTCCCGTAATTCAGTCCCCTTGGCTCTGATTGGGTCCTGTGCTCATCCTTGAACAATCACTGTGGCCAGGGAGATGAAAGGCTGTGACTGGCCAGGCTTGGGGGCTCTGCCTATCACTGGGTGATGGGTGGAGCCAGCTGCACAGGATTCTCTAGGTCTGAGAAGACTGATCAGTGGTTCTTTAGGGGGAGGGGTTGTTAGATGAGCTCTTAAGGGACCACGTCGTCAGTCTCCAAGGAAGGCAGGGGCTGGCATCATGGGATCTTTCAAACCCAAACTCCTACTGCTAGCTCGTCTCCGTTCTGCCCGCAGCTACTCCAGGTCCCCGTGCCATTCCCCCTTTCCATGTGATTTCCCCGTCTCTCTCTGCTTTCAGTTCCATTAACAGAAGGTTATAAACGAGTCCCCGAGAGAAGGAAAACTGCATCTCCCCAGGGCAGCTGCGGTCTTTTGGCAGAAGGCAAGTTACTTTGTAACCGATATTTTTGTTTTTTTTGACTTTTGTATAGATAAACAGGACTAAACTAATTAAGATTGTTTTTCTTTCTTTCTTTCCTCAGGTCTTGGAGGACAATGGGAGTCTCTTGGCCCCTAAGTGAATTGGTTACCAGGTTTCAATAAAGGGGTTTGTCTTTGTAATTACAGTTTATTAATGGATTTACAAGGGAGGGAAGATGGCAAAGTCCGCTAAGGGGTTTGTTTTGCATTTCTCCTCTTTTAATTACATGATTTTCTCCTGAACCAATGCGCTGTGAAATATGGCAGGGGGTGGGGAAGTCCCAGCACCCCATCTGTTCCAGATGCAATTGCAGTGAATACAGGAGGAGGCAGGAGGTGTTCAGAGGCCTCCTGCTACTGGAGCGTGGCTCCCTCCTTTCAGAGCTGCTGCGTGGTGGGGTGGGGGGAGAGGAGGAGGGGAGGGGGCTTGCCACCATCAGGGTATGTTGACCTGGGGAGGGCACAGCTCTGCCCACGGGGGCATGGCAACCTTTGCATGTTTGGGCTCAGAATCAGATTTAGTTCACCCACTGAGTTACCTTTTTTGGATTATCCACTAGGTGCTTGGTATGATAATATACACACAATTTCTAATTCAAACTTCTTAGTGATCTTTTTAATATCAATACTTTTCTTTTTTCACGAATGGGGAAATCAAGGTTGCCAGATATAAAGCGTCACCCAGCCGGTAAGTGGCAGGGCTGGGATTTGAACTCTGGAATCTCCAGCTCCAAAGTTAGGGCTTTGTCCAGGACCTTCCCTTTCTGAGGTTCAGGCTCACTAGGATGAAAGTGGGTTCTAGTCCTTTCTCCACACTGCAGGTTAACTGGCTTTCCTGACTTGTCTTCAGTCCATTCTGCATCCTGATACCAGAATGATGGTCCTACAGTGCATATCTAATCAGGTTACACTCCCACTCAAGAACCTTCTCTGGCTCCCTGTTATCTCCAAGATAAAATTCAAAGTAGTTGAACATTCTAGGTGCTGTATGGTCTGCTTGTTGCTCAGACTTGTTGGACAACAAATTTCCTATTATTCCAACTCAGCCTTTGCTGCTACATGGGTGACCTAGTTTCCCCACTTGTGAAGTGGACCCCTGACACTGGGCAAGAGGATCTCAAGAATTGTCTTGGACCTTGGAGTTAAGTGATTGTAGTGGGGCTGAAATCGCAGACCTGGGACTGCTATGGCAGTATCTGGCCACAGGATGGCACCATCAGCCCAGGAATGGGGTAGCCAGACTGGCTGGGGTCTGGGGTTCAGCAATGCTTACTGTGAGCTGGGCTAGTTCCATCACTTGGCACACTCAGTAGCACCTAATCTAATCCCTTTAAAGTGCCCCTCCCTCCTGTACACAGAGACTCCCAAGGAGGTTAGTGGCCACTCTCCAGGGCAGACTGTGGGTAAGTCTGCTCAGAGGTGGTTGTTATCTTCCCACTCCTATCACTTGCTCCTGGGTGCCCTGAGAAGGGCCTGGGCTGGAGGCACCTCTGGTCTCCCAGGGCCTGTCCAGGGGCTTTGCTGGACTAGGGGTGGCAGCTCAGACCTGAATGTTGGGGAAGGGTAGGGGCTAAGTAGGAGCACCCCCAGCAGGCATCTTCCTGTTCCCCTACTCTCTCTTGTTCCTTTGGGCAACAGTCAAGTCTTCTGTCCCCAGATCAGGATATAAGTGTCTTCAAGCCAAAAATAACTGCAGCCTGGGGGCAAGGGGGTGCGTATTAGAGACCCTGGAGTAGAGGTGACTAGGGGCCCCAAGATACCTCACAATCCAAGGAGCTGGTGTGAGTCCCAGTGCTGTCCCCAACGTGCTGTGTTGCTTCCGGCATGTGACTGCCCCTCTGGGTCTCAGTTTGCTCACCTAGGAAATGGGGAGAACAATTCCCACCTGGCTGGGGCGTGGAGACCGAAAGGAGACAGTGTGTGAGTGCCGAGCACAGGGCGAGGGGCCTGAGGGGCTCAAGACAGAAGCTGTATCTTCATCAGGGTTTGGGTCCAGGAGCCCCGCCTCAGTCACAGGTCTCCCCCAGGGCTTCACGGAGGAGCTGCATCTCCTCACATCAAGAACGGTCCTTTCCTCCCTCATAGAAAACCTGCTAACAGGTCAGGACACGTCGCCTCCCATGTCCCCCTCAGGTCCCGGGGCCTGAAGTGGCTCCTTTCTGTCTGCGCCCCTCCTTGTAAAGTGTGAGCGGCTGCCCTACTCAGTGACGGGGCCCGTGGGGTCTGCAGGGGACGACCTAGAGGGTGGCCACCCTGCCTGTGCCCGGACCTGGGTGTGAGGCCCCACACTTAGGCCCTGCGTGACTGTGGCACGTCCTCCACGGCCCTGAGCCTCATTTCATGGATGACACCTCGGACCGCACCAGGCCCGCAGGAGGGACATCATTCCTGAGAACTGAACTTAGAACCCCAGCGCCCTAACGGCTTCCAAGGTACCCACCGGAGCGGGTGTGACTCTGCTCAGTCACGCCCCAGAATGAGCTCAACTCTGCTTCCCGGGCCTTGATAAGTATGTGTATTGAATGAATGTGGGAAGGAACGAAGGCATCCGGGCCACTCAGAACATATCTGCTCCCTTGGTCCCCTTAGCCTTGTAGTGGTAATAAAAAATAATTTATAAACAACGATTTACGGTATATTACAGTGTATATAGTATATCTCTATACTTATACTTACATATACTTAATACTTATATATAACACATTATGACATTTAAATTAAAATAAATAATATGACCATGCAAGTAATATAGATATAACATATAAGTAAATATATTATTATACAATAATATACTTACAGTATAACTGTAAATAGTAATTATAAATATAACTCTGTGAATAGCTAACATATATCTGTCCTTACTATGGGCTAAGCCTTGTCCTAAAAGTGCTAACCTCGTTTATTCCTCACAACCACTTTGGGCGACAAGATTATCCCCATTGTACAGGTTGGGTAAATGAGGCTCAGAGAGCAGAAGGGACTTGCAGAAGCAAGTAGAGGCTCTGGGACTTGAACCCTGTCTGCCCCCCATGTTCCCTGAGTCTTCCTTCCTCCAGGAGAAAACCCCTGCATAGGTTGGGGTCCTGGCCCCAGTGTTTCCGCCTCTGGACCCCAACCAGTTTGGCCACATCCCCTCTTCAGTTTGGACTGGAACAGACTCCTTGCCTGGTCCTGCAGCCTCCACTCCCACCTGGAGGCCTCTCTGCCTGCCGCCTCCCTTCTCCCGCCCCCCCTTGGTTGGCACAGCTGCTGCTTGGGCATGTGGCCACACTGGGGAAGGATTGGTATCAAATTTTCCCTTGCAGTTTCCTGCTTTCATTCCTGGCAGGAGCCCTTGGCCCATGGACAGCAATCCCTCCCAGCCTGTCTCCTGTGTTTGGTGCAGAGCCAGGAATTCTGTCCCAAGCCTGGGGGGAGCGGATGTGGCGAGCATCCGCATAGACATCCCATTGGAGCCATCACGGCCTTTTGGTCCCTTCCCCCAGGGTCCTCCCTCCTGGGGCCTGTGGTCAGTGGGCCCCGTCCAGCTGCCATGGTGTTTCCCTTTCCAAGACCCAGCCTGGGGTGGCAGATGAGGGTGGGGGCCTCCCCAGGAGAAAGAAACTGCCGCTGCCCTGGGCCGGGCTGGGCTGGGAGCGGCCAGGCCACGTCCACTGCCCAGATGCCGCCTTCTCCCCCTCCTCCCGGCCTCTCCAGCAGCAGCCCCGGGGTCTCCCAGGGAGTGGGGGTCTGAGAGGTGACTGCGGGTGCTGCATGGACAAACATTAGTATTTTATATTTTACCAGTCATGTATTTATTTTAATGGGTATCAGGAAAAATACTCACACGCAATTAATGCATTAAACCCTTGATTTCATGGATGTTATTGCTCGGGGTGAGGCAAATTGAAAAAGGGAGGTCATTTCAAGTCAATTTAAAGGGACAGATTGAATCAAAATCCATGTCGTGCAGGTGGAGGGTGGAGGTGGCGAATGCACGGGAGGGTCAGAGAAGCTACTGGAGCTCGGGGGGCACTGAGGAGGCCCACGAGCCTGAGCGAGATCCCCGGGCTCCAGCCTGGCTCTGCCGGTGGGGGGACGGGGGGCCTTGGGCAGCTCACTGCACCTCGTGAGCCTTGGTTTCCCCCTCTGTAACGCGGGGATGAGCGGTAGCAACTCGCGGGTCAGTGGCGGGGGTTAAAGCAGGTGAGGCGGGTGGAGGGCTGGCCCGGAGATGCGGCAGCAACGGGTGGCGGCAGGGAAAGAGAGGGACACAGCTGGCAGGGACGTCGAGTTCAGGTTTGCTTGCTGTTTGTTATAAGGAGAGAGAGACTTGAATATAACCAAATATGAATCAGGTGTGAAGGGGAGGGGACGATAGAGCTAGAGAGAAATAAATATAGATAGATAGATAGACAGACAGACAGATAGATAAAGAGATTAAAGCTGCCCCTCCTTCTTCCCCTGGACAGATTGAGGAGGTGGGTGGGAGGGCCCTGACAGAGCATGTCTGAGCCCAGACAGAGGGAGGGGACAATCTCCATCTCCAGGAGGAGGAAGAGGAGGGCTGTGTGGGTGCCGGGGGCTTTGCATGTTTGGTGTCAGGAAATCTAGGGAGTTTCTATTTTGAGGCTTGGGGTTTCTTTGGGCAGAGGAGCGAGCTCACCTGCTGAGAAGGACAGGAGGGGGGAGGGGAGCAGGAGGAGGGGTGAGGGGCTGAAACAGTCCCCTTGGTGGTGAGGCCGTTGGGGGTGGGTGGGAACTGGGGGAGGCGCTGACTCCGGGAATCCCTTGGACCTTGTGGGGCTGTGTGAGCTGTGCGTTTGTGGGTTGGGTCACGCGCTGGGCTCTGGGTTGAACTGACCCTGAACCACTGCTCAGCCCATCCGCCCTGCTATTTGCACCCGAGTCATCCAACCTGCGGTCCCTGTGTGCCAGGAAACCCTCTGTGAGAGGAGGGCCCTAAAGTACTGGGCCCAGGAGATGCACCAGCCTCCCAGCGGGTCCCCTCACTCCTGTCCTGCTGCTGGAAGGTGTTTTCTAATATGTGAATTTTCCTGCCATGCCCCAGCTCAAGAACCTTCAGTGCCTCCTAACTGCCTGTGCGCTCAAGTTCAACCTTCTTGGCCTGGAATTCAAGGCTTCTCTGAGTCTGGCCCTGCCTCCTTTCAGGCTGTGTCTTCTCCCTGCTCCCCCATGACACACCCACCGGGTGCTGGACCTGGGATCCAGCCACACTGAGCTCTTCCTCACATGAGCCAGGCTCTTCTGTTCCTCCTTTCCTCTGCGCATGCCGTGCCTCTGCCCAGAATGCCCTTCCTCCTCTGCTGAGGCTGGTGATGATTTCGCCCCTCCCTCCTGCAGTCCTCCCTGACTCCCCCGGGGAGAGTGCTCCCTCCCCAGTGCTCCCTCGGGACTCCACCAGGCCTCTACCTGTGGTCATTCTCACTGGGCTGGAAGGGTCTTCGGGCATCAGTGACAGTCTTATCCCTCATAGTGTCTCCCTCCTGCACAAAGCAGTTCTAGGTTCATGCTGTAAATCAGCAAGAGAACAGCTGGATGGATGGATGGGTGGGTGGATGGGTAGATGGATGGATATGTGGATGGATGGATGAATGGACAGACAGATGGATGAATTCACAAAGAGTTAGGAACCAGAGAGCTCCAGGAAAGGAGCCAGCAGAGAGCTCAGAGCCCAGCCTCAGATCCTGCCTCAGCTCATGTTTATTGACGGCCCACTGTGTGCCAGGCACACAGGTCTCATTCTAATCCTCCTGCTATCACCATAGGTAGGGTCGTCACTCCCATTTTACAGATGAGGAAACTGAGGCTGAGGGAGGCCCAAGGCACGCATCTAGGAAGTGAGCAGACCGCGGTTTGAGCTTCAGTTTCCAGGGCCCTTCCTGCGGGCCTGATGCCTGTGCCTGATGGAGCCTGTCAGTGTTGGTTATTTCATGTCTTCATTGATTGGGGCACAAGGAAAACCACCTGCTTTAGAGCCAGACAGGCCTGGGTGGGAATTCTGGCCCTGTCACTGAACGGCTGGTGAATTGGACATGTCATATCATCGTGGACACTCAGTTTTCTCATCTGAAAAATGGGGATAATAACAGAGGCTCCCAGGGCTGTTGTGAGTGAGGATTACAGAAGACGGAGTGTGTGAAGTGCCCGTCACAGGTGAGGGGTGGGGGCTCTGAACACACCCCCCCTCCGCCCCCCCCTCCCCCTTCTCTCCCAGGCCATCCCCTGCCTCAGGCCCCCGGGCCCTGGGTTCTCTCCCCTCGGCCCTGACCCCAGCTGCCTGTGTCACCCCGGCTGTCCGTGTGGTTAGTGTAGCCGCCACCTCAGCCCCGTGCGGTGGGAAACAGGCCGGAGGGTAATGAGGCTGCACGGCTCTGATCTGCCCCCTGATGCTCTGGCCTCACGGCATCTCTCCACAGGGAGGCAGCCCGGGCTCTGGTCCTTGAGCCAAAGGCCTGTCCTGCCTTGGCCTGGGGTGGGTGCGGGCTGCCCTCTGTTCACATCTGACCAGAGGGGCCCGGGCAGCAGCTGCCAGAGATGGTCCTGCCGTCTGGACCACAGGGAGCAGGTTGGTGGGCGCCCTCGCCGCCTGGCCCCGAGGGACTCCCCTCCTTCACGTGCAGGCCTCTGCACCCAGGCTGCGGTAGATTTAACCCCAGCCACCCCTGGTTCTCTCTTCCACAGCCAAGTCTGCTGGGCTCTGGGCTCTGGGTTCCCTCTCTGCCGCAGGTGCCCAGGACACCCACCTGCCCGCTGAGGTCGGGGTGGGTGGGAGGGGGCCGCCCTGGGACGTCCTGGAGGACCGACTGTGGACCCAGCCTCCAGAATTCCGGCCCCTCTCTGCCTGTCTCCCATGTCTCCCTCCCTGGGATCCAGTTCCTTCCAGAGAAGCCAGAGTGAACCCGGCAGGACAGCTGGTGCTCAGAGCCCACTGAGAGCGCCCAGGTTAAACAGTGAACATAGGAGAAGAGCTCCGTGGAGCAGGCGGAGAGGACCAGGAAACACAAACAGAACAGAAATGAAAGTGGGCTCCTGGCTTCTTGCTCCCTAAGGTGTTTATTTTGAGTGAAACTCACCAGAAAAATTCTACTTGGCCTCCAAAGGCTGCTTCACTACTATTGTCATAATTAACACTAGAGGAAAATGTCTCTGAGGTGTTCGTCTGGGACCACATCTGCCCAAAGATTTTTCTAATGGTTTTTGTTATCTATTAAACCCACCCAAGACATGGGGGTGTGTGCAGGATCCCTGTGGTGACCTTACCTGGGTTATCACAGGTGACAACCCTCACTGAGAAGGTCCCAACCACAGGGCAGCAGGGGTGCAGCACACACTTGCGCCCAGGGAGCTGGGGGAGGGCAGGAGGAGAGGAGCTGGGGTGGGGCGAGAGGTATCCCGGCCCTGGTGCTCCAAGCTGGGGGGTGGTCCCCAGGGGAAGTGTATGTGGGAGAATCCAAAGAAGCAGTTTGTCATGGGACTTCCCTGGTGGTCCAGTGGTTAAGACTCCGCCTTCCAATGCAGGGGGTGCGGGTTCGATCCCTGGCCGGGGAGCTAAGATCCCACATGCCTCCAGGCCAAAAAACCAAAATGTAAAGCAGAAGCAACATTGTAGCAAATTCAATAAAGACTTTAAAATGGTCCACATTAAAAAAAAAACCAAAAAACTACTCCTACATATGTGTGGGCCTTTAAAAATACAAACAAACAAACAAAGAAGCAGTTTATGGATTAGTGTCAAGGACCAAGGGAGAGGTCTGTCTCTGTTGGCAGGTTAACCAGGCTCAGGTGGAGGTGGGGAGGACGTGAGGGGGAGGACTTCTGGAATGTTTCATTCCACTCTGAGGGCTCTGGATCCTTGAAGAGCGAGAACGGGGTGAACCAGGTGAGGATGAGAGAAGGAAGCGAATGGAACGGGAACACCAAGGGACTCCACTTTTCAATGCTGAGCGGTCGCTGGAGAGAAACCACTGAATAATCTCCTAAAGACACAAATGTGAGAAGCCCAGGGTCTCTGAACCTTCACTTCCCTCATGTAGCTGGAGCATTCTGGAATATGCTTGTACCATTCAGAGCATCTGACATGCACAGAATCTTGGGATTAGAACGTCTTTCACAGAGATGCATTTTATAGAATCTTTAAACTGCAAGATCTGAGCATCTTGTCTTTGTATAGAATCCTAGAATTATAGGAGCACAGATGCATTCACAGACTCATAGGCCCACAGAATCTGAGGATTTAGGAATCTCTACAAAAGACTTGGAATAACATAAAAGCATTCAGAGAAACAGAGTTGAAATAGAAATTTTGGAACCAGGATATTAGCACAGGAAATAACTTTAGTCCAACTCCCTCTTGCAATATAGGAAGCTCTCTCTTTGCTGTAATAACTTGAACACTTCTAGGGACAGGGAGCTCATCATCTGACAGGACAAATTATCTCACTGTTGAGCAGATTTGGCTGCTGATGCTGAGCCTAAATCTGTCCCCATGTGAGTCACTCACCCCTCTCTCCATGGCCCTACTCCTGGCCTTCCTCCTCCATTCACCTCAAAACACTGAATGGGCTGAACCAGTAACACAGACACTGAGACAGAAACGGAACTATCTCCTGGCTAAAAATAATGACTTTTGAGGGTATTGGGGCTCTGGAAGGCGTTGGCCATGACAACTGGCAATGACACTCACCCCTTCCTTTGGTGTCCTGCCCAGGTGAGAGCAAGCCATTGCCACCTGCAAGTCCTCATCCTAGCCCTCCAGCCCTGCAGAGGCAGAAAGTTGAGCAAGCTAAAAGCCACTGGAAACAATCATCGAAAAGGCAAGATCTGCTCCTAGCCAAACCCCAGGCAACAGCAAGAAGAGTGATTTGATGGTAAAACCAAACACCATTCTGAGTATGAGAGCTGGATATCATTAGGTTGTTTTGAATGTTGACTGGGGGTGGGGTGGGGTGGGGTGTGATGGGAAGGTTCATCCTGCTGATGAGCCTTGGCCATGATACTGGCCCAAAGCAGAGCTGTAAGTGTGGCTAGACTACCTAGTTGGAGCCCCAGCTCTGCCTCACACTAGCTGTGTGACCTGGGGCAAGCTCCTAACCTCTCTGTGCCTCAGCTTTCTGTCCTCTGAGGAAAGAATAATGGGAATATATCCAGTATGATCCTAGCCTTGGTCACTCAGGCAGGCTTACTTCCTGCCATCCAATATAATCCACACTCGTATGTTCAAAGCATGCATTCACTCTTGCTCTCACCCACTCACCCCAGTCAGCCATTCATTCATTCACTCATTGATTCAGGCATCAGTTCACTTGTTCTTCCACTCCTCAGTGCATTGATTCATTCGTGCATCCTGGCATGCTGAGGCCCGCTGTCCAGCCTTTCTCCAGCTGGTGGGTGGACAGTTGGGGCCCAAGAAGGGACTCTGGCCTTGGGGCTGGTAGAAAACCTGTGACCACTTCCATGTCACTTAAAGGTGCTGAGGATTGTAAGGATCTAGGGCATGACTCCATCTGGTTCTCATGGCCTCAGATCCCCACCCTGTTTCCTCCTCCATCCTGTCACGTGGGGATCGAGTGACCCATTAATGGCAGACCATGAAGGGCTGGTCAGAGCAGCCTGTCTGGAGGGTTTCTGTGTGACGTGGACCAGACCACCTGCCACCCCTCTGTCCCAGGAGTCCCTTCACCACTGGTGAGGGTTGTCTGAGCGCCCACGAGCTCTGGGCCAGGAGACAGTCCTGCCTGTAATGTGTTTGCAGAGAACAGAGGCCTGTCATCCATCCTGTTACTCGTTTTGTTGAGGTGCATTTCGGTGTAAGAACACAACCTAGCAGACTCTTTATTCCAGAAAATTAAAGAGTCCTTTTCCCTCGAGTACCCCCCTCCCAGACTTGGGGGCTGACGGTTGGAGGCAGAGCCCAGTTCAGGGTTGGCTCTGTTGACCCGGGAGGCGATGAGATGGATCATTTCCGAAACCAATTCCACTTTTTACCTTGGTTAAGGGTATCCTGCAGCTAAGTGCCCACTGGTTGGTTGCACTAATCGATTTTATTGCCCACATTTGAGCCCTCTGAGCCCCGCATGCCAGTATATTCAAATGACCAGAGGAGTGGGTTGAATCCAAAGCCTGGTGGGTGTCCGCCTAGACAGGGCTAATTTATCTGTTCACCTTTCCCATCGCGATCCTCCCGCGTTCCCAGGGAGCAGAGAATCTGGAGAGGAGCAGGGACCCGAGAGCCAGCAGACCTGGGTTCCAATCCCAGCCCCACCTCTCAGTGCCCTGCGCCATCCTGGGAGAGTCCCTTCCTCTCAGTGTCGCGTGGCCCCCACTGTGCAGGGGGGGTAACACTCCGGGCTGTGCGGGGCTCGGGGCCCAAGGAAGCAGGCGCTCATCACCCAGAGCTCACGGTATTGCTGTAGCAGCCGCCCAGCTCGGAGCTCCCACATCACGCATTTCTGAGGCTTCGGGGGGAAAAGTGCCTTCTCTCTGGGCTTGCAGCTCTGGAAGAGCGCGTGCTCCTTGGAAGGAGAGCTGGGATTTCCGTAATGAATGACACCTGCTCCCTAATCGAGTCCTGGCCTCCTCTTCCTGTCCTGTATCATGGGTTTTATATGTGACCTTTGCCGAACACAGCCATTCCTCTTTGGGTGTGGGAAGGATTTTTAAAAAAGATTGGCATTTAAACATCCTGAAAGATTTATTCTATGTAATGGATGGAACAAATACCACACAAATTATGTTCGGAGCAGCAGGGCTGAGGTGGGCTGGAGGCCTGGCTGGGGCCTGGGAGGGAGGGGTGGGGCTGGGGAGGTTCAGAGGCTGCTGGATAAAGGATTCATTCCGAAGCTCTGAACTGGATGCAACTTACAGTTTGCTGCCTTTGCAGGGGACAGGGGTGGGGCCTACTGTGTGCGGGGCGGGGCACATGCTGAACCCCATCAGCCTCGCACCGCCCCCCCATGGGCACTGCTGCTCTCACTTTTCTGCAGGGGAGTCTAGGCTCTGAGGGATGAGCTGACTGGTCCCAGGTCACTCGGCTCACCAGTGGCAGGAAGGGATGAGAGCCCAGGACTCTTTGACCCAGGGGTCCCGGCTCTTTCCCTGGCCCCGTGGAGGAGGGACATGATGACGTGTGCATCGGGGGAACTGGGGCACAGACATGAATGGTGGGACTTGTCACTGACCCATGTTCTGTTCAGCTGAGTGTTGAGCATTTCCTGTGATGCCCGGGCTCTGAGGAGGGTCCGGGAGAGGAAGGTCCTGGGCCCCTGGGAACGTGCACCTCATCGGGGGACAACCTCCAAACATGCAGCTGGGGAGAGAGGCTCAGGGGTTTCTTGGGGAAGTGCCAGGCCTCCCTGAAGAGCTGGCTCTGGGGACCGCAGAGCACTGGCCGCATACGGACTGGGAAGGGCGTTGGGTGAGGGGCGCCGCAGGGCACAGCTGGGAGGCGGGAATCCAGGGGCAGATGTGTTCACTGAACAAACCTTCATCTACCCAGCCAGGCCCCACTTTCTCAGTTTCTGGGGACAGAGGGAGGACCCAGGATGACTCTCGCTTGAGTCGTTCACCACCTAGTTGGGGAGACAACCTGGGACGCCGTTAATCACCCAAAGCGGAGAGGTGGGGACGCCGCTACTTCTTGGCTGTGTGGCCTCAGGCAAGTTGCACACCTCTCTGAGCTCAGTTTCCTCATCTGTACAGCAGCGATAATAATGATCCTGCCTCAAAGGGGTGAAGATTAAGCGAGATGACACAGGTGACGGGTGAGCACGTGTTATTTTCTCTACCGGCTGCTCTGGGGCAGAGTTGAAGGAGCGATTAGTCTGCCTGGAAAGGGCTTCACCAAAGAGATGAAGTCTGGGCTTTGAAGAATGCATAGGAGTTTCTCAGAGGGAGGAGGGGAATGGGGATAACAGCTGGAGAAAAGCCTTGTCAGGGTGGGGATGATGTTAGGGTGTTGGGCGCACAGTGAAGACCTGCTTTGCTTGGAGTTTCTTGGCGGGGGAAGGATGGGAGGGATGGTGGGTGGTAAAGAGTACGGAGGCATGGTGGCCTGAGGCAGCCGACAGCGGGAGCCACAGCAGGTCCTAGAGCAGCCATGCAGGTGATGTGGAGGACAGCTGTTCTTCTCGGTGACCCCTGATGTCAGGCAGGGGGAGGGGAGGAGCGGGAGTGGAGTCTATACATCAGAGCTCATGACGGTGCACCAGTTGTCCTGGTGCCCAGGGCTCTGGGGAAGGTGGAAGGTCAGAGCCCAGCGCACATGAGGGCTCATCAAGGTGAATTCTCTTCCCCTGTCCAAGCCCCTCACTTCACCGATAGGGAAACTGAAGCTCAGAAAGGGCAAGTGACTTCCCCAGGGACACACAGCAGGTCTTGTTCTGGGACCCCAGGGGCTGCCTTCCCCTTGGGGAGGGGGTAAAGAGGGAAAAGGGGGAGGGGAAGTCCAGGAAGGGGGCATGGGTCTGGGGGCCTTTGGGGTGTCTGTGTCAACACAACAATGAATTTAAGGTGGTTCCTCCCCAGGGAAAGAATGAAAGTGACTCAGCAGAGGAAGGTGGAGGGAAATTCTGTTCTGTTACCTCAGCCCAGGGAGGGGTGAGGAGGGAATGGGGAGTCACCCTCTGAAAGCCCAGGCCTCTGTCTCCGGGAGAAGGTCAGGGCTGCTGGGGTCTGCTCTCTCCAGGGTGAATCCAGCATTGGCCAAGGTGTCCAGGTGGCCAGGCTGCAGGAAAGGCTCACGCTCAGACAGCCCTACTGTGGCCCCGGCACGGTCTTCAGCTCCTTTAATCCTCAAACTGTCCTGGGAGGAGATGGCTTATTATGTCCCCAGTCAATGACGGAACAGCCCAGAGAGGGTTAGTGACCTGTGCAGGGCCTCCCAGCTGGGGAGCACGAGGCCCCGGGTTTGGGGCCGGAGTCTGGGCTCTTAGCATGTAGCTGCGCTCACCTCCTCTAGGGGCCACAGCCTCCTCACCTGCCCCCTCCCACTACCCACCCACGGGTTGCCCTCCCCCAGCTGGAGCAGCCTGGCCCTGTTTCCTGAACAGCCTTGCACCTCTTGCCCCAGGGCCTTTGTACTGATTGTTCTTTCCAGCTCAGCAGTTCTTCCTCGCCCACCTCCTCTCTCTCCTCCTCCTCCTCCTTCTCCTGGCAGGATAAACCCCTCTTACACCTTCAGGGCCCAGAGCAGACTGTCCCTCCTTGGGGAGCCCCCGACACCCCAGGCTGGTTAGGGTTCCCCTCTGCTCCCACACCACCTGTGCTTCCCCATCAGATCCCACTGCATCCTCATCATCTGTCTCCCACGGGACTGGGGGCCTGGAGAACATTGACTGTGTCTCCATCCCCATGGCTGACACAGGGCCAGCCTCCATCATTTGGACAAGCCTCCATCTCCTGACAGCTCAGAGCCTCAGTGTCCTCATCTGTAAAAGGGGTGAACTCACATCCCCCAGGATGGCTGTGGTATGAAACGAGCCGCGTGCGGAAAGCACGGGGCCGGGTGCACACAGCAGTGCGTGCTCCCCAGACACCAGCCCCCTCCCTCCCTCCCGCCTCACTTCTTTCCAGTCTCACCTCGGCCTCTCATGGGACCCAGGGCTCCTCTCCCCTGCAAGGGCTCCCCACCGCCTACCTTCTCCCTACCTTCAGAGCAAAGGTAATTAGAAACTTCCTCCAGGACTCACATCCTTGAAGTTCTGTGCTTAATTAGCGGGTCCTGTTCACACAGGGGTTCTGAATGCAGCCTCCCAGCCCTGGTGGGTGTGAAGCGCTGTGACACCTGGCTTCTCCCTGACAGTGTTTCTCTCTTTCTACCCTCCTGGCTTTTTGTCTCCCTGAATCTGAGATGGTTTTACTGCCACGTGCATTTGGAACTCAAGGAGCGAATGACAATGCTTTATAAAGAGTCACAGGCAAGGGAAGTGAGGCCCGGAGAGGGAGGGCCCTGGTGGGAGTCACAGAGCAAAAACTGTCAGAGTCAGTATTCAAACCCACTAATTAACTCATGTAAGAAACATGTATCGAAGTCTAACTATGTGCCACAACGTGGAATGCCCCAATTTAGTAAAATCCAGTGTTATCTAAGGGCTTTGAACGGACCAACTTGACACCTGTGTGCGGAGCATCGCCTGGCACTGGGCTCTGGGTTGGCTTCCTTCACGCATGGATTATGTTCATTCTCACGGCCACGTGGGCAAGAGCACACCGTCATCCCTGTATGACGAAGGATGACGCTGGAGCTGGGAGAGGTGAAGGAACTTGAAGGCAACCCGGAAAGTGTTGAGGTAGGAACTGGCCCTGGGTCACTGGGCTCCCAGTCAAGGGCACTTTCCGAGAGGCTGGAGATGGGGTCAGCTGTTAGGAGTGGGCCGAGTCACAGGGCAGTGAGGGCAGTGTTAGGACAGGAAGGGCCCGAGGCTGGGGTTGACGGGTGGTGGAGGGCACTCACCTCACTCCCGGACAGTCACTGAGGCCGGTGCATTCTGCCTCAGAAAATCCCTTGAACCATTTTGGGTTTGGACGTGGGCTCTGCTGCTTAGTGGGGATGACTGCGGACACATCCTCAACCTCACTAAGCCCCAGATTCCTCACTGGAGATGCCCTGACTTATCGTCTGGGGGCTGGGAAGGTCTGATGAGGAGTGGGTGTGAAATGCCCAGCACAGAGCCTGGCACACAGTAGGTGCTCAGTGACTGCTAATTAATGAGTCAATTCACTCCTCCCTCCTCTACTGGGGAAGCCTCTAGGGGTGCCTCAAGGTGCCCCAGAGTGGGCATGGGGATGCCAGTGTCCGTGCCAAGAAGGCTGTGTCCTTAAAATCCTAGAGCTTCCCATACGCTGACAGTTGAGGCTCAGAGATAAATAAGACCTGATTTTAGTCCTGCATCTCCCAGGCTTGGCCACTCCCCGGCACACCACCCCCACCCGCCAGCTTCCCAGGGATAGAAAGTACAGTGTCCCACTGTGTGCTGATCATTCAAGCCCTGGAGGATACCTGTTGGCCTCCCACAATGTTTAAGTATCTCTGTGCCATTAGATAGGGGAGACACACAGAGATAAACAGATCACAATGTAGTTGAAAAGGAGGAAGCTACATACTTCAGAAGCAGAAGAGAGGAGAAGATTTACTTTCCAGGGATAGAGAGAAGGCAGGGAGGCTTTCCAGAAGAGAAGGTCTCTAATCTGGGTTTTGCTGGATCAATAGGAGTTTGCCAGGTGGATGAGGAGGAAGAAGGCATCTTGAGAAGAATAGAATGCATAGTGGAAACAGGAACTGGGTACGGTTCTGGGTAGTAGGTCGATCAGGGGAGAGGGTGGGTCAGGTCAAGAAAGGCCTGGAATGCCAGGCTAAGGGGGTCTCTGCTTACCCTCGTGCTTGGGCCTGTTTCTGCCCCCACCTGTCCGCTGCATATTGACACCAGCAATGTGCTGTCTGCCAGGCTAGATCCAACCCCATCACCCTGGACACTCTTTCAGGTTGGCCGCAAGCTCTGTTGCCTACAGGTCAGTCCTGACCCAACAGCACCAGTGGAGGCTCCGGGCTCTGGAGGACTGAGGTAGAGCAGGTAGGCCGTGTCAAGAGCCTGGGCTCTGGAGCCACAGAGACCTGGGTTCAAGTCCCAGTTCCATCACTGAGTCACTTTTTTAAGCTTCCCCTGTGACATGGGGATCTTAATCCTGCCGCCAGGAAGCTGTCAAGAGGAGGAAAAGATGACAAGATAATACCAAGAGCTGCCTTTCACCAAGAGCTTGCTAGGTACCAACAGCCCTGTACGCAATTATCATGCTTACCTCCTACAATCCTCTTCACGCCCCATTGAGCTATGCTTAGCTCGAAGCACAGTGCTGGGCACATAGTAGCTGCTCAACACGTAGCCGTGCCTCCTTTGCCTCTGTGTGTCCCAGAGCACCAAGGATGGTTTCCTGCCATTGTGGTACGGCAGCTCTGAAATCCCTTCCCTCTGCCACTCCTCCCCACCTCCCTGCCCCTTCCATGGTGTTTATATCCGGCCACTCCCTACCTGGTTGTCTGTTCCCTTTGAACTTGCAAGGGGCACAATCTTCATCGCGTCCCTGAAGCCCAGGGTCACCCGTGGAGCCATCCTCTCCCACCCTGGGTAGTTAGGTCCACATTGATGGCCAACCAAAGATTCTTCTCCAGTGACCGAGCAGACCTCTTACTGCCCAGGCAGTAAGGAAACTATGAGAAGGATTCTGAGGCATTTGCTGGGTTCTCAGGTGGGGAGGACGTAAAGTACCCTGGAGTGCGTTTAAATGAACAACTAGGCACCACCACGTGGATGGGAGACATGGGTGAGAGTGGGGGGCACACGCACCCAGAGGAGGGGAAACTATCCAGCCTCCCTGTCCTTGCTCTTCCCAGCTCTGTCCCCACCTACCCCTGCAGCCCAGGATTCGTTTTTCCCAGGCCACCCAGTAGACCCAGAACACCAGCCTCCAAGGCTCCCAGGCCTAGACCCCATCTGCTCCGGCTTGGGTCAAGCATCCCCTCCTGGTCCAAGCAGCTCCGGCCAGAGGTGTGGTTGCACATTGCAGACTCTGTGGAGCCCAGAGGCCCAGTGGGGAGGGAGGATGCTTTCTGGAGGAGAAGAGGGGTTGCTGTGAGCTGGGCGGGCGTCTGGGAAGGGTCGCAACTGCCAGCTCACCGGTGAGGGGGACCCGGGGGTTGGGAAATAAGTGGGAGCTTGTTGGGCAGAGAAAGGGAAGACGGGAGGGTGAGCCATTTGGGGGGAGTGCTGTTTCATTTTGTTCTCAGACTAAAAGATCATTTTCAGAAAGATCTTTTACTGTCCGCAGTTGTTCAGTTTATTTCTTTACTTGATGATGGTTGCTCTTCCCCATGGGAATATCTGTCCCAGGAGGGCAGCCCCACCTGTCCCCTTCACCCCTGTAGTCCCCAGGGAGCCCTGCTGGTCCCCAATTCATGTAAGTGGAATGAATGAATGAATGAATGAATGAATAAATGTTAACAGGGGGAAGTCTCAAAAGAGAAGGAAATGACGACCCCTGGTTTTATGTTTCAGTTGTTTTAAGTATCGTCATCCTTAATGATAACAAGGAATCTCCATCACACACTTGGTAAGTGCTGGGGCTGTGCTGAGAGCTTTACACCTGTTTCCTCATTTGATCTCCAGCCACAGCCTTGGAGGAGGTGAGGGCGCTCTCGGGTCTTACAGGGGAGGACAGGGGACCCTCGGTGCAAAGAGCCCCAGGGCTGTGGCTGGTGAGGAGCAAAGCTGGGACCTGAGGCCCTGTCCCTGCCCCCTCGCCCCCCCCACCGTGGGACTCCAGGTCCCTCTCAGAACTGCACGCCCTCTGTCCTACTGTGTGCAGGCCCTGGGCTGGGGCCTGGAGATGAAGGACACACCATCCTGCCCCATGAGGATCCCACCATGAGTCAGGGAGATGGAGCTGTACGAGAGAATGAAGAATGTTGTCTTCAATGGTTCTCCTGTCTGGATCTCACTCCGCAGGTGGGGAAACCGAGGCCCAGACTGGGGCAGGGACTTGCCCATTGTGAGAGCCTCTGGGTTCTCCGGGAGGAAGAAGTGAGGTGAAGGGGGGAAGGTCAGAAGCTCTGGGTGAGTCGGGTGGTGTTTGTTCACCGAGGATGCTGGGGTAAGAGGCTTGGACCCCGGACTGCTGTCCAGGGCGTAGCGCAGGCTTGGGCAGCTGCCTGGTCATCTATGGGGGGCTCCAGGGGGATTAACAGGGCAGCCACGTGGAGGTGGATGGAGGGGAGAGGCGGCATGAATTTAGGTCATGTTGACGTGATGTGGAGGCAGGTGGTGGAAAAGAAAAATAAATGACAGAAAATCACAGCAACGACAGCCCTGACTTGGCAAACTATCTGTCAACATGATATTTGGTTTGTTTTGGAGACCTAGAACTTTCTAAAAGTGAAGGGTTGGGAGGTTGCCACTTTGTAGGGACAGAGGGAGTGTGGAGGGCCCAGTGCCGGGCATAAAGTCGCTGCGGGGATGGAGGCAGCTTGGACCCTGGCCTCCCTGGGAATCCTCCCACCCTCCAACCCTGGGAAGGGCTGACAAAGGTCTCTGTATCTGATCACCTCACGGAGCAGAGAGGGGCTGGGTGGCAGCAAAGGCCCCTTGGGCTTGCCTTGGCTGCCCGGGATAATGGCCTCACTTCCCAAGGTCCCTGCATCCTCCAGAACATATCCCCCTGAGAGCAGGTCCTGTCCGGGTTGTTCCCAGCTCATGCCCATGCTCTGCGTGGTGCGAAGCACGTAGTGGATGAAGGAGCAAACGTCAGACCGTTTGCCCTCGCCCACATTCACTCCAGTGTGTTCCCAGGGCAGGGGTGACTTGACCAATCATGCAAGGTTTCACGGCTCACCCAGTGCCACACAGCACCCAGCTGGGACTGGCACTCAGGTCCCTGGGCCCCCAGAGCAGTTCTAGAGAATGAGAGATGCCGCCTCTGCAGTGGTCGGGCGTGGGCTCTGGGGACAGAGGAGATCTGGGTTCAATCCCAGAAGCTCCTTTTACAAAGTGTGTCAGAGGGGGCGACGTCTCAACTGCTCTGAATCTCAGCTTCCTTTTCTGTAAAATTCTACTTCAGAGGGTGTTTGCGACGGTTAAATGAAAAAAAATGTTTGTGGAGGGCTTAGCACAGAGCCGGGCAGGTAGTAGGCAACCAAGGAATGGTAATAGTACCGTTATTATTTAGCAGTTGCTGTTGTTTATTGTGATGGTGTCCGTGGGTGGGGCCTCGCCTGTCCTGTCGCTGCTGTGTCCCTGGGGCCGGCACTGGCCTGGCCCACAGTAGGTGTGCGGAATCCACTGTCAGCGGCCGGGGGTCTCTTCTGTGTCGCTGGATGGGCCTCCCTGACACCTGAAGGGACAACAGCAGAACCAAATGACTCTTAAAGGAGGAGCAATTTTGTGGAATTCTCAGCCTCTCTTTTCCCTTCGGCCCTGATCCATTTCCTTATTGATTCAGCGATTTAACATGCCAGCTGGGCTCTGGCAGAGCTGGCGGCAGAATGACAGGGAGCCAAGGTCTCGGTGCCCTTTGCTCCGGCTTTTATCTGCCTGATTTCACGTGGCTGGAGCCCTGGCTGCCACTCCGTTGGAGAAATGTCCAAACCGTATTAAGTCACAGGACGCAGGCAGGCGACAGAACACTTGTCACCCACCTCTTGCCCGTCCCCCTGGTCCCGAGCCCGTGGCTGGGAGGGATCGTCATGCTCTGAGGGCCTGGCTCATTTTACCTGCTCATTTCTCCATAATCACAGTCTTGGGACCGCAAGCAGTTTTCCTGAGGTGAGAGCTGGTGGGCTGAGCATGTGCGTCCACAGCCTGTAGCCAGCGATGGCCGCACGCGGGGCCCAGGAGCTTCACGTCCGGACAGCACTGGGGTGGAGCGTCCAGCTGAACGGACGCGTCACAGGCAGCTGTTGGGCTGGGCTGTTTTCTCCCTTTAGTTTTTATTAGTTTTTTAAAACATGGAAGTGATGCAAGCTCACTGTAAAAATCCAAGCATTGTAGAAGTGTGCATTTTGACTGTCCTGTTCCCCCAGCTCAAACCCCACTTCCAGATGAAACACTGCAGGCATCAATGACAACAAGCTTGCTGAAACGTGCCTGCAGGCTTTTAAATTCGCTGTTCCTCAACCCTGAAATCAGCCCTGAAGGGTTGATTCTGAACCTCTCGCTTTTTAAGGACAGGCAAAGGGGCTCAGCGCAGCAGAGTGGCCCTTCCCCCAAACACCACTCAGCTGGTTTCAGGGCAGGGATTGAACCCACATCTGTGTGACTCTAAGAGCATTCTCCCACTCGACCTCCACTCACTGTGAGTGGTTCGGCATATGTCTTTTTTTTTCTGAGTGTATAATAACTTGTCTTTCTTTTACAAACTTGAGGTTATACTCTAAGCATCATTTTTACACCTGGCTTCTTCATTTTCAGAGAATATTTTCCTATGTGGCTCTGTCCCATTTTTTTCAGCAGCTGCCCAGTGTCCTTCTGTCAGCGGCACCCGTATTTGTTTAGCTGGTCCTTTTCAGGTGAATGTTTAGGTTGTTTTTGGGTTTCCTGCTATTACAGGCAGCGCTACAATGCACGTAACCCCCTGACTGTCTCCCTAAATATTAACTTTGACTATGCAAGTACTATCTGCATTTATTTTCTTTGTCAGATAGTTGAACAGCTTAGATAAAGAGAAACTTCCTTGGGCTACCTTCCTCCACAACTCACCCCTATACTTCAATCCCTTCTCCATAGTAACCGCTGTTATCAGAGTGGCATATAATCCTTATAGACTCATTTCTGTGCATTTATATACATACATATGCATGTGTTTTTGCTATGGGTCTTTTAAAAAACGTAAAAGGTATCATGCAATATGCATTTTTGTGCATCTGGCTTTTTTTTTTTTTTTTTTTTCCATTAGTATCATCCCAGACATCTTTCTATGTTGGCTCATAGAGAGCTACCTCATTCTTTTTTTTTTTTTTTCCTCATTCTTTTTAATGAGGTCATATGTCATGTTCCATGGCACGGATGCATCATCTTTTTTAAAAACCATTTCCCTATTGATAAATACTTAGGTTCCTTCCACTTTTTTCTCTCTATTGAAAAGTACTGCAATAAACATTCTTGCGAATGTCTCATTGTGTGCACGTGGGAGCAGTTCTCTGGAATCGATACCCAGGAGTGGAATTGCTGGGCTCAAGGGTTAAGCCAGGTCTTGTCTGAGGCCACAGGAGGCTGGGGAAGATGCGGGTGGGTTGTGGGTTCCAGGTGGCTCTTTATTGGAGGCAGCTTGAGGCAAGCTGGCGGGAGATCTGGCCTTTGCCTAATAGTCACTCACGGTGGCCTTGATTTTGGACAGCTCCTGGTGACACTGCCGACTCTAGTAAGATCTTTGTCTGGCAGTTCTTTGGACAGAATTGTCAGAACAGCCCTGTGGGTTGCCTGTGAGGCCAGCCCCAAACACTGTCTGACTCTCTCTCTCTTCCTCCTTGTACTGACTGATCCAGACTGACTAGTTATTTTGGTGTCTTTTTTTTTTAAATTTATTTTATTTAATTTATTTATTTTTGGCTGCATTGGGTCTTTGTTGCTGTGCGCAGGCTTTCTCTAGTTGTGGTGAGCGGGGGCTACTCTTCATTGCGGTGCGCGGACTTCTCATTGTGGTGGCCTCTCCCGTCGTGGAGCACGGGCTCCAGGCACACGGGCTTTAGTAGTTGTGGCTTGTGGGCTCAGTAGTTGTGGCTCACAGGCTTTAGAGCACAGGCTCAGTAGTTGTGGCACATGGGCCCAGTTGCTCTGTGGCATGTGGGATCTTCCCAGACCAGGGCTCGAACCCGAGTCCCCTGCATTGGCAGGCAGATTCCCAACCACTGTGCCACCAGGGAAGTCCATTTTGGTGGTTTTTAGTCTGTTTCTACTAGTTAGCTCTAGGAGAGGTTGAGGGGGGAAAGTGCAGTAAACTGTTCAGCTACCAACCATTACCTGCACGTAGGTCTATACATTTACGTGTTTGCTTGTTGGTTATGTACTTGTGGTTGCTTTGTTTTTTTTGGTTTTTTTTTTAATCAGTCATCAATTTTATACACATCACTTTATACATGTCAATCCCAATCACCCGATTCAGCACACCACCATCCCCACCCCACCGCAGTTTTCCCCCCTTGGTGTCCATACGTTTGTTCTCTACATCTGTGTCTCAACTTCTGCCCTGCAACCCGGTTCATCTGTACCATTTTTCTAGGTTCCACACACATACGTTAATATACGATATTCGTTTTTCTCTTTCTGACTTACTTCACTCTGTATGACAGTCTCTAGATCCATCCACATCTCAACAAATGACTCAATTTCGTTCCTTTTTATGGCTGAGTAATATTCCATTGTATATATGTACCACATCTTCTTGATCCATTCGTCTGTCGATGGGCATTTAGGTTGCTTCCATGGCCTGGCTATTGTAAATAGTGCTGCAATGAACATTGGGGTGCATGTGTCTTTTTTATTTTTTATTTTATTTTATTTTTTTTTAATACTTTTTTTTTTTTCCACACTATTTTAAATATTTATTTATTTATTTATTTTTGGCTGTGTTGGGTCTTCGTTTCTGTGCGAGGGCTTTCTCTAGTTGCGGCAAGTGGGGGCCACTCTTCATCGCGCTGCACGGGCCTCTCTTATTGCGGAGCACAGGCTCCAGAGGCACAGGCTCAGTAGTCGTGGCTCAAGGGCCCAGTTGCTCCGCGGCATGTGGGATCTTCCCAGACCAGGGCTCGAACCCGTGTCCCCTGCATTGGCAGGCAGACTCTCAACCATGTGTCTTTTTGAATTACGGTTTTCTCTGGGTATATGCCCAGTAGTGGGATTGCTGGATCATATGGTAATTCTATTTTTAGTTTTGTAAGGAACCTCCATATTGTTCTCCATAGTGGCTGTATCAATTTACATTCCCACCAACAGTGCAAGAGGGTTCCCTTTTCTCCACACCCTCTCCAGCATTTGTTGTTTGTAGATTTTCTGATGATGCCCATTCTAACTGGTGTGAGGTGATACCTCATTGTAGTTTTGATTTGCATTTCTCTAATAATTAGTGATGTTGAGCAGCTTTTCATGTGCTTCACGGCCATCTGTATGTCTTCTTTGGAGAAATGTCTATATAGGTCTTCTGCCCATTTTTGGATTGGGGTGTTTGTTTCTTTAATATTTAGCTGAATGAGCTGTTTATATATTTTGGAGATTAATCCTTTGTCCGTTGATTCGTTTGCAAATATTTTCTCCCATTCTGAGGGTTGTCTTTTCATCTTGTTTATGGTTTCCTTTGCTGTGCAAAAGCTTTGAAGTTTCATTAGGTCCCATTTGTTTATTTTTGTTTTTATTTCCATTACTCTAGGAGGTGGATCAAAAAAGATCTTGCTGTGATTTATGTCAAAGAGTGTTCTTCCTATGTTTTCCTCTAAGAGTTTTATAGTGTCTGGTCTTACATTTAGGTCTCGAATCCATTTTGAGTTTATTTTTGTGTATGGTGTTAGGGAGTGTCCTAACTTCATTCTTTTACATGTAGCTGTCCAATTTTCCCAGCACCACTTATTGAAGAGACTGTCTTTCCTCCATTGTATATCCTCGCCTCCTTTGTCATAGATTAGTTGACCATAGGTGTGTGGGTTAATCTCTGGGCTTTCTATCTTGTTCCATTGATCTATGTTTCTGTTTTTGTGCCAGTACCATATTGTCTTGATTACTGTAGCTTTGTAGTATAGTCTGATGTCAGGGGGTCTGATTCCTCCAGCTCTGTTTTTTTCCCTCAAGACTGCTTTGGCTATTCGGGGCCTTTTGTGTCGCCATACAAATTTTAAGATTTTTTTGTTCTAGCTTCGTAAAATGCCACTGGTAATTTGATAGGGATTGCATTGAATCTGTAGATTGCTTTAGGTAGCATAGTCATTTTCACAATATTGATTCTTCCAATCCAAGAACATGGTATATCTCTCCATCTGTTGGTATCATCTTTAATTTCTTTCATCAGTGTCTTATAGTTTTCTGCATACAGGTCTTTTGTCTCCCTAGGTAGGTTTATTCCTAGATATTTTATCCTTTTTGTTGCAGTGGTAAATGGGAGTGTTTCCTTAATTTCTCTTTCAGATTTTTCATCATTAGTGTATAGGAATGCAAGAGATTTCTGTGCATTAATTTTGTATCCTGCAACTTTACCAAATTCATTGATTAGCTCTAGTAGTTTTCTGGTAGCATCTTTAGGATTCTCTATGTATAGTATCATGTCATCTGCAAACAGTGACAGTTTTACTTCTTCTTTTCCAATTTGTATTCCTTTTATTTCTTTTTCTTCTGACTGCTGTGGCTAGGACTTCCAAAACTATGTTGAATAATAGTGGTGAGAGTGGACATCCTTGTCTTGTTCCTGATCTTAGAGGAAATGCTTTCAGTTTTTCACCGTTGAAAATGATGTTTGCTGTGGGTTTGCCGTATATGGCCTTTATTATGTTGAGGTAGGTTCCCTCTATGCCCACTTTCTGCAGAGTTTTTATCATAAATGGGTGTTGAATTTTGTCAAAAGCTTTTTCTGCATCTATTGAGATGATCATATGGTTTTTTTTTTTAAACGCCCTGTAATTTTGGGTGTCTTTAATTATGAGGTAACTGATTGCTTATTTCATGCCCTCTTTTTTTTTTTAAACATCTTTATTGGAGCATAATTGCTTTACAATGGTGTGTTAGTTTCTGCTTTATAACAAAGTGAATCAGTTATACATATGTCCCCATATCTCATCCCTCTTGCATCTCCCTCCCTCCCACCCTCCCTATCCCACCCCGATCATATGGTTTTTATTCTTCAGTTTGTTAATGTGGTGTATCACATTGATTGATTTGTGTATATTGAAGAATCGTTGCATCCCTGGGATAAATCCCACTTGATCATGGTGTATTATCCTTTTCATGTGTTGTTGGATTCTGTTTGCTAGTATTTTGTTGAGGATTTTTGCATCTATATTTATCAGTGACATTGGTCTGTAATTTTCTTTTTTTGTAGAATCTTTGTCTGGTTTTGGTATCAGGGTGATGGTGGCCTCATAGACTGAATTTGGGAGTGTTCCTTCCTCTGCAATTTTTTGGAAGAGTTTGAGAAGAATGGGTGTTATTTCTTCTCTAAATGTTTGATAGAATTCACCTGTGAAGCCATCTGGTCCTGGACTTTTGTTTGTTGGAAAATTTTTAATCACAGTTTCAATTTCATTACTTGTGATTGGTCTGTTTATATTTTCTATTTCTTCCTGGTTCAGTCTTGGAAGGTTATACCTTTCTAAGAATTTGTCCATTTCTTCCAGGTTGCCCATTTTATTGGCATAGAGTTGCTCCTAGTAATCTCTTAGGATGCTTTGTATTTCTGTGGTGTCTGTTGTAACTTCTCCTTTTTCATTTCTAATTTTATTGATTTGAGTCCTCTCCCTCTTTTTCTTGATAAGTCTGGCTAAATGTTTATCAATTTTGTTTATCTTCTCAAAGAACCAGCTTTTAGTTTTATTGATCTTTGCTATTGTTTACTTTGTTTCTATTTCATTTATTTCTGCTCTGATCTTTATGATTTCTTTCCTGCTGGTAACTTTTGATTTTGTTTGTTCTTCTTTCTCTAGTTCCTTTAAGTGTAAGGTTAGATTGTATATTTGAGATTTTTCTTGTTTCTTGAGGTAGGCTTATATAGCTATAAACTTCCCTCTTAGAACTGATTTTGCTGCATCCCATAGATTTTGGATCGTCATGTTTTCATTATCATTTGTCTGTGGGTATTTTTTGATTTCTTCTTTGATTTCTTCAGTGATCTCTTGGTTATTTAGTAACGTATTGTTTAGCTTCCATGTGTTTGTGTTTTTTACGTTTTTTCCCTGTAATTCATTTCTAATCTCATAGTGTTGTGGTCAGAAAAGATGCTTGATATGATTTCAATTTTCTTAAATTTACTGAGGCTTGATTTGTGAGCCAAGATGTGATCTATCCTGGATAATGTTCCGTGCGCACTTGAGAAGAAGGTGTAATCTGCTGTTTTTGGATGGAATGTCCTATAAATATCAATTAAATCTATCTGGTCTATTGTGTCATTTAAAGCTTCTGTTTCCTTATTTATTTTCATTTTGGATGATCTGTCCATTGGTGTAAGTGAGGTGTTGAAGTCCCCCACTATTATTGTGTTACTGTCTATTTCCTCTTTTATAGCTGTTAGCAGTTGCCTTATGTATTGAGGTGCTCCTATGTTGGGTGCATATATATATTTATAATTGTTATATCTTCTTGGATTGATCCCTTGATCATTATGTAGTGTCCTTCCTTGTCTCTTGTAACATTCTTTATTTTAAAGTCTATTTTATCTGATATGAGTATTGCTACTCCAGCTTTCTTTTGATTTCCATTTGCATGGAATATCTTCTTCCATCCCCTCACTTTCAGTCTGTATGTGTCCCTAGGTCTGAAGTGGGTCTCTTGTAGACAGCATATATATGGGTCTTGTATTTGTATCCATCAGCAAGCCTGTGTCTTTTGTTTGGAGTATTTAATCCATTCACGTTTAAGGTAATTATCGATATGTATGTTCCTATGACCATTTTCTTAATTGTTTTGGGTTTGTTTTTGTAGGTCCTTTTCTTCTCTTGTGTTTCCCACTTAGAGAAGTTCCTTTAGCATTTGTTGTAGAGCTGGTTTGGTGGTGCTGAATTCTCTTAGCTTTTGCTTGTCTGTAAAGCTTTTGATTTCTCCATCAAATCTGAATGAGATCCTTGCCGGGTAGAGTAATCTTGGTTGTAGGTTCTTCCCTTTCATCACTTTAAGTATATCATGCCACTCCCTTCTGGCTTGTAGAGTTTCTGCTGAGAAATCAGCTGTAAACTTTATGGGAGTTCCCTTGTATGTTATTTGTCCTTTTTCCCTTGCTGCTTTCAATAATTTTTCTTTGTCTTTAATTTTTGCCAATTTGATTACTATGTGTCTTGGCATGTCTCTCCTTGGGTTTATCCTGTATGGGACTCTCTGCGCTACCTGGACTTTGGTGGCTATTTCCTTTAACCATGTTAGGGAAGTTTTCGACTATAATCTCTTCAAATATTTTCTTGGGTCCTTTCTTTGTCTCTTCTCCTTCTGGGACCCTTATAATGCAAATGTTATTGCGTTTAATGTTGTCCCAGAGGTCTCTTAGGCTGTCTTCATTTCTTTTCATTCTTTTTTCTTTAGTCTGTTCCATAGCAGTGAATTCCACCATTCTGTCTTCCAGGTCACTTATCCGTTCTTCTGCCTCAGTTATTCTGCTATTGATTCCTTCTAGTGTAGTTTTCATTTCAGTTATTGTATTGTTCATCTCTGTTTGTTTGTTCTTTAATTCTTCTAGGTCTTTGTTAAACATTTCTTGAATCTTCTCGATCTTTGCCTCCATTCTTATTCTGAGGTCCTGGATTATCTTCACTATCGTTATTCTGAATTCTTTTTCTTGAAGGTTGCCTATCTCCACTTCATTTAGTTGTCTTTCTGGGGTTTTATCTTGTTCCTTCATCTGGTACATAGCCCTCTGCCTTTTCATCTTGTCTCTCTTCCTGTGAATGTGGTTTTTGTTCCACAGGCTACAGGATTGTAGTTCTTCTTGCTTCTGCTGTCTCCCCTCTGGTGGATGAGGCTATCTAAGAGGCTTGTGTAAGTTTCCTGATGGGAGGGACTGGTGGTGGGTAGAGCTGACTGTTGCTCTGGTGGGCAGAGCTCAGTAAAACTTTAATCCACTTGACTGTTGATGGGTGGGGCTAGGTTCCCTCCCTGTTGGTTTTTTGGCTTGAGTCAACCCAACACTGGAGCCTACCTGGGCTCTTTGGTGGGGCTAATGACAGACTGTGGGAGGGCTCACGCCAAGGAGTACTTCCCAGAACTTCTGCTGCCAGTGTCCTTTTCCCCATGGTGAGCCACAGCCAACCCCCGCCTCTGCAGGAGACCCTCCAACACTAGCAGGTAGGTCTGGTTCAGTCTCCCCTGGGGTCACTGCTCCTTCCCCTGGGTCCCAATGCACACACTACTTTGTGTGCACCCTCCAAGAGTGGAGTCTCTGTTTCCCCCAGTCCTGTCGAAGTCCTGCAATCAAATCCCACTAGGCTTCAAAGTCTGATTCTCTAGAAATTCCTCCTCCCATTGCCGGACCCCCAGTTTGGGAAGCCTGATGTGGGGCTCAGAACCTTCACTCCAGTGGATGGACTTCTGTGGTATGAGTGTTCTCCAGTCTGTGAGTCACCCACCTAGCAGTTATGGGATTTGATTTTACTGTGATTGCGCCCCTCCTACCGTCTCATTGTGGCTTCTCCTTTGTCTTTGGATGTGGGGTATCTTTTTTGGTGAGTTCCAGTGTCTTCCTGTCGATGATTGTCCAGCAGCTAGTTGTGATTCTGGTGTTCTCGCAAGAGGGAGTGAGAGCACGTCCTTCTACTCCACCATCTTGGCTCCTCCGACTCCTTCCTTGTATTTCTTTAGGTTTATTCTGTTCTTTTTCTAACTTCTTAATTTGAATACATATCTCATTCATTTTGAGCTCTTTTCTTTTCTCATTTAAGTATTTAAGGCTCCTATCCTCTAAATATCACTTTCACTGTACCCACAAGTTTTAATATAGTGTTATTATTATTTTTCTGTGTATTGAAACATTTCCATTATTTCTCTTTTAGTTTTGAATTATTTAGAAATATGGTTAATTTCTAAATACTAGGTCACTTTTTCCCATTATCACTTTTGCTATTAGTTTCTAACCTAATTGCTTCATGCTCTGAGGCTTTGTACTAATCCTTTGAAATTTGTAGAGCTTGCATTTGGTTCTGACACATAGTCCAGCCTTTGGTCTACTTGATCTATTCTTCTAGCAGTTACTCTAGCTGCTTTAAGATGCCTACTTCAATTAGCAAGGCTTAAAGTTAATTGGTATTTTTACATTGATCCCAAACAACACAGGAACACTGGAATGCTCTGATTACCTTCTCCCAACTTACCCGGGGTTCTTATCTGGTGTTTTTGCTCTCTCTTGTTTATTTCTAACCTCTGAAATGAGATATTATTGTTATTACATTATCGTTATTGATATTAGAGATTATTATCATTGTTTCATACATTTAATGTTAGTTTAGGTTTCCCACGTGATAATCAGCATGTCACCATTTCATTTTGTCTCTCAGTGCTTATACTGAGACTCACTTTCCTTCTGCCTAAACCACATCCTTTAGAGTGGAATAATTTTCCTCTTGCCTGAAAAAGGCATGTTTCAGAATTTATCTCCTGCTGGTGGTGGACTCTATGTTTCTGTTTGTACGAAAATATCTTTATTTTTCCCTACTTAAATGTAGGTTTGCTAGCCTTCTATGTTGACAGCTACTTTTTCTCAGCACAATGAAAATAGTATTTCACTGTCTTTTTCTAGCTTTTACCATTGCTGCTGCTGAGAAGTTATCTATCCTTGTTTTGTAGGCATCTTTTTTTTCCCCTCTGGCTATTTTTGTTTTTTACAATTTTATTTTTTATTTTCTATAATCACTGTACTATGTATTAGGTTTCCAGGACTTATCTCCTAGTTACAAGTATGTACCCTTAAACATCTCTCCCTGGGGGGAGTGAGGGAATGGAATGGGAGAGATGTTGTCCCTGGCTGTTTTTTAATATTAATTCTCTCTCTTTTCTGTTGTTTTATTATATGTATTTCAGTATGGAGTGACTAACCTTTAATTCATCTCATTTAATGTTTGGGAGATGAAAATTGTTGTCTTCCAATAATTCTGGATAATTATCTTCAAATAGTTCTTCATTCCCATTGCCTCTTAACCTCTTTTTTTATATTTTCCATCTCGTTGTCTTTTTGTACTGCATTCTTCAACAGTATCGCTCAGCTCACTAATATTCTCTTCAACTATTTCTAAACTGCTCTTTTCCTTAGTTCATTCTAAAATCTGCTTGGTCAATTTTTTATAGTCTCTTGCTGCTTGCTTATATTTTCAAGCTTCTCTTTTATTGCATTACACATATTAGACAAAACTCTTCTAGCTCATGGCCAATAATGCTGATATCTGGAGTCTTTGTGGGTCTGATTCTGTAGTCTGGAGTTTCTGTGGGCTCTCACTCATAGTGCTTTGTTTCCTTGTGTGTTCTGTGAATTTATGGTCCTTAGAGGTTGCACTCTTTCAGTTTGCATTTGCTGTTGCCCATCAACGTGGGGTCACTACTAACCTAAAACCACTTTTCACTAAATATTTCATTTGAAGTTGTTTGAATGATACATATCACAAATCTGACTCCAAATCCACACGAGAATGGGCTTGTAGTTACAACCCTTTGTACAGTGTTTCCCCCTTTTCCTGGCACTGAGTTGGAGTCAGATATGTATTCTTGCTGCTCTTCTCTTTTCATTGTGTTTATTCATTATTCAGCCATTCACGAGGGGTGTAGCCCTTTGGTGGTCTCATCTTTATGCAGGAATTTCCTATTAGCCCCATTACCTTGGATGGCTCTAGGCTTCGTCTCTTATCAAGGTCTCCAAGGTTTTGTAAAACTTTTTTGGGAAAAGCTAGTTAGGGTGCTTCTTACCTCCTAGGAATCCTGCTATTTCTTTGTTTTTCACTTCTTAGGGTTTCATAATTTTATGTCAGTGCATTTATGCCTTTAACGAGTTTAAAAAGAATCAAGTTTATTTGCATGGTAACCGTTCTTTATGGTACCTGGTCCACCACTCTGCCAGGAATAGCAGTTCAAGTGCAACAGCTGAGCTGGGCTTTGAAAGATGAATGGGAATTTACCAAGTAAAGGAGTGGGGAGAAAGTGAACTCCGGGGTTGTGCAGCAAGGATGCATGTGAGCTAGAAGCCATATAGTATCTTCTGGAAAAGGCAAATGCATCAGGACTCGGTCCATAGTAGGTGCTCAATAAGCATTTGTTGATTATCTGCTGACTGAGGACACTGAACACACTTCTATATTAAAACTAATATGAATATCTTATGGAATGGAGCACAAATATTTCATAGTATTAGAAATAAAATAACATTCAGTGCTTGTATTAGTCAGGGTTCTTCAGGGAAATAGAACCACTGGGAGTTTTAATCCTTTTTTAAAGGCAATTGGCTGATGAGATCATGGAGGCCTGGCAAATCCAAAGTCTGCAGGGTAGGATGGCAGGCTGGAGACTCAGGGAAGAGTTGCTGTTCAAGTTCAAAGGCACTCTGCTGGCAGAATTCTTTCTTGCTCGAAGGAAGTCAGTCTATTTTATTCAGGCCTTCAACTGATTGGACAAGACCCTACCACATTATAGGGAGCAATCTGCTTTAACTCAAAGTCCATTGATTTAACTTTTAATCTCATCCAAAAATACTATCTCAGAAACATCCAGAATAATATTTGATCAAATATCTGGGCACTGTGGCCTAGTCAAGTAGACATAAAATTAACTATCACAGTGCATCAGCTTTGGATTACAACCCCTGTGCCCTGTGTGGGCCACTATCTCTTTTTCCTCTAAGGTTCTTTGGAGAAAAAGTGTGAAAAGCATTGTTCATGCCCCTGAGAAGGGACTCAGAGGGCTTCCCCCTGTGCTGAGGTTGAGCCCTGGAGGGGATGGAAAAACTCTGCATGTAACAGGTACAAATTCAGAGGTACAAGAGATACAGCTAGTTTCCTTTTTATCACAACTTGTCTGACATATCTGGAGCCCCATTCTTCAGGGTGGTGGAAATTTGATCTCAGTCAGGCTTCCACCCTCCCCCAGGGTTGTGTCTAATTCCAGGGCCTGTTCTCCATCTTGGTATCTGTGGAAGCATCCCCTGCCCTCCTTTAGGCTGCAGAGACATGCAGCTGGACCTTGTCTGTCTGCAGGACTGCTCTGAGCTAGCTCTCTTCTGACTTCTCTTGTGCCTGGCTGGGAATTGAGAATCTTGTGAAACCATCAATAGCCCCAGCCACTGGATACTCCCATCATCCCTTTCTTCTCTGGGGTCTTTTCTCCCTTCCTGGGGCTTTTCCATGGAAAGATGCTCAGGACCCCTTTGCTCTCAGCTCTCATGTACTGTCCGGGGATGTGTGTGTGCTCTCCTTCCTGGGACACAACTCCAGGGGCAGGCTGAGAGGACCCTTCTGCTTAGGAATGCATTCTGTATTCCACAAGTATTTATTGAGCACCTACCTCATGGAAAACAAAAGAAAACAAAAAATCCCTGCCCCTGCACACTTTACAGTCTAGTTAAGGAGGAGATAGACCACAAATATAATAAAAAGTAAAAGTGCATATTATATTGGAAGTGAGTGCATGAGACATTAGTGTGGGGTAAGGAGGGCTGAAATTGCTTGACTGAGGGGGAATAGAAGTGTAATTTTAAAGGAATGTCTGAGAAAGGCCTCTTTGGGAAGGGGACATTTAAGCAAAGGCTGTAAGTAGGTAAAGGAGTGAGCTATGTAGAAATCTAGGAGAAGAGTGTTCCAGGTAGAGGGAATAGCCAGTGCAAAGAGCCTGGGGCATCTAATGGTTCAAGGCATGGTGAAGAGCTATGAGGCTCAGGTGTAATGAGAAGCTGGAAAGTCTCTGCTGGCATGGGGGCTGAGAGGTAAAAATATCCAGAGTGCGGGTGGTCTCCTAGACCCTTCTAAGAACTTAGCCTTGACTCTGAGTGAGGAATGAGTCAGTGGAGGGTTTGAGGAGGGCTGACATGATGTGGCTCGTGTTTTCAGGGTCACTCTGGCTGCTGTGTCTACAGGAGACTGTAGGGAGCAAGGGTGGAAGCAGGGAGGCCAGTGAGGTGGCTACAATAATAGCCTAGGGTAGAGACCATGAGGCTTAGCCGACCAGGGTGGCAGCAGTGGGGCCGCATCTGAGGTCTTGTCAGGTCCCCTCCCATCCCCCCACTCCCCTGACCAGGCGCATCCTTCTCTTGCCCCCATGGAGAGCCCAACTCACCATCCTTGTGTGTCTTTTCACATCCATTTGACACCCTGGGGGCCTAGGACTTTGCTACTCAAAAGTCAGAAGAGGTCCAATTTATACTCAGTTTCCTGCTAAAAGTCCTTTTTTTAGAGTCAACAAAGAGGCCAGAGTGACCAACCAAGGCCTGAAAAGGGTCAAGAGGTGACTGAAAATAATAGACAAAGCACTGGTTACTATTTCAAAGGTATTGCTCCTGCAGAAATAAAAGGTTCATGATAAAGACCTCAGTGGGCAGAGAAATTAGCATCCAAGCATGCAGAAGTAGGCAGAGCCTGTCCTGTAAAGTGGAAAACTTGACAGGTGTGAACAAGGACTGCATCATTCTTTCCAGCAGAGACTGGAGAGGAAGGCTTCCTTCGTTTTCTGCTCCTCCCTTCCTTCTGCCCTTCCACCCAATGAAGTGCAGTGACTGAACTCACAGACTCTGGAAGCTGACAGGTTGCATGCATGTTCTGGGCTGCATGACCAGAAAAGGGGCTGGAAGTAGGGAGGGCAGGAGGGAAGAAGAGGGAACGAGCAGACTCGAGCCCCACCTTCCCACCATCTTCCCAGCAGGGGTCCTTGAACCCTGGTCAGGCCTGGGCGGGAGCAGGATCAGGTGTGTGGTTGGATCGGACTGGACCTCTCCGTGCTGGCTAGTGGACGGGATGAGCTCCACGGGGCGCTGGTCTGTCTGTAGGGTTTGCAGAGCTGTGGGATCCACCTGAGATGTCATGGAGGGGTGAGGTGGTCCTTAGGCGGAGCACATTTGAAGCAGAGTTGGAGGAGAATTGCATCATTTGCTTGTGGCTCCATCAAATTCAGCCCAGTCAATACTCTGGTTACATATATATTTTGCATTTTTTAATGACGCATAGGGACTCTGATATGTCTCTCCCCACAAGCCTTCAGGCCTAAATATATTTACTGCAGGGCTACTTATAATAGCAAAAAAAAAAAAGAAAAATGGGAACAATCTAAACTCAACAACAGGAGTTTAGTTAACTAAATTGTGGCCCCTCTGGGATACTTCTCAAGTGATGGAAATATTGTTTACACTCATATGGGATGGGAAGTGCTTAATGGTATAACATTAAATGTTCAAAAGACCCTAGGATGTTAAATTATACATACAGATCAATAATAACTATGCCTGAAAAACTGATTAAAAAATACGGAAAAAAATACAACAAAATGTTAAAAATACACCTTTGGGTGTTGAGAATACACATTCAAAAGAAAAAACAAAACACTTATTTTTTTTTATTACCAGCGTACACTGATTTAATTTAAAAATGAATATTGTTATTGTTATTGTTTTTCTGACTAAACAGTTAATAGAAGCTTTCACACATTTCCTTCTGCCCCTTATAGAAAGTGAAAACCCTCACCTTCTCTCTCCTCCAGGTTCAGGAGCTGGCTGTTTGTTTTTCAGGCCTCTGGAGACTTTTCTTTTTATAAGAATGAGATCATACTTTACACACTGTTTCTCAACTTTTCTTTTTCCCTTCTAATTTATCTTGGAAATGTCTCTCTGACAGCATTACACATTTACTTCATTAAAAAAAACAACCACCGTATTTCATTGCAGTGTGTGGACGACAGTCTCCCCACTGATGGATATTTAAGGTTTCCAGTTTCTTTCTGTACAAACAGTGCTGCTAGGAACACGCTTGTATGTACATTTTCCAGTATTTATGTGTATACTTCTATAGGATAAATTCCTGGATGTGGGCTTCCTGGGCCAAAGGGTATAAGCATTTAAATTTTGATCAGCGTTGTTCAATTGCCTTCCAAAATACTGTACCCATTTATACTCCCACCAGCTCTGTCTGAGGGGTCCTGGGTATTGTTTTTATAATGGAGACAAGAATAATACAATAAACTTGAGTATTATTTTTAAAAAAATTTAAATGATTGCCCCTAAGCTCCCTTGCTTCCATCTCTTGGGCTCTGAATCCCTGAGCTGCAGGGATGCCCCAGGCCATCAGATCTCCATTCTGATGCTGAGCAGTGCACTCAACAATTTACCTTAAGACACCTACTTATAGGGAGATGATGTACATTTTAATGCATATTTTAAACATGGGCCAATATAGCAGAATTGATCATTTTCTTTTTGGTTATCATGTACATATAGTCTGAAAAATTCTACTTTTTCTTTCTCTAAAATAATTTTTGGCATTTCACAGATTTATACCATGAACATCAGAATAATACAGTTCAGTTTTTCATTGCTATATGACAACTAAGTGGCAAGTGATTCAAGAATATTTTAAATCAGAACCCCCCCCCCCCAAAACTCCACCCATTCCTCAAGGTTCTGCTTAGGGTAAACAATTGGCCATGAATCAGGAGGCCCAGGTTCCAGGCCAGCCTCTGTCATCTCCTCATTGTGTGACCTGAGCCAACCTGCCTCAATTTCGCTATCTGTGCAATGGGTGCGCAGGGCCTGGCTTTTTGGCTCACCTGTTATCCTGGCTCAACTTCCCTGCCCCCAGGACTCATATCCAGGGTGGAAGTTTGGACAGTTTGGGGAGATGCATTTCTCCTCACCCTCCACAGTGCTGATGTGGTCCTGGCGTTCTGGTCTCCTGCCACTGCTCTGACTACTATTTTTGGACTTACCAGTTTTGGAGTACAGATGTGTCCCTGTCTCCCGTCCTGGAGGACAGGCTGGGGGAGGCCACATGAGTTTCCTTGTTACCTTGAGGAGCCCTGGAGTAGAGCTGGAGTCTCTGTCCAAGCTGGGGCACTGGAGGCCAGTCAAAGTGGGTAAGAGAGGGCACCTGGCTCCAAGGGGCAGGGCTGCTGAGTGAGCAGATCAGCCCAGCCCAGAGACTTCAAGTAACTTCTCCAAAGTCACACAGGCTGTTTACAGATCTCCAAGATGAGCACCTATTGCACAGATAGGGAAACCAAGACAGTTCGCCTTGGTCACATAATAAGGAAGAGTCAGAGGCTGGCCTAGAACCTCAGCCTCCTGACCCATGACCGACTGCCTATTCTAAGCAGAACCTTGAGGAATGGGTGGGGTTTACGGGGACAGGGGGAAAAGGCGGCCGAGGTATTGCATGCACTGAGGACACTCCAGCCTCAGGGGGCCGTTTTGATAGTGGAATGATGTGATGTACGGAAAGTGCCCCTCACATTGTCTGGCCTGGTTCATGGGAAGAACGTGGTACTTGCTATGGCTCTCGCTTTCATCCTCCTGGTCAGTGTCTGCTGCTTGAAGGATCATGAAGGTCAGAGCTTACAGACCATCAGCTCTAACCTCTCTGCAGATGGGAAACCTGAGGCTCAGAGAGATTAATAACTTGCCCAGGGCCGCAGAGCAAGTGAGTGGCAGGGCTGGGATTTAAACCCAGGTCCGTGAGATGCCGAGGGCCTCCCCTGCCCTGCTGTCTCCCTGCAAACCCTCCTACTCCCCCACGCGGGCTGCTGCCCTGCCGCAGGACAACCCGCAGTGGTTCATTTCGCTCCACCTGTGGCTCGGGCCCCCCGGGGCCCCGTCCTCCTGGCTGGAATGCAGCTGCGGGTGTGCTTCTGGGCCCTGGCACTGAGTTCCCACTTCCCACAGCTGCTGTTTATCTATCTACTTGGTCTGGAAGGCCCAAGAGGCAAGTCCTGAACCACATGGGGTCAGACGCCTCCTCTGGTATCCTGGTCCCTTTCCCAGGTTATGGGGAAGCGAGAGGGTGTTCCTGTGTGCATCTCTCCCTGAACCCCACCCCCTCCCTGTCCCTGTGCCTCCTTGTCCTAGGTCCCCATCAGGGCTCACTGGGAACATTACAACAGCCTCTCAACTCCCCATCCCCCCTGCCCAAGTCCTCCCTACCCCAGTATTCCACGTGGCATATTGGCCCAGAGAGAACATTCTAAAGCACAGCTCTTCTCCTGCTGTACGACCCTCCATTGCCAAGAGACAAAGGCCCTGCTCCCCAGGGTGGCCATGTGGCCAGACTGACTGTCCTGTGCTCTGACCTTGCTCTGGAGAGTTTCCCCTTTGCCAATTCTGGCAGTTAGTTTGGGCAGGATCGGCCCCACCCTCAGTCCCCTGAGGCTCGCCTGCTGCCATTTGGGTTCCCAGTGCAGATTATAAACATGAAGCAGGGCTGGTGTTGGGCTCTGGGTTCAGTGTCCCTGGACTGAACTCACAGCCTGTCTTGTTGGCTGTCCTGTCCCCAGAGCCCGGCACAGGGCCTGGAACACAGGAGGCACTAAATAAATGGCACACAAATGAACCGATGATTGTCTGCCCTACTGTCATCTGTTGTGCCCCTGTTGCCTGTCAGCTGCAACACTTCCCCTCAGATGACCTTGACCTGCATTAAACCAGTTGTGCTAGGAACTGCCCTGACCCGCCTCCCGGGAAACCTGGGCTCCAGGCCCACCTGTCCCTCCAGGCTGCTCTGTGTCCTTGGGCACGTTCCTCCTCTCTCCCTGGGCTTCAGCCTCGCTGTCTGGACACTGAGATTTCCAAGGTAACCCCTTCCCTTCCAGTCTCTTCTTTGATTCTCCAGCTCTCAACCGCTCAACTCAACAGAACAACCCAGTGGCTTCTTCTTGCCCTGGGGAGGGGAGGGTACATGGAGGTGGTGGCTTGGTGGTGTTGAGAAGTCTGGCATGCCCACTGTTTATGTCTAATTACTCTGTTATCTGTTTATTGCCTCTTTAATTCCCTCTGCAAACATCCCCATTACCGGGAGGAATTTGCCAGCATTGGCTTGGGCTGTGAGGCATGGAGGGTCCGTGATGTCCCCACCTCAGCCTCCACACACAGCCTGATCTCCGAGAGGGGCTCAGGGAGCCAAGGGCAGAGTGCCTGCCCTCCCTGGTGTCCTGGGACTGGGGGCTGTCAGGCTCAGCCCCGCCTCTGTCTTCTCTGGATCTCAGGCTGCAGAATGGGCAGTGCTGTCAAGTGGTTAGAGCACAGACTCCAGAGCCCCCATGGGCCTGGGTTCAGGTCCCAGCTCTGCCATTTATTCACTGTGTGACCTTAGGAAAGTTCCTTCTGCTCTGGGAGCCTCAGTTTCCTCTTCTGTAAAATGGGGATTGCTGTCTGCCCAGCTACCCTCCCTCTTCCTGACATCTCATCCGTTTCCACATGACAATAGCAGGGGCTCCCATGGTCTTACTTGACCTTACCGCCACTCTTGGTCACTCATTGGTGGACAAGGTTGGGCACTGACCAGAGCTGGGCCAATCTGGGCCCCCCGTGACTTTGGCCACAGTGATGGACATCCGATCCGTCACTGAAACTGCAGTGAGAAAGTTACTCCCTCTCTGGTGGCTGAAGATGTGATTTCCAAAAACTGCTGGGCCCCGAGTTTACAGCCTGTGGAAGGAGCCAGTGCAGAGATGAGAGGCAGAGCCATGGAGACCTCTGATGCCTGGTTCCAGCCTCCTGCGGGCCCTGCTGCACCTCGTTCCATTCTTCCTGACAAAGCCCCCTTTGGTCTCAGCCAGGGCAAGCTGGATTTTTGTCACTTCAACCAAACCAATCCTGAAAATCCAGGATTAATAGCAGCTGCTTCCCACAGGCTGTGTGCCAGCCGTGGGACACTACTCTGGGCTTGGGGAAGGTGGGGTGAGGTACAGGGGGTGGTTCCAGGTACCCCATGGTCTACTCCTTAGTACATAGCCCCATTAGTCTGGGTCTCTCTCAAGCCTACAGCAGACAGCATTCTCTGGGTCTGATTAGGACCTTCACCTCCTTCAATCTGGATGCTAAATCTTTATTAAAAGAACCCAACAGAGGCCTCAATTTCTGGGGAGTGGGAGGTTCTAACACCAAGCTCTTGACACCACAATACTACCTGACTGAGGGGCCTGGGGAGGCAGGAGCCATGGAAAGGGCAAGGATTTGGGTGAGCAGATGTGGGTTTGAGATCTGGTCCTGACATGCTATACTTACTCAGTCTTTCTTGGCCTCTGTGTTCCCAGCTCCCAAATAGGGATGATAGCAGCACCTACCTTTTGTATTGTACAGATCCAACGAGGAAACAAGGGAAAAGGCCTTAATTCTAGCCTGGGCACACGTGAGGGGCAGTCGTCAGCATTATGATGGCAGTTGTTTGGGGCCAAGTTTCTTCACAGGATGTGATCCAGGGCAGATGTGGCCTCTGCACTCCTTTGATCACTGGATCCCTCCCTCATTCATGTGTTCACAGACACACGTTGAGCACCTACCAGTTCCAGCTCTGGGCAAACCTGGTCATAGGTTCTGGCTCTCCTGGGCTCAGGGATGGGTGGGAAAGGAATTCCTACAGAGGGAACAGAGACCTGTGCTCTAGGAAGCACGTAGTTTGTGAGTCTGGAGAGGATTATGCTGGGGGGTATGCAGGAGGAAGGGGTTGGGCCTGGGAAGAGATGGGGGATCAGGTTGGATGGATGAGTTGGTATATTAGGAAAGAGTTTTGCTGCTTCTACAGAGGTCCAAGATGCCAGGAGATGGGGTGTGCATGTGCCCTGTACACAGGAGAGCTTCTCCTCTTCAGCCCCTGGTGCCCACTGCCGGCTTGCACCACACAGCTCTCCCATACACTGGGAAGAGGGGCTGGAAGTGAACTCCACTTCCGGCTTCCCCCTTGGAGGAGGGCTGCCTTAAGCCCTCTGGATTTGTAAAGCAATGGGACTTTGAGGCAAACTCCCAGGCCACTTCAGAACCACAATGTTCTTGTTACCAAATCAAACTTGGGTCTGCTCACACAGCAAAGCCAATCTATTGATGCTGGGCTGTGGTGCAGGAAAGTACAGCGTTTATCCCAGGGCTCCAAGTAAGGAGAATGGGCAGCTCTTGTTTAAAAGACCCAAACTCCCTGATGGTGTTCAGGGAAGGGCTTTTAAAGACAGTGTGAGGGTGGGGTCCACAGGGTGTGTGATCAGCTCATGTACAATTCTCTGCTTGGTTGATGGTGAGGTAACTGGGTGATGTTTTGGGAAGCTCAATCATCAACCCTCAGAGTTCCAACCGATCTGGGGTCTACATGCTGGTGGGCAGCATACAGTTAACTTCCTCCACCTGGTGGGGGTTTTAATTTTTTTTTTTTTTGGCTGCGTCAGGTCTTAGTTGTGGCATGTGGGATCTTTCATTGCAGCATGCGGGCTTCTCTCTAGTTGCGGTGTGCTGGTTTTCTCTCTCTAGTTGTGGCACACAGGCTCCAGAGTGCGTGGGCTCTGTAGTTTGCGGCACGTGGGCTCTCTCGTTGAGGCACATGAGCTCAGTAGTTGTGGTGCGTGGGCTTAGTTGCCTCACGGCATGTGGGATCTTAGTTCCCCAACTATGGGTCGAACCTGCATCCCCTGCATTGGAAGGTGGATTCTTTACCCCTGGACCACCAGGGACGTCCCTGGTGGGGGTTTTAGTATCTGCAAAACGACTCAAGGATATGGCTCAGGATATTATCTGTAGCCCTTGAGGAGGAACTAAGGGTCCTTGACTTTGTTTTATGGCTAAACTATTATTATTTTGTCTTGCTTGACTGCTTTTCTTTGTTTCTGCATTTTTTCACTTCTCTGATTAAATTTGCTTTTTGGAACTGGGGAAAAGGCTAGAAGGCTAAAGCTTTTCTACATGCAAGAAGCAGGGAAGATGGGAGTCTGCCCTCAGGAAAACCCCACAGGATCCTGCTTGGTTTCATTCTCTGGAGAAGGTGCTTGACAAGTGCTTGTTGAGAGAAGAGATGGGCCTGAGGGTGAAGCTCTGGGACCAGGTGGCTTCTCTCCCTGCAGACTCGTTGGGAATTGTCCCTGGTCTTGTTGGTGAGAGCACCCACCCCAGGGTGACTGGTGAGGGCCGATGCAGGCTAGGGCAGCAACTGCCACATGGTTTGGGGGGTTTTCTCTGGGCCTGGCCTCGGTGGGTCCTGCGGCTCCCCTGACCCTGGATAGAACCTGGTCTGGGGAGATGGAGCCTCAACAGCCAAGCACGAGCCCAGAAGAGGCCTTTGATTCATGAACCACTGGATTTAGGTGGACTTAGCAACTGGGTTTCCAGTTGATTTCCAAGGAGAGGGAGAATGGATTTACAACTCCTAAAACAGGCGGGCAGCCTCGCCGCAGATCTGTGCCAGGCAGTGGGCAGGAAGCAACTAATGTGACCTGGGATCCTGGGAGGGAAAGATAATGAGGCTCAGAAAAATCTATCTGTGTGGGGTTCATGCTGGGACCCTTGAAGATGTACCTTCTTATTCTGACGCACGTGCACAGCTCTGTAGATGCCAAGGTGAGAGTCCTTCTCCCCTTTCCTTCCGGCTTTTAGAGGAGGCTCTGGCTTTGCAAAGGGATTGAAGTCTGCAGAGTTTCCTGCAGACAAAGTTCGGAACTCCGGCGATCTCCGGAGCCCTGGGGGTGGCTGCCCAGCCGGCCCTCCCTAGAGGCCCCAGCTGGTCCCCTGTTCCTGCAGCCCCCTCCCCTCAGCTGGGGCCCGATGGTCGCCCTGCAGCCTGGGAACAAGGAAGAGAGAAGGAAACCGCCTTCACTGAGGGTTTGGGAACAGGGAGCCCTGGGTCTGATTTCTGGAGGATTCTTCCCTTACTGGCTGTGGGACCTCGGGCCAGTTCCATGTGCAGCCTGGCCCTCAGTTTCTTCACCTGTGAGATGGGAGAAGAGGAGACTTCCCTCCGAGGATGACTGTGGGACGAGATGAGGCGTAAAGGGAGCAGCACAGCCCTTGACACATGGTAGATGGGATGCGGGTCCAGACACTATGGATCTGAGTTAAAGAGCTGGCTCTGACAGCCATCGTCTGTGTGGTCCTGGACACGTGCCTTAGCCTCTCTGAAACTCAGTTTGCCCCTCTGTGAAGAGGGAGTAGAGTTGTGGTTGTGATTAAAAGGGCCAAAGCAGGTCAACATTTAGTCCCCTGTTGGGCATGTGGTCTGTCATCATGGACGCTTTTATTGACCTCCCCTCTCCTGGGTGCCTGGTATTGCCTGGGCAGAAGCTGCAGGCCTTGCCCTGTGCCAGCATGGACAAGAGTGAGGATTCCAGGCTCGTCCCCTCATGTCCAAGCTGATGAAGCTGGAGGTAGTGCAACCCCTACCTACACTGGTGCCTGGAGATGGAGCCACAACACTGAGTCTGAATCCTGGCCTGGCCAGGTCACTGGCTGTGAGGACACAGGAGGCCATGTCCCCTCTCTGCACCTCAGTTTCCTTGTCTGTAAAATGGGGAGGATGATAAAGGTGGCAGATGTTACTGAATAACTATCATATGCTGGGCAGACTATGAATAGTTTACATATATTAAGTCATTTAACCCTCACAATGATCCTATGAGGTCAGTATTTTTGTTATCTTCCCATTTTACAGGTGAGGAAACTGAGGCTCAGACTAGTAAAGCAGCTTGGCCAAGGTCACACACAAGTGGGCATGTGAAGCCAGATGTCTGACTCTAAGGTCCACGCATACCCTGTGGCAATGTGCTGTCCCCATATTGTCACCAAATAGTACAACAATTGGGATGGGAGGCCCTGAACAGCTAGTTCAACGAGATGGAGGGGATGAGCTCAGAGCTGGGGTGATGGCAGGGACCTGGGTGGTCCAGGGGACCCCTTGGAGGTGGTGCACTGTGCTCGGGGCTAAAAAGACTGGCTGGGGGCTTCCCTGGTGGTGCAGTGGTTGAGAATCTGCCTGCCAATGCGGGGGACACGGGTTCGAGCCCTGGTCTGGGAAGATCCCACATGCCGCGGAGCGACTAGGCCCGTGAGCCACAATTGCTGAGCCTGCGCGTCTGGAGCCTGTGCTCTGCGACAAGAGAGGCCATGATAGTGAGAGGCCCGCGCACTGCGATGAAGAGTGGCCCCCACTTGCCACAACTAGAGAAAGCCCTCGCACAGAAACGAAGACCCAACACAGCCATAAATAAATAAATAAATAAATTAAATTAAAAAAAAAAAAAAAGACTGGCTGGACGAGGTGCATAGGCTGCACAGACAGTGCTGGGAATGTGGAGCTCCGTGCCCCTGAGCAGAGGCCGTGCAGGGCCAGACCGTGAGTCCAGGGGCAGGTTTCATTCCTGGGGACACCAGAGGGGCCTTTGGGGATGACGCATGTGGTTAGAAAATGCTCAGACCCAGCCGCAGGCTCAGATGATTCCCGGGTATCATTTATTGTCAATTAGCTAGTTTTTGTCTCTTTTGTTAGGAAGTTGCATGCTTCCTCATATTCCAATATTATTCTTTTGTCAACTTGATGACTTAGACCCTGTAATTGGGGGAAGAGCTGAGACTTTTCTTCTCTGCCATTACTCAGTTCTGCAGACTTGTCCTACTTCATTATTGAACAAGTGACATTTTTTCATGAACTTTCCTTGATTTACAGATAGAAATATTTCTTGATGCTTTTTTAAAGTGAGAATTCTGTTTCATGCATCTTAGCATCAGGTTGGAACATTTTGACCTGTTTTATTGTAAAAACCACATCAATGCCTCAATGGGGACGTCTGTGCACACCCTCATGGGGTCCAATGAAGACATGTGAGTTGATATGTGAGATGACATATGAGATGACACATGAGATGACATGTGAGCTGACACGTGAGAAGCCTGGGTTCCAGGCAGCGGTAGCTGCTCCACAAGCCCCAGCTCCTCCCGGTCCTCAAGTGGACCCCTCACTGGGTGTAGGGAGGATGCACACTGACCAGGGTGAGTCAGTAGTGCCCTAAAGAGCATTTCCTTACTTCCCTCATGTGATGTCACTGTCAGCAAGCATTCATTGAGCACCACTATATGCCAGGCCCTGTGCTAAGCCCTGGGCCCAGAGAATGTTCTGAATGTGAACTGGTCATGACCCTCCCTTCCTGGCCCCTTCAGTGGCTTCTCCTTGACCCCAGGGTCAAGTGCAGACTCCGCCCTGCGGCCAGCAGGCCTATGTGGTCCGGCCCTGTGCACCCCGCATCTCCCTCCCCTCTCCCTGCTCTGCTGTTTCTCCCCAAGGCCTTTCCTACCACAGGACCTTTGCACATGCAGTTCCTTCCACCTGGAATGTCTTTTCCTGTCCTCCCTTCACTTGGCTGTTCCCTCTCACCCTTGGGTCTCAGCTTAACTATGACTGGCCCACCCCAGCTGCAGACTTGCATCCCCTCCCCCGTGCCCTCTCCCCACCCCTGATTGTTCCCCTGGCCCCACTCAGCACTCTGTAATTCTTTTCTTGGGTGTTCACTGGTACCGACTGTCACCTGCACTAGTCTGTGAGCTCCAGGAGGGCAGGGGCTGTATCGGTCCTGCTCCCTGGATATTCACAGTGCCCAGCACATGCCTGGCACAGACTCAGTGTCCAGGGGCTTCTTTGTTGAAGGGACGAGTTAACAGAGAGGAGCAAGGAGCCCAGATGCACTTGGGTGATCTGCGCATCATTATGGGATGTGTGTGTCTGGCCCAGGTCTGGGTAAGTCAGACCCTGGAGAGCCGGCCTCCCAGATACTGGCAGGACCCTCCAGACCTGTGAGGGGTGGCGTGGAGTGACCTGTCCCACAGAGACCAGCATCCATCAGGGCCTGGGGGCTGGGGGGGTGCACCTTCTCAGGTGACCTGGTTCCAGCGGTGGCATCACTCTGGGGGGCCCAGTTTACTGCTGTAACCAGTGGTCGCAGCATCCCCAACTCGAGAGGAGGCCCCCTCTCTGTGCTGACGTGCCCAGGGCAGGTGGCCGGCTCTGCTCCCCGCAGTCGCCCTGGGCTGATGTGGCTTCACCTCCGTGTGGCCTTTCCGAGATCACTGTGCAAACTGGGTGCTGCTCTTAAAGCTCCCTCCTGGAAGTGACAGACGCCACTGCCTCTCACATCTCATTGGCCAGAGCAAGTCACAGGTCTTCTGCCTTCAAAGTGGTGGGAAGGACAACCCCACCTTGAATCAGGAATGAGGGAGCTGGGGATGTTGGGGAATAGGGCTGAGGACTCCCACGCTTTTCCCCTGCTGGGCCGAGAGCCCCCAGGGTGAGGGTCCATGTCATGGCCCCTTGGTGCCCTCCCAAGACTGAGCTCGGAGGTGAAAGCAAACGCCCTTCAGTTCAGTTCATTTCAGCAAATGCTTTGTGCCTCACCCTGCACCAGGAGCGGGAGACCCAGAGATGACAGTGACACAGTCCCCGGGGGGTGGGTCAGACATGCAGAAGAGTCACCAGTCCAATGTGCTGTGTACAAACCTTTGTCCCTTGTCCTCTGGCCCCGGCAGTGACGATGAGGGGTCCACACGCTCCAGCTCAGCCGTGGGGCCCTCCATGAGCCAGCTTCTCCCTCCAGGCCTCATCTCTATCCCCAGCTCGCCACACTGGGGTGTCCTTGGCCCTGGGCTGGGGTCTATTGTGACCCCTTCTTGGTCTGCCCTCTCCCACAGGAACTCAGAAAGTATCTGGTTCAGATGCCAGGGGTGATTTTGCTCCCCAGGGGACATTTGGCAAAGTCTGGGGACATTTTTGATTGTCACAACTGGAGTGCTGGTGGTGGGTACCCATCTAGTGGGTAGAGGTCAGGGATGCTGCTGAGTGCACAGGACGGTCCCCACAACAAAGAGTGTCCAGCCCCAAATGTCAATAGTGCTGCTGTTCAGAAGCCCCACAGGGCTTATGGAGAATGAGGGTCATCGAGGGGCAGTGACCTGCCCAAAGTCACACAGCACATAGGTGGCAGGTCCAAGATGACAGCTCGATCCCCTGACTCTGGCTGATCTGGCCGGGGGACCAGGCATCAGTGCCAAGGGCCTCGAGGCCAAGTGGTCTCTACTGTCTCCAGCCCGGCTTTTATTTCTCTCAAAATAATTCCAATTTCAGGAACATGTTTGTCGGTATTTTTATTCTCCCTTGTCTTTCATTGTGCTCTCTCTCTGGGTAATCCGAGGCTTTCAGGCAGCTGAGTACGACGTGCACATTCCAATGAAACGCAATACAAAATAACTGAGTGTATTTCTTTCATGTCTGAGCAGCGGATTAATCTCCCTGACACATCTCTGTTTTCTCTTCACTCCCACCACTTTTTGTCTGAGTTCTCCCTTCCCTTCCCAATATCTCTGGGATTCCAATAGCTTTGTGGCACCTGTTCATTGGAGATCTGCGAAAGATCCCGACTTTTTAGCCTGTGTCCCCGTGATGGATGACAGTGTTCCTGAGGAGAGGGAACCGCCAGCATCTGGGTGGCCTGGGAGCGGTCTTCACTGATGACGGGAGGTGTGGAGGCCCACGAGCGGGACTGGAAGGGTTTCCTGAGGACGCAGGGACCCTCCTGGGCAGACCCAGTCTCGGTGCAGCCATTGTGGGTGCTCGTTGAGTACAGGATCTGCAGGGACGCCCTGCACGTGACCGTGAGGAGGAGAGCGAGAGGCATCGGACTGGGTCCCACAGTCTCAGAGCAGACGTGGGGAAATGGCAGAACCCTAAGGTGGAGGACGTGCAAGGCCAGGTCCTGTAGGCTCCTGTCAGCTGTGGGGAGCATTTTTGTTTCCATCCTGAGAGCTCCAGGGAGTCCTTGAATGTTCTAAGCAAGGGAGGCCCAAGAAGTCTTCTGCAGTGAACCAGTCTCTTGGGTGCTGGTCAGGAAAGGATGGTGGGGTGGGAGGTCGGGAGGAGGCTGCGGAAATCTTCAGACGGGAGATGATGGGGTAGGAAGAGGTGGTGGAATTGGAGAGAGAGCGATCCTGTTGCCTCCACGGACATTTATTTTATGTATGTTTCATCATAGTTTCTCAGTGAAAGAATGCTCAGTCACTCTGCAGACTGTCAGAGGTGCGTCAGCTGGTGGGAGGTATGCAGTCTGGCAGGAGAGGGCAGGCTGTCCAGGGAATCCTGGACCTCACGGCTGCCCAAGGGAAAGGCTTAGGTTGGCTTGGGCAGGAGCTCAGAACTTCCCTGGATGAGGAAGGGGTGGTCCTGGCTTCATGATGCTCATGTTCCCATGGGTGCTTCATCTTTGCAGCTGGCATCCAGCCTGGTGCTGGACATATAAAAGTCACCCAGGAGCCCTCAGTGTGGCGCAGTGGAAAGATTTTAGAATTTAGAGTCAGACGGACCAGGGCAGTTGAATCCTGGCTCTGCTGCTCACTGTGTCGTCTTGGGTAGGCACTTTGCTCCCTGGAGCCTTTGTTCTCATAGGGAAATGGGCCCCATCACCCCACCTCCCAGAGCTGCCCTGCTTGATCACCTGGCTCACTCTGGATACCTGGTGACTGTTGTGTCCTTGCTCTCCAAGCACCACGATGAGATGTCTCCTTAGGGTCAGAACAGTCAGTTTGTCCCTAAAGGAGATGGTGAGAAAGTCACTCATTCTGAGGAACACAGCCCTTTGGGCCTCGAAGACTACTCAGGTTTCCAGAGGCTCCTGAGAAGTGCAACCATCCCTGGGGTCTTGCCCCAAGTCCCCCGTGAGCCAGTGTCCCGTGAGGACTGGGGGCAGGGTTCCAGGAGCAAGGTGTGGGTCTCGGAGGTGGGATGCGGTGAGGGCGGGGGATAGCTGGGTGGGGGAAGAGGTACGGGACATTGGTAACAGTAGCAATAGTTAATAGACTTCCATTTTCAGATGAGGATACTGGGCACAGAGAGGTTAAGTACTCTGTCCAAGGTCACACAGCTGAGGTTTGGACCCAGGAGTCCTGGCTCCGCAGTCCGGCTCCCAATCATGAACTTGAGGAGGGAGAATGTGGGTGAGGGGCACCGAGGGAGTCCTCGGCCAGCCTGGCACAGTCCACTGTCCCGACTCCCCCAGGCCCCAGGTATGAGGGGACAGGCCTGGGGCAGTGTCTGACATGGCCCCCGGGTGGGTAATTGACAAGGACAGAGTGCTAGGTCTCCGAGGGGAAGGAGCTGTTCAAGGACATCTTAGTGGTGGTGGGGTGATGGGAGATATTAAATTGATCTTGGTGCAGCTCATACAAGCCTACGTGTCAGCCTGTGACTCTCCTGTTTAATAGGCCTGGAGATGCCGAGGTGGGGAGGTGGGCGGGGCTGGGGCCCCACCTGGCACCACCATAGGCTGGAGTGACACTGAAGCTGAATTTACCAGGGAAGGGGAGGGGACTGACCCTGGGCAGCCAGGATGGTTGTGACGGGTCCCTGTCCAGCTCTGAAGCCACCTTTCTGCTCAGGGTCAGCTACTGCAGGGTCTGCCAGCCCCAACTTGGAAAGAAAAGTAAAGCATGAGCCAGGTGGGATGCCTGGGAAAGGCATGTGGGAAAAACAATTTTTGCCATCAGTCAGACTGGGTTTGTGCCCTGATCCGTCCTCTTCTAGCTGGGTGACTTTTCACATTACTTTACTCTCTGAACCTCAGTGTCCTCATCTGTAAAATGGGGCCAATAGCAGAACCTATAGCAGAACCAATAGGATAAATGAGAAAAAGCACAGGGAGAGCTCAGCACAGGGCCTGGCAAGGGGGGCCCAGGAGAGTTGGTTATTGATGTTATATTGACCCGTGTGCTGGAGTCAGGGCAGGTGGGGCGGGCAGCAGGGAGAGGGAGTGAGGCAGGCCTAGAGGGCGACTGGTGGCTGCTCACAGGTCAGGATGGGCTCTCATTCACTCCTCATCACAGCTCAGCGGGAGAGGCCAGTGTTGGCCTATTTACCAGATGAGGAAACGGGCTCAGCCAGGTTAAGGGCAAAGTCCCAGAGCTGGTAACTGGCTGCAACTAGGACAGGGACCCGGGTCTGCCTGACTCCGAAGTCCCTGTCCTCCTTGCGTCTCGGGATGGTTCCAGGGTCCCCTCAGCACTCCTGAGTGTTTAACCAGACAGTCATTACCCGTAGTGGTAGTTTATGCAAAGCTAATTAGCCCTCCTGAGGATCAACAATTGATCAGCAGCAGAGTTTGTCGACCGCAGCTCGGGTTTCCTCCTTGGCTTTTCCCTGGGACCTGGTGGGGCCTCAGCAGAAGGAGACCAGGACTCCCAGCCCGCCCATCAGAGGCTCACTCTGGTGACCAATGTGGCCCAGCTGTCCCCACGCCCCCTCCAGGCCCCTCCCCGTGTCTGTTGGGTTTCAACTCTGCTCTTGTGAGTCCCCTGGGCTCTCAGGCTGACAGACCCCCGTTCACCCTCCACCTCTTTCCCCACCTCCCCTCCCCCGGCCTCTACCTTGCTTGCTCTTGGCCCCGTGGACACTTAGCAGCTCCCCAGGGACCTCCTGCCTCCAGGGTCACCCCTTCCAGTCCCCACCCATCACAGAGCTATCCTGGGGAGCGGGGGTCTTGGGGGCAGAGAGATGCGGTTCCTTTACTGGCCTCGCCTCTCGCTGGTGTATGAATGTAAGAAGGAAAGGGAAGAAAGAGGCCAAGACACTCAGACTCTGGATGAATATAATGTGTCAAATGGTTAACAGAGCTCTCACGGGGGAATGTATTTTGTTTAATACCTTGATCTCTTGTCTGCTAGAAAAATGAATTCTGTCAAATCTCTTGAAGCCAACTGTCAAAATAAAGCATTTTGGGGGAGACAGATTTCTTAGTTGGATGGAAAAATTCATTTGAAATCATCCTCCAACCCAGTCCCCTGGCAAAACCCAGAGCTGAAATTTTAGAGCCTGTTCACCCTAAATGGTTTTCCTCACTTCTCCCGCCGCCTCCTCTCGCCATGCCCCGTCCTCCGTCTCTTACAAAATAACGCAGCAAAGAATTGCTGCTGAAGTAAAGATAACCATTTGGTTTCTCACAACAGTTTTTAGGGGGAAAATGGCAGAGCACAAAGCCTGTCTCTCCGGCTTGGGGAAGCAGGCGCTGGCTGCCAAAGGCTCCCGCAGCCCAGGGGAGTGACTGCAGGCGGGGTAGGGATTTTAGACCTGACGTCTGTGCCAGCAGGATGGAGAGGCAGGGGGACGCCTGGGAAGACAGCGGTGCCTCATTCCTGCTGGAGCAAAGGGGCTGCTGCTTTTCCTCTAATCCCTGCTCTGCACCCTGCACGTCTCCTCTCCCCCATCTGTGCCTCTCCCGGAACCTAACCCTGCATGTGGGCCCACCACTTTTCAATTTACCAAGTATTTAATTTTTCATTTGTTCATGCATTGATTCATATGATTCATACCATGGTAATTGGAGCTCACCGTGGGTCGTGATCTGTATGAAGGTCTGGGGTTACAGAGACCTGCAAGACACAACCTCTGACTCCAGTATTCCCCGGTTTGTTGGGGGAGAAGGGTATAATCAAATGCTCATGACTCTTGTGAGACATGTGTGCCAGCACATAGTAGGTGCTTCTGTCAGTTGGAATGTTTTGGGAAGCATGTAACAGGAACCCAACAACAATGGCTCAAGCAATTAAGACATGAATAGTCAGATCTTTTAGAGCAGGGGTTAGCGTCTATGGCCCATTGGCCAATGTGGCCCACTGTCTGTTTTTGCGTGGTCCTCGAGCTAAGGGTGATTTTTACAGATGAACATTTGCAATCAATTTGATGACACAGAAAACTAACGTTGATCTCCAAGTAAGTAAAATGTTATCCCCCCGTGAAAAAGAACGCCATTATTCTCATTAATAAATCTATGTTATAAAAATTGCACTTGATTATTATATTTTGAATTTCATCAATAAAATATTTGTGGAAATTTATTTTCTCTCTTGTTAAATAAATACTTACATAATATCCTTGATTTTGCCCCTGATTTTGGCTAAGCCTAAACTCTTTACTATCTTTCCTTCTACAGAAAATACTTGTTGATTGTTCTCAAGCGAGGTGGTTCCAGCTTGGCCAGATGCTTAGGGATATCAACAAAGACGTTTTTCCTTTTTACCATCCTTGGCTGCGTTGACTTTATGTTCTTAGCTTTTGGCTTCACTGTTACAAGATTGCTGCCACAGCTCCAAACATCATCTCTCACACTACAGTATTCAAGTTCAGAGGAAGGGAGTGGGGTGAGGCAGAAAAAATATTTCCCAGAAGCAGTCCCTCTAGCCGCAGATTTTCTCTCACACCTCAATAGCCAGATCTGAGTCACACTCTCACCCCTAAAACAATCTCTAGAGAAGGGGGGTGGGGCACCAGGCACGGCTTCACCCTCGGGCTGCGGAGGCCCACCAGGCCTGAGCCTGTTGTTGCAGAACAAACCCAGGGCTCTGTGAGTGAGGAAGGAGGGGTGGGCTGCTGGGCGGGCAGCTATGAGTGTCCGCCGCCTTCTCATCAGTGCTGTGGCTGAGTGTCCCAGGCAACGTGGCGTCTGGGGTGGTGGCCCAGTCTGGGCGCTGTGGGCAGAGTGCCCTGCTCTGAGCCTCTGCTCTTGTGGGCCGTGTGATCTGGGAAGCGAGTGACCCGCCCAGGGCACAGCCTTCCCCCAGTGGAGAGGGGGCTGGAACAACACCTGCCGAGTAGGGTGCTTGTGAAGGGGATGTGGGGTCGGGTGTGCAGCTGCCTGACCCAAGGGCATGTCAGCAGCCGGGAGCATCACAGCGATTAGCCGCATCTGTGAAATGGGCCCATGTGTCTCCTTTGTCACAGTCCTGGGGCAACAACAGCAGGAGCATCATTTCACACAAGTGAACCCTTCCTGCGTCTGCTGGATGCCCTTCATTTGCACACACTCCCTTAATCCTCACAACCACCCTGGGAGGAGGGAGCTGCTTTTATCCCCATTTTACAGCTGAGGAAACTGAGGCTCAGAGGTGACCCCAGGTGAGTGAAGGCAGATGGGGCTCCAGTATCCTCAGCTTCTAGCTGCCATGCTCTGTGCTTTGACCCCCTGCAGGGCTCTGGGTGGAGCCACAGTTAGGTGCTCAGGTAGCCCCTCCACCCGACTGTCACCTGGTCCAGGCTGGTGGCTGGGGCTGACCTCTCTCCTGACCCTGCTCTCTGTCCCTCCTGGAGCTCTAGGACCCCAGGACCTGCCTGTGGTGTGGGGAGATTTGCCCAGCATCCTCGCTGCCCCTCCTCCCCAGGAGGATGAATGGACACATTCCATGTCCTGGGTGATGGGGACACATGACCATCAGGCTGGTGTCCCTGTGTCTTGGTCGTGAATTGGCAACTTGCATTCTCTGGGAAACAATGTACTTATGCAGAACATAAGCATATGCTAATGACGGATAATTACAATCCATATTTATAGATTTATCAAAATATGCAAAACTATTCTGACAATTATACACCTACAGCACATCACATTTAATAACTGCACACAAGGCTCCTGGCCAGCACCGTGATGCAAGTTTGGGCACCAAGTGTGAAATGAAACTGCTCAGCCCTGGGGAGGGCCTTGGCTGTCACCCCTGCCGGCCCCCTACTCAGACCTGCACCATCCCCACTGTCTCCAGCCTTCCTGGTCCTCCCAGCTTCCCAGACAGATGGCCTGGTCTGTGTGGGGCACCCGGGCAGAGGGAGCAGTACTGGTGAGGGCTCCGGGGTGGGGGGCGGTCACTGACTTGGAGGACCTGTGACAAACTGTGGCTGGGGCAATGTGTGGGCGACCCAGGAAGGTGAGCTGCATTAAGGGGGGTGAGGAGCAGCTTCTCTCTGTCCCTGCACCCTCACAGTGGAGCTGAGGGAATGAATCCCCACCCAACTCCCAGGCTCTGGAAAGAGCTTGAGAACTGGGTGCTGGTCCCAGAGATACGTGGCAGAGCCAAGACTTAAATCCAGGCCTGTCCCCTTGGCCCCCCAGTGTTAGGCATTTTTATGTCTGATGACTATGATAATTTCACTTTACTAGTCTGATTCTAATATTCGGCAAGTGCAGCCTCTGAGACTGTGAAACGCCCCACCTGCGGGACAGGAAGCCAGCCCCCCAACCTGAGTCTCCCCAAGGCTTCAAGTTTTAAATTCTGTCCAAACCATCCCAGGCCTCTCCCTCCTCTGGGACCCACTCCAGACTTTCTGAGTTTATGGCCGTCACAAAATATTATCTGCCATGACAATGACAATTAGGACAATTCTGTTGGGCGAGAAACTCCTGCTAGATTTAGGACCTGCAGTGAGTCACGCCTCTGGAGCTGAGACGGCTGCCGGCCACCCCGCTGTGCCTGACAGTCTCCACCCGGCAGACAGCTCAGCCACAGCCACAAAGTGACGCTGCCGCTAATAGCGGGGCCTGCAGCACCCGGGCCCCTGCAGGGAGCCCACCCAGGCCCGGGTACAGGCTATGTTGGCCCTTTGGGTTCCAGCCTCCCCCCTTCCCTACTCTGTGCCTCCTGCTCTCTCCCCTCTTGCTCTCAGGACAGCATCTCACCTTTGATCTCTGGGGCCTCTCCTGGGGGTGTTGCTGCATCTGATTCCAAACCCTGATGGAGGAGGCTCAGTCCCTGTTAATGGTTCTGACCACAGGCTTTGGCCACACCAGGTCTCCAGTCCGGGCTCTGCCGCTTCCTGGCTGTGAGACCTTGAGAAAGTTATTTAACGAGCTCAGTCCTCTCCCATGTGAGTTGAAGATAATAATGGCATCTGTCAAGGGACTTCCCTGGTGGTCCAGTGGTTAAGACTCCACGCTTTCAATGCGGGGGGACGTGGGTTTGATCCCTCGTTGGGGAACTAAGATCCCACATGCCGCATGGCGTGGCCAATAAAAAAAAATGGCATCTGCCTTATGGGGTATCGTACGTGATACGTAGTATATGTGATAATACAGACACAGGCTCAGTAATCACTGTAAACACTCCATGGATGAGGGCTGTTATTATTATTGCCATTATTATTGTTGTGTCGGGGCTGGTGATTTCTTTGCACGCAAGCGCATTGTGTGTAGGTACATCCTCATGCACCTGGAGGGCATTGTCCCTGCTTGGGCTTCTCACCATTGGAGCAGTGAGAAAAGAGAGGCCTCAGATCCCACAGATCCATCTTCAGATTCAGCCTCCAGCGCTCACTCACTGTGTGAATCAACCTCTGTGAGCCTCATCAGAGTTTTCCCCTCTGAAAAATGGGCACAATAATACTGACCATACAGGATTATCATGAGGATTCGATGAAGAAGGTATGCCTGCTGGACACAGATTCCTGGGCTCAAATCAGGTGAGGCTGTGACTTTGGGCAAATTTCTCTACCTCTCTGTGCCTCAGAATCTCAGCTGTAAAGCAGTATCTGCATTGTAGGAAGCTTTTATTATTCCAGGCCCCGAGGGAGTGCTGGTGTTGAGGGGCCTCTAAAGATCTCCCTTTCTGCCACCACTGCACTCAGAGATGAGAAACTGAGGCCAAGAGACACTAAATTAAACGTTTGAGAACAAGACAGTATATGACCTTCTAAATTGTGCAGGGTGGACAATTAGAGAACAAAACCATCTGTAATAAAGGGCTAATTGGGCGGGACAGACACTCGGTGTGCCCGGAGGCTGAGATGCAGCCTGAAACAGGGATGGCCTCACCAGGGCCCTGCACTCTCATTAATAACACTGACCTTTCCCCCTTAATGTAAGTGATGCCTACTTCCGGTGAAGCGTTTGAAAAGTGCAAACATTAATATAAAAGAGTGTATAAATCACTGATAGCTCCCCTCCCAGAGACAGTAGTTTCTACTACTAACAACCTTTCTTCTTTTTCTATTCATATATGAGTATATATTTTCATAATTGATTTCACAATGGTGTGACTGTCAGGATAAGCTCGGTTATGATGCAATAACAAACAACCCTACAAAACAACCGAGGCCATTCTCGTTCATGTCACATGCCCACTGTGATCAGCGGGGAGGGCTTTGCTTGTCACAGACCCCAGGGACTCAGGCTGATGGAGGCGCCACTGTCTCAGGAGGTCAGCATCTCCACATGTGTGTCTCAGTCACTGTGACAGGGGAGATGGGATGGGAGAATTGAGCTCTGACCCTTAGGTGCTCCCTCCTGGAAGGGCCACTCCCCACCTCCATTCATGTTTCCTTGGCCAAAGCAAGTGTCACCGGCACCCCTGATATGAAGGTGACGGGGACATGCCAACCCCCCCTTGCAGGGGGTTGGGGGGATGCTCAGGGGAACTAGACCTTGGCGAGCTGCAGCTGTGCCATCCACGTGCTGCACACGCAGATTTGGGTCTTTCTTACCTGACTCTCCAGTCTGACCAGTTTTCTGTCTCTTTATATGTTCTTGGAAATAGTCCATTTGACTAATATTCCTACTAAACTCTCACTTTTGAAATGTGAATGGTTTCAATTCTTTTTGACTATTATAAATAATACTACAAAGGATATCCTTATTCTTTAATCTTCCTTCAAATTTCTATTTTGTTAGAAGAGATTCCTGTAAGAAGATGTTGGGGGAAATAGTATGAAGTTTTAAAAATGAATAAAGCCTGATATTTATGGAATGAATAATTCTCAAGTCCTGTTATCTCGACCTTCATGAAACCCCAGATCTAGTATCTTCTCCTACTCTTTAGGCTCCCACCTAGTCCCTCTCCACCATCACGCCTGCACCGGGGCAGTGGGCTCCGGCCTGGTCCCTGCCTCTGCCATGGCCCTGCTCCCGTCACTTTCCAGGCAGAGCCGGGTGACCCTGTGAGACTCAGAGTGGGGCCACCCCTGCTCTGCTCCACGCCCCGCGGCTCCTGCCTCACTTGGGCACAGTCCAAGTGACAGTGGCCTGCTGACAGTGGCCCCGGGCCCTGCGTGTCCCCCCATCCCCCAGCCCATCCCCCACCAGTCACTCCCTTCCAGCCCTCCATCCTTCCTGGACCAGGAGCCCTCAGCCTGTTCCTGCCTCAAGGCCCTTGCCCTTCCCTCCAGCTGGAGCCTCTTCCCATGTCTGCCTGGCTCCCTCCTTCTCTCCCTTCCTTCAGGTCTTTGCCCCACTGTCACCTGCTCTGACGGGCCTTGAAGCCCAGTGCAGTCTGACTCTGCCCACCTCTGCAGCTTCAACACTTGCCATGTTCCCCCCATTCCTTGAGTCCAGTCACACAGGCCTCTCATCTGACACTCGAACCTCTGAGCCTTTGCACATGTTGTTCCCTCTGCCTGGAGCATCCTCCAGGACATCTCACCTGGCTGACTCTTATGTGTCTACCAGGTCTCAGGATAGTACTGCCGCTTCCTCCAGGAAGCCCACCTGACCTCCCCCTGATAGGGTAGGTCCCCTGTGGCCTTCATCATGTTAACAGCGGATTTTTTATGTAGTGATTGCTTTAATTTCAATTTCAGTTGGAAACCCTGGAGGGCACAGACTGTGTCTGCCCTAGTCACCCCATACCCCAGCACCTAGCTCTGTACTTGGCACTGAGAGGCAACAGACCCCTGTGGGGAGAGGGAGACAGTGACAGGACAGGGGATGTGGGCCAGTGTGGAACAAACCCCGTGGGTGCTGGTAGGCTGGCAGTCATGAGTAATCAGGTCACGTACCCTCCTACTGGGGCACATGTCACAGGAGACCGTGAGGCTGGTGCATTAGGAAGTGAACAGAACTCATCCTTAGTTAAAATACAATTTGGTTAAATGACTTGCTCACATCATTTTCCTGTGATCACCCTTTGGCCTCGCGGCTGCCTTTCTTCTCCCTGTCTTTCCTCCCCCTCACGATGCTTTATCACTTTTCTTATTCTTCTCTTTTTGCTTGACTACAAGACGACAGAACAAGAAAGGAAGGAGCAAAGCTGACTGTGTAGCCCCTTTTGCAGGAACCGAAGAAACCATTTTGCAAATTGCAGGAAATGATTAGAAATTAGGACAGCATTTACATCAATCACAGCTGGAGATGGACAGAAAAATGGTCTGGGGGGTCAGGGCTGGGGTGGACACCCCTCTTTGGTAATGGGCAGTGGAGGTGGCACTGGATGGAGGTCCCAACTGGACCCTGGGCTTTAGCGGGCCCTGTGGGCTCCACCCAGAACCTCTGTATGTGCAGACAGGTGTGCAGATACACATAGCACACACCCAGACACACATACAGACACACATCGACACAGACATACAAACATCCCCCTTGCACACGTATACACAGGTACACACCCCACCCGATCCAGTCCATTCCTCTTAGACTCCTCTCAAGTCACTTGTTTAGTTTGCGCCCACTACCATGACCTTGTGTGACCTCCATCAAGCTCTCACCTGGACCCCTGCAATACCCTCCTTGTCTTCCTATTACCCTGCCACAATCATTCATTCATTCATTACATGTTCGTGGAGCCCTTCCTATGTGCCAGGAGCTGTCAGGGCCCTTGGGAGATGGGAGTGCTTCATGGAGGTCACATTCCACCACAGCCTGCTGCCCTCAAGCCCCTGGTCCTCCCACAGCCCACAGCCGACGCTCAGGCTCATCTCCCACCCCTTCCCTCCCCACCATCTGGGCTCTGGCCACTCTGTGTGCTCTCATTCCTCTGAGCCTTTGCACATGCTGTTCCTGCTGCTTGGAACACTGTTCCAGTTCCATGTCAACTTGCCCAGCCTGCTCCAGTGTCCCTGTTTCAGGAGAGCGTCTCTGACTACCCCTTGTCCCAGGCTGGTCACTTCCTCTTCTCTGTGCTTTTCCATTGTCCGGCTCTCACACCATCCGAGTCCCTGGGCCTCTGTTCTCAATGTCTGAACACATAGCCGCCTCTTCCCTCAGACTGTAAACTCCTGGAGGGCAGGGCTGGATCTTGTTCATCTTCAGGGCATGAATCAGGAAGAAGGTGGTTGCCAAGCGTGTCCCTTCCCTGTTGCTTGGCTCCTGCTCTACTCCTCCCCTCCCCCCAAGCTTTCACCCTGGAAGTCCTCCCCAGGCCCCTGTGCTCAGCTCACTCTGACCCCCACCCCCCCTTAAGGTCAGCATTCTGAAGGCAGCCAAGGTATTGCTCAGCGGGGGTCCCTGCATTTGGGTCTTTTGGACCCAGAAAGAGGAATTCAATGGTGGAATTCCAGGCAGGGTAAGAAGTCAGAACAACATTTTTGGTATGGGAGGAAGTTCCTTCCAGTTTCTTTTAGATCACCATGTGCGGAGTCTGCTGCTTTGCCTTCCTTGGAGCTTGCTGGGGGCAAAGATAATCCCAATGTGGGCAACTCCCCTGCTTAAAACTCCAGTGCCTTCCAGGTGCACTTGCTAGGGTTCCAGGGGTAAAGCCCATGAAAGACCGTGCGGGCCCCAGGAGTTTCTACCCCTCACACTAGTTCACGCTCAGCCTCCAGCAATTTAAGTTGCGTTAAAGTGTTCCTGCCAGATTATGGTGACAAAGAGTCTCTCCTTGACCAAACTCTACTCAGGCTCCTGTGAACTCTCTTCTCAACTGGACCCTCAGTGGAGGGTTCCGTTTTTACCCCTGCATCGTCCAATTTAACAAGACTCCTGCCAAGTCAGTTTAACCAGAATCCTCCGCCGTTGACATCTGATCACCCTGCTTATCTGAGTGGGTTCCTCACCCTCCACTAGCCCCCACGTGATGTCTGATCACCCAGGTTGTCTTCAGCAAGAATCCTGTTAGATCAGTTTAGCCGGAACCCCCTCTAAGCCCCTGATGTTTCCTCTTAGGAATTTTCCATCCTATGACCCTCACCCTGCTCCTTGCCTATAAATTTCCACTTTTTCTTGTTGGATTTGGGGTTGAGCCCAATCTCTCTCCCCCCTACTACAAAATCCCACTGTTGCAGCACCCTCACCTCCGGAAGAAAGTCTGCTTTACTATTTTATAACAAGTGTCATGAATCATTTTTTTCTTTAACGATGGCTCCAGTGGGTCTTGGTGACTCTCTGTATGCCCCCATCTCTCCTGATTTTGGAGTGGCAGTTTGCCCTGCAATCTCAGTTCTCTGATGAATCCAAGAAAAGTCACTGGTTTTCAGTTTTCCAGTTTTTCTTATTATAAGGACAGGAGAAGCAACTTTCAGACTGAAACTGGAAGTCTATCCAGTTGCACTTAGAATAAAATTCAACCTCTGAGCCCCTACCTGATCCAACCCCTGCCAACTTCGATGATCACTCTTGGGGTTTGAGGGGCCAATAAATGGCATTTCTGTTCCCCACTCGAGTTTGGAAGAAATTGAGATAAAGACACAGGAGCCAGGCTGATTTAAAAAAAAAAAAACAAACCCTTAAATACTGGTAAAGTTGGTTGGAGAACACAGCACAGGGGAGCAGTGACAATGAGGTGCTAACACTCCACTGAATTGAATATATTCACCCAAACAGCAGACTTCCCCACCAGGGGCCCGCACAGTAAGCTGATCACATGGCTGAAGGTGCGTGAGGAGGCCCTGTCTGTTTGAGGAGTGAGGGAAGGCCGTGGTGAGTTCACAGGAAACCACGGGAAAGACTGTTACTATCATTCCCCAGATGAGGTACAGGATGGTGCTAAGGATGCGAGCTCTGGCATCTGAAAACCTGAGCTCAGATCCACCCTCTGACATTCACTAGTTCTTGGATCTTAAACTCATTAATAAACCTTTCTAGGGACTCATGAATAAACATCTGTAAAATAGGGATAATGATACATATCCTGTGGGCTTGTTCAGAAGATTAACTCAGTTAACACAAAGTGCTTGGAATAGTAACTGGCCCATAACAAATAGCCCTCAAGTCTTACTGAGGCTAACTTGAGTCACCGCCACTGTCTTCTTATCTTTTTCTGGATGTAAGAAGACTGTTTTGCCTCAGGGCCTTTTCACTTGCTGTTCTTTCTTTCAGAAATGTTCTGTTCCACAGCTTAGCATGACTGCTCCTCCTCATCATTCATGTCTCGGCCCAAATGCCACCTGCTCCAAGAAGCCCTCCCTGGCCACCAAGACAAAGATACCTGAGTTGCCATGTTTTATTTTCTTCAAGCACTTACCACCCTCTGAAATTGTCTTGTTTATTTACTGATTTCCTTCCTCATTATTTGTTTTCCTTTTCTCCGTCTCGTTTCCCTTGGAGGTTAACATTGCACTTTGCACAGGGCCTGGAACATAGTAGGTGCTTTACCTATTCTGGTTGAATGAATGAATGAATAAATGGATTTAGCACTGAAACCAGAACTACTCTCTGAGCTTCATGTTTGGAGGTTTTCTGTTCCGGGGCCAGGGGCCTTTGCTAACTCCTGGGATCCCAATGCCATTTCATCCCAATGGAGCCAGTGGACATTTGAGCTTTCAGGGAAGAACTCCTTCCTATTAACAGAAGGATGAGCCGTGGCCCAGTGCAGGTGGCAGAAAACTCAGCGTGCACTTGCTTGAACTATCAAACTAGCGGTGGATTGGGTCTCAGGTAAGGACTGATCCAGCATCTCAGTTGCGTGGCCAAGGACCCAGTGCTTTCTAATCCTCTTCTCTGCCTTCCAGGGCCTCCACTTCATCTTCAGTCTGGCTTTTCAGGTGGTTGCAGCATCAGCGTGGGTCACATATTTCCTGTTTGCCATGTACTGGAAGACATGCCTCTTCCAGACAGAACACAAAAGTCCTGGGCTTCTCTCTGGCTGGCTCATGTTAAGTAACGTATCATCAAACTAGTCCTACGCTGATTACCCCTGGTCTGGGCTATGGCTTGGCTGAATCAGGGACCGGTCCTGGAGGTAGAGGTGAGATCAAGGCTACTACCCAAGGGGGGAGGCCCAGAGTGGATGCCAGAAGGGCAGTCTTGGTGCCCCTCTTCCCGGGGAGCAGAAGCCACCTGGCCAAGGTGAGAGACAGAGGCAGCTCTAGAACCCGGGTCTGGGGGGAGGGTGAGCCCGGGAGGCTGTGTGAGGGAGAAGTGTGTGGGGTGCGTGTGGGTCACACCCCCCAGGATGCCCCTGTCTCGACCAGCGCTCCTTCTTCGGAGGGAGATGGCAACAGTGGAGTTGACTGGACAGGAGCCCCTGAGACACGCAAAGCCAAGCTTGTGCCGCCACCCTATCTTCTCAGGAACTGAGAATGGATTCTGCTCTCGGGTCAGAGGAGCCACTACCCTGAGCTCCTGCCCCTGCCCTCCCATCGACAGCCCCTGTGATGAGCACAGACGCCACCCTCTCTGGCTTCTCGCTGGACAAGAAGTGTCCAGGTTCCCCGTAGCTCTGTGTTTTGCCCTGAAATGTACCTGCTAGGCTTATTGGGATGTCAGGGTTGGGGGGTGATGCAGAGATCGTGCAAGGGAAACTGAGGCCTGAGCAGCTCCCCACTCTCTCTTCATGGAGCTAGGCTCTGAATCCTTGTTCTCAAGCCCAGTTTTCTGCTTCACACAGTGGCTCCCTCCCATTCACTCCATGAGTTACAACTGGAGGCTCCCCCCAACCCCGTCTCCCCAGTCCTCCTCCTGGCTTCCCTCACCCTCAGGCACGGTGGCCGGCCAAGCTCTCCAGCCTCATCCGCCCCGTCCTCACCTCCTCTCCTCCTCCCCACCTCAGGCTTCAGTCACACTGAACTCGAGAAAGTCAGTGGTCATAACCCATGGACATCACCTAGAATGTTCCAGGTGCTGAACTGAGTACTTTATGAGCGACGTTGCATTTACCCACACGACATGTATGTGATGTTTTCTGTGTGCCACGTGCTGTGCCACAGACTTTGGAGAGAATCAAAAACACAAACTCACTCTCGCCCTCCTGGAGCTTCCGGTTTCCCTGGAGAAAACAGACATTGGCCAAAGAACAAAGGAGAAAATTACAAAAGTTTCCAGCTTCTGGTCCAGGCCTTCAGAAAGGATTCTAAGTTGAGCTGTCATGTGATCTATAATCCCATTAAAAATATCATTCATCTTTTCTCCCTCCTTCCTCCATCCATTAGGTACTCACTGTTCCTTCCCAGGTCAAGGGCACGTGCCAGAAAGCAAAGGAGGGTTAGTTGAGACCTCCTTCTCATCTCGGACCCCCTTCTCATCTCGTTCTGTCCCCACAACCATGTGGCGAGGTGAACATTGCTTTCCCCACTTTGCAGGCAAGGAAACCAGGGCTCCTGGCTCAGGGCAGAGGTTGCACCGCACCTGCTCTGGGTCTCTTGGCCACCCAAGGAGGGCCTGCCAGACAGCGACATCTTTTCTCTACCTCCATCAGAAGGGGTTCCCACTCTGCTCAGGGCACTGTATTGTTATGACACTAATAACCATGGTAGCAGCAGAAACAGCACAGTTACCCTTCCTTGCAGAGTCCACCATGTGACTGTCAATGTGCAAAGTACAAGAAATGGGCAAGGCGGGTACTGGCCCCAATTCACAGGCAAAGTAACAGCTCTGTGGGAATGAGGGACCAGCCCAAGGGCACCTGTGAATCAAGGCTTGAACCCAGATCTGCCGGGTCCTTGACCTAGGAGGTGTGCCACTGATTCAAACAGAGGAGGGACGGCCATTCGGGCACTGTGAGAACAGAAGCCAGGAAACAGGGGAAGAAAGAAACAGACCGTAACGGGAGATCGTGAGCCCCTGAGAGCAGGCGGGCAGGGCAGCTGCCTGGGGTCCCACTGGCGCTGGTTTCAGCTCCCAGTTCCAGTCCTGCATCGGGTCCAGGTGCCCCTCAGTCCCCAGAGACATCCCTAGAGCCTGGAACACCCCCTTCCCTGCCATTTTTCTTTGCTTAAATTCCACTGAGTGCTTTTCTGTTATTTGCAAAGAACCCCAACTCAGACAGCAAGGAAACCTGCTTATCAAAAAAAAAACTTGCTTCAAAGAAAAAGAAAGCAACAATTCCAACAATGAGTGTCTCTTGCTCAGAGAGGCCTCATCAAATAAGAGGAACAAGGCTTTTGCAAACCTATATGGAAATTAAACCCACAAACTGGGCACACACTTGTTTGACAAGTGATAATTAACTGCTGACAATATAATTTCAGTTTGGATGCAAATGTGTTTTTCATTAGAAAGTAATCAAAGAGGTACTTGCATCTGGGAGTCCAGCCTCTAACAGTGGGAGCTCAGCTCTTCTGCTGAAAGGTTTTTGGGGCTGGCATTGAGTGCCCACTGTCCCTGGTCAGGTGGCCATGGACCCCTAAAGTGACATGGATTACAGGTCTCCAGGAAAGCTTCCAGAAGGCCACTCAGTCAGCCCCTGTCACTAAGGATCCAGCATCCTTTGGGCATTCAGTGACCCTTGGGACATCTCTGATCCCAAATGTTCTTGGAGCTGCCTGGCAGGGGTTGAGTGCTGACCCCTTCCTTTCCTCTAGTCAACTCAACTCCACCGTGCCTCAGTTTTCTCATCTGTAAAATGGGGATAATAATGATATTTACCTCATGAGTTTATTGTGAGGCTTAAATAAGTTAATACATGGAACTGTGCCTGGTATGCAGAAATCTCTTAATAGTTCCTAGTAGCTATGATATGTATTCATTAATTCAGATAATAAATAATATCACTGTGCACCTTCACCTTCCTCCCTCCCTCCTTAAGATCACCTGGCTCTACCTCTGCAATCATCTGCATCCCACTCTAGACTCTGTCCAGACTGTCTGCATCCATCTGAAGGGAAGAATCCAGCAGGTCCCTACACTCTCATGAGCATGAGTAACACCAGGTGCAGAGCAAGGGTTTGCTTCCTGGCCTCGAGGTATGACTCTTCTGAGGACAGATCTCTCAGTTCCCTGGTAGCTGTTGTCACAACTCACTGCTCCTGGAACATTCTATACCCTTTAACATCTCCAACCTTTGCACATGTTGTGTTCTTTGCTTGGGAAGCCTCTCCCTCTACTTCCCACCTAGTGGAATTTTATCTTTGAAGGCCCAATTCAAATATCATCTTCTAGATCACACCTTGAGTTCGGATTTATTTGACCTGACTCTGAACACAGAGTAGGGGCTCTTTATGCACTTACTAGGCCCCTACTATGTGCTTGGCTTGGTACATCTGTATGCCTGTCTTTCCAGTTAATCTTAACAGCAACACTGTAAGGTGATTTGTATTATTCCCATTTTACAGATGAAGAAACTGAGGCTCAGAGATGAGAAATGACTTGCTCAAAGTTACATATCTAATAAATGCCAGAGCCTGGGCTATTGACACAGCCCCGAGCTGCATCCTTTCCACTTTAGCTCATATGAATCCACTTAGTTCCTTTCCTAAAGGCAGCAGGACGTGGTGCTTCCTAAATTCACACTCATATTTGTCACTGATCCCGGCCTCAGACACAAAAGTACGTACTTCTACCCACACAAGCCCAGGCGCACACAGACAATGGAACAAAATCCCAAACACATCTAAGTGGACGTTTGCACTTTCCCAAGGAAGTTAGTAAGCACATCCACTGTATTCCAAATCTGTCCATCCCCCAACCCCATGTGCTGAGTCCTGACCCGTATATCTGTCTCCTGAACGCCTGGACCTGGAGAACCCATGGGATCCTCAGACACAGTGAACACAGGTGGGCTTTGGGTAAGCAAGGCGGGGGGGATGGACCTAACACAGAGATTGGGCTCGGAGTTCTGCCCCTGAAAACCTTCCCTCTACAAACCTGAGGAACAATTGATCAAATATAGCAAGAGGGCAAGGGACATCCCCAGGAGGTGGAAAGAAACTGACAACCAGGTGGTTAAGTGCGTGAACTGGTACAGCTTCTGCCATGTCTCGGGTTTGGGGGTGGACAGTCATCCGCTAAGGGGTTGGATTTAGTCCTTCCAGGGACGGGAAATGATGTTTTGAGTGCAATGTAAAAGTTGCATAAAGCTGCGACCTTCAAAGTGCTCAATCTCAGAGATAGAGTCTACAAGAAGAAGAATCCATTCCCTAGAAATGGGAAACATTAGGTGAGCTTGTCAGTTTCTGCTTGGGCTCTGAGAAAAATGAGAAACTCCTTGGGTGACTATAGGCCTGTGCTTTGCTTGGGTTTGTGGCTTTAATTTATATTGCAGGTATTGTTTGTAAACCCCCAAAGGAAGCAATAAACATAATCGATCCAAGGCTGATGAGATTTTTTGGGTCTGTGGCAGAAGCTAATGCAAGGTAGTTCAGGAGGGGCACACCTCCCACTCAGGCTGCTCAGAATCCCCACAGATAAAGCCTCACTGAAGATGGGCTAAAAAAAACTCAATTTATAAACAAATGAGAAAACAGTTTACCATCAGTGAGAATCAGCAGCCATGTAAGCCAGAACAATAAAAATCCAAAGAACTTCAAATAATAAAGCAATTCTCATCAAAATGATGACATAGATACATTTAAAGTGATCAAAAATATATTAAAAATACAGAAGCAAAAAATAGAATAAGAACTATTAAAAAACAACAAACTGACTAGAAAAATAGAGAATCTAAAAATGAAAATGATAATTATTGCAATTAAAAAAATTCTCAAAACATGGACTGGGTAGTGGATTAGGTAGAACTGGGGAAGGAATCAGTTACCTGGAGGGTGGACAAGGGGAAATTACCCTGAATGCACACAGAAAGGAATGGAGAAGTAAAATATGGAGAAGAGGTTCAGAGATATAAAGGAGAGAATGAGAAGGTCCAACAAATCTTTATTAGAAGTTCCAGAACATCAAAATAGAATTAGGAAAATTAATATTCAAATCAGTAAGGACCATGACTTTTATAGAATATATGAAAGACTTGAATTCATAGTTTCATGAAGAAATTGAGCAGCTGCACTACAAATAAAGCCACAGGACTTCCTTCTTTAGCTCTGACATGGAAAGAGCCTGGAAATGGTTATTTCCATTTTTACAACAAGAAGAAGTTGGGCATATGGAAAATCAACTTTTCTTGGCTCCATCAGAGAACTGAAGTTGCAGAACAAACTGCTACCCCCAAATCTGGAGAGAGTCGCAGATGAGACCTGCTGGCCTGGAGCAGAAGCCAATAGAGTCATAAACAGGTAGGAACACTTGAATGATAATTCTGACAATTGCTGGAGGCTGAGTGTGAAAGTGAGAAACTCCTTGGATGCCACAGTTTTGGGGGCACACAAGGTTTCATGGGGTTTACCTCCAGGAACTCCACTGGATTCTCATGATGAAACTCCAAGAAGATCCCCTCTTGGTTCTGGCAGAAAGGAAGGAAGAGTAATCTTTGTGAAATACACAGAATATTCTCCATAACAAAGACTTACTGTTCAGGGGGAAAGACTTAACCAGAGCCTTTCTCCAGCGGCATGAAGAGAGGGTTTTTTTCTCACTTCAGCTTCCATTAGCCTTCCTGTTTCACCTAACTGGCATTGGGGGAAGCTATACAAGAATGTCACAGGCCAGAGACACAGGTCCACTCAAACTGAGATTTAATTGGAAGATTATAGACACCCCCCTTCCCTTATCACCACACAAACAGGGTTTCAGTACAATAATAATGGATTGGATTTGAAAGGGTTGCCATGCAGACTCTCTCTGAGGGAGAGGACTTAGGGAAGCTTGAAATCAAGAGGGGAGATCAGGAGGTCAAGACAAGGACATTAGAGGAATTTGAAGCCTTTGACACCTACAGCTACAGCAAGCACTAAACACAACCCTTGCCAGACTAACATAAATCCTCACACTAGATGTCTATTTACTTCAGTTACTATTACTCAATACAACATGTCCAGCTTCCAACAAAAAAATCACAAGCCATGCCAAAAGGCAAGACAACAGTCTGAAAAAAAAGCAAACATCAGAACCTCAGTCAGACACGCCACAGGCCTGAATTAAAAGAACTATGACCCAGCAAATTCTATTCTCATCTATGTACTATGTGTTTACCAAAAGAAATGGACAAGATCGTTCAGAGCAGCCCTATTCATAATAGCCTCAAACTGGAAACTAACCAAATGTCAATTAATGGCAGAATGGATAAATAAAATACAATATTAAACAAACTGAAACTACACACGCTGTAGATGATAATCATAATTACAATGTTGAGAGAAAAAAGGGTACATAGTACATTATTCTATAAAGTTCAAAAACAGGCTATTAGAAGTCAGGACAGTGGTTATGTGTGGTGGAGGTATAGTAACTGGAAGGGATTATTAGGGGTCTTCTCAGTTTGTTAGTAATATTTTATGTTTACTTTGTGAAAATTCATCAGCTGAACACTTATGATTTGAACATTTTTCTATATTCATATTATGCACCAATAAAACACTTGCATTAAAAAAAAAGCAATCAGAGAAAGACCTGGTTACACCAATGAAAGACAATTAGACTGATAACAGCCTTCTCAGCAGCAACAATAGAGACCAGGAAACAATGGAATGATATTTTCAATGCAAAGAGAAATAACTATCAAAGTAGAATTCTGAAATATCTAAAATTCTATCTAAAAAAGCCCCTAAACTATCATTTAAAATTGAGGGAGATACTGGTTGATACTGGAAAAAATAATACTCATCTGACCAGTTTTCTCTTAAAGCCATTTCCATGTTGATGATGGTGGTGGTGATCTTGGGTGACCTCAGCTTGCAGCGGCTTGAAGCAGGGTGTCGGTTCTAAGCCAGTGATTGAGGTCCGGTTGCTGCGGTGAGAGCACCGAATCCTAGTCACTAGACCACTGGTCTGTGACAAGGTCCTGGTCCTACAGCTCTGCAGAAAAAGAATTCCCACAAAGATGGAAAGTAGTGAAACAAGTAAAGTATTTATTAGGAGAAAAAAAGAGTGCAGTACGTGTGGATAGACACACAGGCAGGCTCAGAGAGAGTCGTGCCCTCGTGGCAGTTTGAATCACTTTTATGGGGCATTTCTTCCGGGTTTCCTTTGGCCAGTCATTTGATTTGCCTGGTTCAGAGTCCATATTTGGTGTATCTCAGGATTTTCCCACGTGTTTGTGCGCATCTCACAGCCAAGATGGATTCTACCGAAGAGGCCCATGGGTAGGTTTGGCCACTTGGCATCACTCCCCTTTTGACCTCCACGGAGCCTTTCTGTGCATGTGCAGTCGGGGAGGTCTCCTGACTTCGAGACTGAAGAATATGTGTTCTCTTATCTTCTATCTGGGCAGGGCCTAGCCTCCTCTCTCAGTTGTCCTGTTATTCCCATCTTGGAGTATTGGTCCACAAGGAACGAACTCAAACCTTTTGCCCTGAGGGCCCATCTGTCTCCTGCCTCAGTGGGACTCAATTATATTTTTAAAATTTCAGTCTCTCCTGGTAAATAGCAAATTTGAAGAAATAAAAAAAATATCTGAAATACAAAAAAATTGAGGGAGAAAGAAAGATATTTTCAGACAAAGTATGAGAGATATCACTCACAGGGTCTTGCTGAGAGGACAGATAAATGACACACTTCAGGGAGGACATTGTTATGAGAAGGAAGATCACATGCTGAACAGAGAAACCCGTGAGCTTGCATTGATCGTGTAACACAAATGCAATAACAAATAAACGTGATGGAACTAATTTGAGGTGTAAAGGAGGGTGGAACCATAACGCTAAGATGAGAGGGGTGATTAGAGTTGATGTATTCTAAGCTCTGTGTATTGTTCAGAGGGAGGGGAGAGATATTGATTTACTTTAGACAGTGTTAAGTCAAATGTGCTTATTAAAATGTAAAGATTAACCAATAAAGGAGATAAATGGAATGAACAATTTCCAAACCAGTAGAGTGAAAGAAATGGAGTAAAAACTTGATTGATACGATGGCAGGAAATGAGCCAAAATGGAAAAAAAAAAAAAAAAAGCAGCAGAGTAAGTACTTGTAAGTTGAAAGTACAAAGAAGAAGGCAGAATCTGGACTTTGCCGTTCACATCTGATTGGGACTCTGGGCAAAGGATTTAATGCCATCACCCTCTCTGAGCCTGTTTCCTCATCTGCACGATGGGAGGGTAATGCCCCTTTGCAGCTGTTGCAGGAACACAGTGAGACTCTGCCTGTCTTGTCCCCAGTGCTGGCCACACAGGCAGGGGTGAGGGGCTGCCCTTTGCCTCTTTGCAACCAAGGACCCAGTGTAAGAAATGGGTTTTATGGACATCACAATGTGAGCATCTTCTTTTTTTTCCTTTGATGATAAAGCTTTCTGCAGTCAAGCTTTATCAGAAGAATAAGAGATTATCAAACTAGCTAAACAGCCCATCAGGGAGATTTCCAAAGAGACGAAGAGGCAGGAAGCATATCTCCCAAGACAACCTCGGCTTTATTCTTCACTTAGTCGATAACAACAGCAATCATGGTTTGAATGTTTGCAGTGTCCCAGGTGCTGCTGTTTTACCCATGTTCTTTCATTTAAATTTGCCTAGCAAACTTGTGAGAGAGGCGCAATCACCCACTTTAGAAAAGAGGAGATGGAGGTTGGAAGGTGAAGTAAAATCTGCCCAAGGACACCGCTGAGCTGAGACCATCCAGGTCTGTCTGAGTCTGAAGCCCCCAGCTCTCTTGCTCTTTAAATAGCCAGAAACCCCCAGTCAATTATTAAAGAATTTATCCTAACCAGGAGTTAGTGCACCACATGAAGAGGACATTTAAAAATGTTCATGTTTAATTATTGATCTTTTTCATAAGAGCCAACTCTATTTTTCTCCTCTTTTTAGAACTTCTTCCTCTATCTCTAAGAGTAATTTGTAATAATCAAGGACAATTTGGAGAATGTAGCAAACTTAAGAAGAGGAGCCCTGGCTACTTTTCTGGCTGCCTGTGTCTTTGGAGGTGTCCTTAACCATCTCGTACCTAATGTGAGCAGGAATCACTTGATCTAGTTTCAGGGTCACCTCCTAGGGCTGCCCCTGCGAGTCTGAACTTGCTGTGGGAGAGCAGAGGGTGTGGAGGAGTCCAGCTGGAATGGGCCCTCTGGGCAGAGCCTGTGGAGGTGACCAGCTGTGAAGTTCACTCAGTCTCTGTGCCCAACATCATTGGCTGAGATGGGAGACAGGTAGGTTATGGAACTGGTGGAGGGTCCTACAGACAAGATGCCCCAAGTCAACCTGGGACCGTACTCCCTGGGGCCTACCAAGAGGCCAATTCCAGGTCCTTGACCTTCCTGAGCATGGAGAAAGGGCCCTGCCCAGTGGAGGGATTACCTGGCTGTGCAGAACTAATCACGCACTCTCCGCCTCAGAAACCCACCTGCTGCTCATGTGGGATAAAGACCACACTCCTCAGTGTGGGCATCAGGGCTCCTTATGACTGACAGGGACTCCCTCTTCTGCTTTGTCTTCCTCTGTCTTAACACACACACACACCCCAGCTACATCCATCTGCTGCTTATGATTCTATAAACACCCCCATCTCTCATCCAACTCTCCACTTTCTCACAAATCCTGCCCTCTTCCCAGAATGCCCTCCTTCACCCCATGTTTGCCAGGTAAGCACCCCATCCTCATCCTCCATGACTTGCTCTTGTCTCCACTGTGCCTTTGAACTCAGATGCCTTTCTCTGTGTCTCTAGAGCATCATGTGTTTACCCCATCAGAGCACCCACCATCCAGTGAGGTGTGTTTAAAGATTGTTTTTTTTTTTTTTTGCCAGACAGTGGGCTGCTTGAGGGCACAGAGTAGGCACGGAACACATATTTGCTGAAAGATCGAGGTGAATGTGGTGACACAGTCTCACCGGTCTTCCTCTGTTAGTGAGGGGATGGGAGTGTCCACACTGGCCTCAGTCCAGGCCCTGACACATAAAGGATGCTCAGTGAGTGTTTGTTGAATGAATCAACAGATTATACAAAACTGCCCGTTCCAGACCAGGCTTAGCTAGTAAGGATACAATCAGAATCACTGAGTAGCCCTGTAATAATATTCTGAGTCTTCTCTAAGTTAGACTGGTCCTTTCTAGCTCTCATCTTACCTACTCCCCAGCGCCCTCCAACACACACAAGACCAATTTCATCAGGTCCAATTGGAAGAAGATGCCTGTCACCTAGAGGGGCACTGAGCAGAGAAATGAACTGAGTCAGGGAAAAGGCTCAACTCAAGAGAAAAGTCTCATTAAGCCCGCAGGTGGGTGCCTATCTATGCCAATCTTAGAGACAGAGAAGACAGTTTAGAATGAGCAAAATACTTGGGCAACCAGGCTTCTGGAAGCAGAAAGAAATTCCAGAGTGACAGACAATAGAGTGGATAGCCAGCATCCAGTGTTATGTGATGGAACTGGGGGGACATCCAAGTCCATTGTCAAGGGACCTGGCTTCTCCCTGACACCCCTTCCTCCAGGCACTCATGGGAAACTTGTCAGGTCTCCCCCATCCCTGTGGGGGGTCAGATCACATGCTGACCTCTCATCAATGCTGGTGCCGGGTCAGGGTCAGTGTGGGGACCGGGAGAAACGTTAACCCTCATGCACTTTGATCAGGGCAGAGCCCCGGCCCCGCATCAAAACCCACTGATACTCACTCTGTGCACAATTACACCAGTTTCCATACTTTCAGGCCCACCAGGTACTAGAGGCAGCGCACAGGGAGTGGGGGAGGGGCTGAGACAGGCAGACGCAGGCGGAGTCCAGGGAAGGAGTGACACCTGGGAGAGCATCAGCGATGGGGCCGCCGTGAGAAGCTCCGTGAGGACGTGGTGAGTGGCCGCCTACTCACCACACCTCGTGGTTCTGAAAGGGGCTGAAGTGGCTTCTCAAACCCACACTGCACAGAAAGATTCATGCGTTCCTCCCCCAGCATTCGCTGAGCACCTACTGTGTGCAGGCCCTGCGCTGGGAGCTGAGCGCATGCTGAGGACCAGACGGGTCCCGCCCTCAGTCAGGTGGGGAGAAATGGAGACGCTGTTACCCTGTGATGAGGATATGCTCGAGCTGTGAGGGCACAGGGGACACTGAGGAATTTTACTAGAACAAAATTCCCCCAATTCCCCCAGAGAGGTCGGGAATTTGGGGAACCGACCTCATTTTACAGGGAAGGGGACCGAGGTCCAGATGGGCAAGTGAGTTGTTTAATGTCACATGACAGTGGACAGGACCTGGGACCTAGGATCTGAGTCCCCAGACAGTCCCCCGCCTCCTTCCTGTGCCACACGGCCTCCTTGCCGAGACTCACGGAAGGATCACGGTGACAGCTTCAACCCTGTTCCTCATTACCAGGCCACGGAGCAAACCTACCACGCCGACATTAATTACACCTCCTGGAGGTTAATTTGTAGTGAGGTAGTGGAAGCAGTTATTTAATAGCGATTATTAAAGTCATGCTGGGGGGTTGCTACATAATGGGTGATTATTTGCAACACAATTGGGAAAACAATGAAGTTGATTCTATTTAGCTCTTCCTACCAAATCCAGAATTAATTCTGGGGAGCATCCAGTTTCAGCTAATATTATTTCATAAAGTTATATAATAATGTAGTTATCAAATCTAAATGGAAGTCACATTAAAAGCCTTTCCTGAGAGGAGTGTGGTCAGTTTGTCAAGACCTCAGCTCCAGGGTGTCCGAATGGATTCCCATGGAGTTGAGCAGAGTCCTGACCTAACACTACCATCTCCTTGGATCCAGCTGGAACTCTTTCACTACTTTTCCATTTATAAGTTTGCTCATTCACTGGTTAATCCTTGTACTTTTATGTCCATTCATTCACTTATTCATTCATTCCTCACCTCTTCATCCAGTCTTAAAATCCATTGAAAAATCACTTCTCACATTCATTCATGTGTGAATTTATTTCTTCCTTCCATCATTAGTTCACTCATTTCTTCTTCCATTTGCTTGTACTTTGTCCATACATTTTTTTCCCTCAGTTGATCATTTGTGTATTCAGCCACTCATTCAATCACTTATTTATTCGTTCATTCATTCATTTGCTTATGAATTTCTCTTTCACGCATGACTTCATTCCTTCACCATGAATTTGTTCATTCATTTATTTAAAAAAAATCCATTCAAACATATACTGTTTGCTCATAAACTAGGTCTTTTGAGTGCCTCGTCTGATGTGATCCAGACTTTCTCATCCCTTCAACATTTTAAGGCACCCCATAGAAAATTCTCCTGTGCTGTTTTCTTAAGTAAAGTCTCTGTTAAAATGCAACAGGGTGACACTGATGTCCCAAGTGTGGGTGATGGGAGAGTTGTTCCTATCTTGGAGACTGAGAATACAAGTGAGGGGCGGGTTGGAGTGGAGAGGAGATGACCTCATTTTTAGACATGTTGAGTTTGAAGGCGCTGATGGTACACCCAGGAAGAGGTGTCTGACACTTAGAAATGCAGAGATCAATGGAAAAGGCCTGGGGTTGGAGGAGAAAACCTAGGGTGAGTCTCACTTCTCCAGGCTGTAGTCAGCAAAATCCCAGAATCCACTTTTCCTGCCATTTTCCACATCTAATTGCACCTCTCTACCCTGAACAGGGTGTAAGCAAGAAACAGTGATGTCTGAGTCAATGATTGTCAATGATGTGCTTGGTTTTGAAGTTGATTTGGGGTTCCTAAACTGGCCAAGTTGAACTTTACTGCCTTGCAGAGCTGCTTCAGATCTCACTTAGCACCTACTGTGTGGACGGCACTGAGTTTGGGATGATGGGATCAGGCTGAAGTGGGTCATCATGGGGAGGTCTGGAAGAGACAGACGTAAAAGTTGACCTTGAGGTGGTGCACACCCCCACCTTTCCTCCCTGACATGTGGACCAGGGTTCACCTTCTCTAGGCAGGTGTGGATCCCTCTCTCAGGGCCCCTGCTCTCAGGGTTGGAGGGATGTGGGCAAAATTTCTTCTTTTTTATAGCTGAGTAATATTTCATTGTATACTTATATCACATCTTCTTTATCCATTGATCTGTTGATGGACACTAGGTAGCTTCCATATCTTGGTCACTGTAAATAATGCTGCTATGAACATTGGAGTGCATATATCTTCTCAAATTAGTGTTTTCAGTTTCTTTGCATATATGCCCAGGAGTGGAATTGCTGGATCATATGGTAGTTCTATTTTTAGTTTTTTGAGGAACCTCCATACTGTTTTCCACAGTGGCTGCACCAATTTACATCCCCACCAACAGTTTACTAGGGTTCCCTTTTCTCCACATCCTCACCAACATTTATTATTATATGTTGTCTTTTTAACAATAGCTATTCTGACAGATGTGAGGTGATGTCTCATTGTGGTTTTGATTTGCACTTCTCTGATGATTAGTGATGTCAAGCATTTTTTCATGTGCCTGTTGGCCATATGTATGTCTTCCTTGGAAAAATGTCTATTCAGATCTTCTGCCCATTTTTTAATCTGGTTTTTTTTTTAGATTGAATTTAATGAGCTGTTTATATATTTTGGTTTTTACCCTCTTATCAGATATATCTTTTGCAAATATTTTCTCCCATTCATTTATTTGTCTTTTCATTTTGTCAGTAATCTCCTTCACTGTGCAAAATCTTTTAAGTTTAATTAGGTCTCATTTGTTTAGTTTTGTTTTTGTTTCCCTTACCTGAGGAGTCAGATCCAAAAAAATATTACTAAGACATATGTCAAACAGTGTGATACCTAGGTGTTCTTCTAGGAGTTTTATGTTTCCATTCTTATATTTGGTCTTTAATCAATTTTGAATTTATTTTTGTATATGGTGTGAGAAAATGTTCTCATTTCATTCTTTTACATAGCTGTCCAGTTTTCCCAAAACTGCTTATTGAAGATACTATCTTTTCCTCATTGTATATTTTTGCCTCCTTTGTCATAGATTAATTGACCATAGGTGCATGGGTTAATTTCTGGGCTCTCCATTCTGTTCCACTGATCTAATATATGTCTGTTTTTGTGCCAGTACCACACTGTAACTGTAGCTTTGTAGTAAAGTCCGAAGTCAGAGAATGTGATACCTCCAGCTTTGTTCTTTTTTCTCAAACTGCTTTGACTATTTGGGGTCTTTTGTGGTTCCGCATATATTTTATAATTGTTCTAGTTTTGTGGAAAATGTCATGGGTATTTTGATAGGGATTTCATTAAATCTCTTGATTGTTTTGGTTAGGGTGGACATTTAACAATACAAATTCTTCCAACCATGAACACAGAGTATCTTTCCATTTATTTATTATCATCTTCTCTTTCCTTCATAAATGCCATATAGTTTTCAGAGTATAGGTCTTTCACCTCCGTGGTTAAATTTATTCCTAGGTATTTTATTCTTTTTGATTCTATTGTAAATGGGATGGTTTTCTTGCTTTCTCTTTCTGATAGCTCACTATTAGTGTATAGAGAAGCAACATATTTCTGTATATTAATCTTGTATCCTGCTATCTGCTGAATTTGGTTCTAATAGCTTTTTTGGTAGAGACTTTATGATTTTCTCTATATAGTATCATGTCATCTGCAAATAGTGACAGTTTTACTTCTTCCCTCCCAGTTTGGATCCTTTTATTACTTTTTCTTGTCTGATTGATGTGGCTAGGATTTGCACTACTATGTTATATAGAAATGGTGAAAGTGGGTATCCTTGTCTTGTTCCTGATTTTAGAGGAAAAGCTTTCAGCTTTTCACTGTTGAGTATGATGTTAGCTGTGGGTTTGTCATAAATGGACTTTATTATGTTGAGGTATGTTCCCTCTGTACCAACTTTGAGGGGAGCTTTTTTCATGAATGGATGTTGAATTTTGTCAAATGCTTTTTCTGTGTCTATAGATGATCATGTGATTTTTATTCTTCCTTTTGTTAATGTGCTGTATCACATTGATTTGCAATTATTGAACCACTCTTGCATCCCTGGAATAAATCCCACTTGATCATGGTGTACGATACTTTTTACACATTCTTGAATTCAGTTTGCTAACATTTTGTTGAGGATTTTTGCATCATATTCAACAGAGATATTGGCCTCTAATTTTCTTTTTTGTTGTTACTGTGTATTTGTCTGGTTTTGGTATCAGGTAATGGTAGCCTTGTAGAATGAATCTGGGAGTGTTCCTCCTCTTCAGTTTTTGGGATAGTTTGGAAAGTATAGGTATTAACTCTTCTTTATATGTTCGGTAGAATTCCTCTGTGAAGCTCTCCAGTCCTGCACTTTTGTTTGTTGGAAGTTTTTGGATTACTGATTCAATTCTGATACTAATAATTGGTCTATTCAGATGATTTCTCCCTGATTTAGTTTTGGAAGATTGTGTATTTCTAAGAATTTATCCATTTCTTCTAGGATGTCAAATTTGATGTCATAAAACTGTTTGCAGTGTTCTCTTATGATTAGTTGTATCTCTGTGTTATTGGTTGTAATTTCTCCTCTTTAATTTCTTATTTTGTTTATTTGGGTCCTTTTTTTTTTTTTTCTCAGTGAGTCTGGATAAAGTCTTATCATTGGTCTTTTCTATTGCTCTTTTGTTCTCTATTTTATTTCCACTTTCATCTTTATTATTTCCTCTTTCTGCTGACTTTGGGTTTTGTTTGTTCTTCTTTCTCTAATTCCTTAGATGGTAGGTTAGGTCGTTTACTTGATATTTTTCTTGTTTCTTGAGATAGGCTTGCATCGCTATAAACTTCCCTCTTAGAACTGCTTTTGCTGCATCCCATAGATTTGGGGAAAGTTGTGTTTTTATTTTCATTTGTCTCAAGATATTTTCTGATTTCCTTTTTGATTTCTTTGTTGACCCACTGGTTTTTTAGCAGCATGTTTAGTCTTCATGTGTTTGTGTTTTCCCATTTTTCTTCCTGTAATTGATTTCTAGTTTCATACTGTTATGGTCAGAAAAAGTGCTTGATGTATTTCTGTCCTCTTAAATTTGTTGAGACTTGTTTTGTGGCCTAGCATGTGATCTATCCTGGAGAAGGTTCCATGTGCACTTGAAGAGAATGTGTATTCTGCTATTTTGGGATGGCATGTCCTGTAGATATCTATTAAGTCCAACTGGTATAGTGTGTCATTTAAGGCCACTGTTTCCTTATTGGTTTTCTGTCCGGATGATCTGTCCATTGATGTCAGTGAGGTGTTGAAGTCCCCTACTATTATTGTGTTATTGTTGATTTCTCCCTTTATGTCTGTTAAAATTTGTTTTATATATTTAAGTGTTCCTATATTAGGTGCCTATACATTTATGAATGTTATAGCCTCTTCTTGTATTGATCCCTTTATCATTATATAATCCCCTTCTTTCTCTTTTGTTATAGACTTTGTTTTAAAGTCTACCTTGTCTGGGGACTTCCCTGGAGGTCCAGTGGTTAAAACTTCACCTTCCAATGCAGGGGGTGTGGGTTTGATCCCTGGTCAGGGAGCTAAGATCCCACATGCCTTAGGGACAAAAAGCCAAAACTTAGAACAGAAGCAATATTGTAACAAATTCAATAAAGACTTTAAAAATGGTCTACATCAAAAAATCTTAAAAAAAAATAAAGTCTACTTTGCCTGATATGAGTATTGCTACCCCAGCTATCTTTTCATTCCCATTTACATGGATTATCTTTTTCCATCCCCTCACTTTCAGTCTGTATGTGTCTTTAGCTCTGAAGTAAGTCTCTTGGAATAGCATATAAATGGTACTCATTTTTTAATCCAATCGGCCACCCTATGTCTTTTTATTGGAGCAAATTCTGCATTGATATTTAAAGTGATTATTGATAGGTATGTACTTATTGCCATTTTGTTACTTGTTTTCTGGTTGTTTTGTAGTTATTCTCTTTTTTTTTCATCTTCTTTTAGTCTCTTCCCTTGTGGCTTGATGATTTTCTTTAGTGTTATGCTTGTGTTCCTTTTTCTCTAGTGTTTGTGTATCTGTGGTAGGTTTTTGATTTGTGGTTACCATGGAGTTCATATATATTGACCTGTAGCTATATCTATTTGTTTTAAACTGATAGTTATTTGAGTTCAAACACATTCTAAAATTTCTACATTTTTTACTCCCCTTCCCCACGTTTTATGTTTTGATGTCATATTTTACATCTTCATGCCTATCCTTTAACTGTTTATTATAGATATAGTTGATTTTACAATTTTTGTCTTTTAGCCTTCATACTAGCTTAAGTGGTTGATCCATTGCCTTTACTATATATTTGCCTTTACCAGTGAGATTTCCCCCTTCCTATATTTTCTTATTTCTTTTTCTTCCTATATTTTTAAATTTTCTTTTTCACTTAAAGAAGACCATTTAACATTTCCTATAAGGTCACTTTAGTGGTGATGAACTCTTAGTTTTTGTTTGTCTGTAAAATTCTTTATCTCTCCTTCAGTTCTGAATGATAACCTTGCTGGGTAGAGAATCATAGGTTGTAGGGTTTTTCCTTTCAGCACTTTAAATATATTGTGCCACTTCCTTCTAGCCTGCAAAGTTTCTGCATTTCTTTAACTTTTGCCATTTTAATTATGATATGTCTTAGTGTGGGTCTCTTTGGTTTGATTTTGTTTGGAACTCTCTGTGTTTCCTATACTTGAATATCTGTTTCTTTCTTCAGGTTAGGGAGGTTTTCAACCATAATTTCATCAAATACATTTTCTACCCCTTTCTCTCTTCTCCTTCTGGGGTCCCTATAATGTGAATGTTAGTATGCTTGATATTGTCCCAGAGGTCCCTTAACTATCCTCATTTAAAAGAATTTGTTTCTCCTTTTGTTGTTCTGATTGGGTGATTTACATTATTCTGTCTTCTAGGTCACTTATGCATTCTTCTGTATCACCTAATCTGCTGTTAATTCCTACTAGTGCATTTTTCATTTCATTTATTGTATTCTTCAGCTCTGACTGGTTCTTTTTTATAATTTCTAGTTCTTTGTTAAAATTCTCACTATGTTCATCTATTCTTTTCCCAAGTTCAGTTACCATTCTTATTACTATTGCCCTGAAACCTTTGTGAGGGAAATTATTTATCTCTGTTTCATTAGGGGTTTTTTTCCAGGGTGTTTTTCTTGCTTTTTAATTTGAAACATATTCCTCTGGTTTCGAATTTTTTAAAAACTTTCTCCGTCTCTATGAAATTAGGTGAAACAATTACCTGTCCTGGTCTTGATGTATGTCCTTATGTGGGAGCATCCCTATGCAGGCTCCATGTGCCCAGTGGCTTTGGTGGAAGAGCTGGATCTGAAATGAGCACAGGTCATGTCTTCTCTGGGGGTTTGCTGACAGCTACCACCTGTAGCTGGAGGGAGGGCTGGAATTGGAGGGGCTAGAGCCAGAGCCAGAGCCAGGTGTGAGCTGGGGTTTCTCCTATGCTCAATGGTCATCACCACCCTATGTGGGGTGGGGTTGGGGTCTGAGGGGCTAGAGCAGGAGCCTTTAGGGAGTTGGGCTTCTCCTAGTTGTGATGGCAGTCTCTGACTGGTTGGGGTCATGGCCGGCACCTGAAGGCTTGGAGCTTTCACTTTTTCCCCAGTGCGTATGTCATGGTTAGAGGCTAAGTTGGCACCTGAAGGGTTGGCGACACACTACTGACCTGTTTTGCTCCTACCTGTGATGGTGGTCTCCACCCAGGAGCTAGTTTCGCTCCTTCTAAATGTGGGCAGGGAGGTGAGAGGCCAGGCGGTGTCTGATCTGGCTCTATTCCCTCTAAGTGTGCACACTCTCATTGGCAATGGCAGCCTCCACCTTAGTGGGGAGCAGTGCTGGAGCAAGAGGGGCTGGAGCTGGAGCCTGGTGCTGGCTGGGGGGCCCACTGGGGTGGTCCTGGCAAGCTGGCCAGAGCCCCAGGCAGTTTTCAGTCTGCTGCCTCCATGCTGTGACTGGGAGTAAGCAAGACTGTGTGGGCGCTCTTCAAGAGCAGAGTCTAGGCTTCTGACAGCCCTCCAGTAGGCCTCATTGATTTCCAAACCAGCTAAAGGGGCTTGTCTTCCCGGTGTGGGACCCCCAGGTCTGGGGTGCCTAATATGTGGTTCAAACCCCTCGCTCCCCAGGAAGGATCCCCGAGCCTGTGATATCCTTCTATTCTTCTGGGTCCCCCACCAGGGGTGCGGGTCCCAATGAGATCACTTTTCCTCTGCTCCTACCAGACTCCGTGGGTAGGAGTGGATCATTCTCCCAGCCTTGGTTGTAGAAGAGCTGTTCCGCCAGTCTCCAGGTTTTTTCAGCGAGAGTTGCTCCACATATAGTTTTATTTTTGATGTGTTTGTGAGGGGAGGTGAACTCAGGGTCCTCCTGCTCCGCCTCACTTTTGTTCTTTCAATCAAACTGCCAACACAATAGGATCATCCTTCCTGCCTCCTCGCCACTCCTTCCTCATTTACCTTCCCTCTTCTTTGGTTTATTTATAATTTTAGAAGTTGGAAAAAAGGAATCTTAGAGATGAAATTATCCCTTGTTTTGAGGTCCAGAGAGGAGGAGCAATGGGCTGTAGGTAACCCTGCCAGTCTGGGGCGGCGTCCTGACGCCTACACATGAGCCCCAGCCTAACCCCAGCTTCATTTTCTTGCTCTGTTGGGCTCCATCTCTCCACTATCCTAGGTCACCTCTGACCTTGCCTCGAATTCTCTCCAGATATTTTCATCAAAAATAAAACTCAACAAACTGGATGGCTGGCTTTGAATGGCTGAATTGCTCTAGGAATTTTTTTTTCTTTTAAAATTATACACATACACACATACCCAACCAGATTTTCTATTCTAAACTGGCTGTCAGTTTCACTCCTAAAGAAATGCATGTGATCTATTGCCCACGCGAATATAGCATGGCTCTTGATGTAATTACATCCAGTTAAAATCCCAAAGACAGAATATATTACAAGAGGAAAGGGTTTCATTTGGGAAAATTCAAGTCAGCACACAAGTATGTATTTTACCTCTCAAACTTTTTTTAAACCAAGAAAGACCAAATCATTTTTAAAGGTTAACTTTCCCTTAAAAATATTCTGGGTGTGCATCTTTCAAGCACATGTTGAACGTGTGAATGTTAGTGTTTTATCACTTATATAATCTGGCCCTCTCGTCTTTTTCCACGGTTTCAGAGACCTTGGCAAGTGACTTAGACCCTCACTGTGTCATTGGCAGTTTCTATTTGTAGCCTGAGGATATTTCTTAATCCCCTTTGAGAGACTGAAAACACAGTTACTGGGTCTCAGAGAGATGAGGGCAGGCAGCCGGAAGATTTCATTTCAGATTTCTCAGCACCTTCCATACACTGATCATCACAGCTGCCATCTCCTGAGGACCTACTGTGTACCAGGAGCTGTGCTGAATACTTAAAAAAAATTCAGCATCTCTAACCCTCATGCTCTTATCCCGATTTGATCCACCATCACCCACATCCTGGATTATTCCGCCCAATCATCTCCCTGATTCCACTCTTGCCTCCTATGGTCTCTTCTCCACTGAGCAGCAGGAGAGCCTTTAACAACGCCGGGCACCCACCTCTCTCCTCTGCTCGTGCCCTCCCTGGCTCCCATCTTTCTAGGGTAAAGCCAGAGCCCTTCCTCGACCCCCACACCCCCCGGGGCCCCTCCCCCACTCCGCTCCATCCACATGGGCTCCTTGCTGACCCTCGGGTGTACTGGGCACACTCCCGCCTCCCACCTCTGCGTGTGGCTCCCGTGGCCTGGGGCGCTCCCCCCAGGAACCCTCATGGCCCACAGGCTTACGTCCTCCTGGTGTGTGCTCACATGAGTCCTTCCCAGAAAGGCCCTTCCTGACCCCCCGTGTGAAACTGCACCCCAGCCTCCTGGCACTTCTCACCCCTCCTCCTGCCTAGTTTAATCTCCTGCACTTACCACTGGCTGACGTATTCTCCATATTTTACTTATTTACCTTGCTATCTCTGTGCAATCTAATCTACTGCAGGCTCTATGGAGGAAAGGTTGTTAGACAGTTTTGCTTACCGCTGAATCTCTGGCTCCTAGAACATGGCCTGGTACAGAAATGTTTACTGTGTGAATGAATAAAACGATCTCATTTGGTATGCGTGGGGTCAGGGGCTTTCAGACAATAAACAAGTAACAAATAAAAATGTAATTTCCAGGGACTTCCCTGGCGGTCCAGTGGCTAAGTCTTTATGCTCCCAATGCTGGGGGCCTGGGTTCGATCCCTGGTCAGGGAACTAGATCACACATGCATGCCACAACTAAAGATCCAGCCAAATAAATACATATTTTAAAAATGTGTAATTTCCAGACCATGTGGAAGACAGTGACTGGGGCTACTTCAGGTTGGGGTCCAGGAAAGCCTCCTGGAGGAGGTGGCGTTTGAGCTGAGACCTGGATGAGACAGACCAGGCAACAGGCCCTGGGGGGGATGATGTGTCCAAGGCCTCACAGGTGGTGATCCATGTGGAGCAGGTTTGGAGGCCACAGGGAAGGTGTGTGCAGGCCCCTGGGGAGCTCTCCTGAACACCCAAAGTGGACAGAGCCCCGGGTCCTGCAGTGCGCTGTGCTGACCTCACGCTGGCCTTCTGCCCACGGAGTTGGGTTCCCTTCCCCATGGGGCTGAGAGTGTCACTCAGTGGGATCAACAGGGCCTCGTGCATCCTCTATCTCCAGGGCTAACCGCAGGGCCTGGGGTATGGGGGGGGCCTCTGCAGATGGGTTTTGAATGACTCTCAGGTGAGGGTGTTGCAGAGTGTAAGCTTCACGAACTATCAAACTGTGAGAGTTCTGGAGAAAACTGAGTTCATTTTATCAAAACGGAGGACTTGAGGCACAGGGTAGGGTGTGTGCCTGAGGTCACTCTAGTGGGCGCCCTCATCCAGACTTGAACACTGGTTCTTCTCCCGGTCCTTCCCATGCCCCTGCCCTGAGAAACGTGGGCTCAGGAAGCCTGGCCTCAGAGATAGGAATCCAGGTGACTCAGAGAGTTAGGGCTCCTGCTTCTCTCGGGAGCATGTGAGGACACACTGGCTGCAAATGAAATAAAAATGAGGCTTTGCAGATGAAGTCCCAAGAGACCTACAAATAGAAAAGACCCATGCCCTGGAGTCAGAGCCAACTATGGTCTCCTGGAGGTCAGAGCTGGAGGAGCCTTAGACTCTGGCCCAGGGAATTTATTAAAGAGCGGGGAGCTGAGGTCAGAAAGGGTAAGTGATTGACCTGAGGCTACACGACAGTTGGGGGCAGAGCTGGGGCACAGACTGGGCTTGTAGTCTGGCCCAGATTGTCGAGGTGAGAGGCTTTCAAGGACCAAAACAGCCACACAGCCTTCTGCTGCCCTTCTGAGCTCCTGACATCCATTTTCTCCAGTCACTTTGCAGATGCTCTTTCAAAACTACTTGCTTTTTGGGGGATTTTTTTTATTTCTGGAAATATTCTTAACAAGACATAATGTGAGGAGAGAGTGGAAGTGTCCTAACTCAGCATGGGGCGCTGGTCCCCCAGCATGATAAATCCAGAGGCTGCACAGGGCAGGTGCTTTGGTCTGGATTTCGGTCACCATCTCAGTGAGCACTGGGGACAGGCTGGGAAGGGCTGGAGCAGGCTTAGGTAAGTTTAAAGTAAAGGTTAGATTCCCATCAAGAATTCTTTGACTCCTTGCCCTGTGCCAGCCCCTGTCCTGAGCATTCTGTGTGAATAATCCCATCTGACATAGGTCATTATCCACATTGAAGGATGTGGAAATGGAGACTGAGCAAGGTGACATCACTAGTCAGTAGAAAAGCTGGTCCTCAAATCCAACTATATCTAACACCAGACATAACACTGTGTCTATTTCTTAGGCTTAGGAGTCCAGGAATGGCTTTTGGTTGAGACAGATTAGGATCAGCTCAAAGACCAAAAGTCAAGATCAGTTTCATGGATCAAATGGGGTTACATTTAGGTTCAATATTCTAAACTGGGGTTAATGCAAGACAGTGGTAAGGGCTCGGTCAATGCAAAGACCAAGTTTAAGGTTAGGATCAAGGTGACCTCTTGTGTGAGTATACTTTTAAAAGGCAGGGTGAATGCTCCTCCAAGGCTCTAGAGGCATAAATGGAAATGCTCCCCCCATGAATAAAACATCCTAAAGACTGATGGTTTATCTCTAAAAGCTCTGTGAATTTTGCAGTCGACTCCATAACATAGTTGTATTTATGTTAGTAAGAATGTTGCCATCCAGATCTTTGAGTAATACTTACACCCTGGGGTGATGTCCCATGCCTGGCATTCCACCAGCTGGAAAAGCAGAGATGTGGGAATGGGTGACAGTTTTGGTGCAGTCTGGAGTTATATAGTAGAGTCATCAACTGTCCTGGTTTGCCTGGGACTGAGGGATTTCCTGGGATGCGGGACCTGCTGTGCGAAAACAGAACAAGTTTCAGATAAAGTACGCTGAGTTAGTGATGGCAGTTAGAGTAAGGGTGAAATTAGAGTTAGCAAAACAAGCCCCTTGAGAGTGGATAGAACAGAGTGGTTAAAAATGTGAGGTTTGCTATAAGTAAGACCCAGGTGTCTTGTTCATTTTTTTTTCCAATTATCCACAAATCTCTTTGAGCCTTAGGTTCTTCAGCTTTATGGTGGAGCCAACAATGGTGTCCCCTTTCTGTGATTATCATGAGACTTGTATGGCAAATGGTCAGTAAATGGCAGCATCATTGCTTTGTACACTTTCAAGATTCTCAGCTCAGTGACATGACCAAAATGTTTTCGGTCAATTTCCTCACCACCCACAGAGGGAAGTGGTCATGGGTATTGGCCGGAAGCCAAGAGTCAATCCCACTTCTGGTCCCAGCTCTTCCACTAACTCATTTTCCCTCTCTGAGCCTCCGTTTCCTCAACTAGAAAATGAAGGGGGTGGATAGAACAATTGCCAATGCCCTTCTAGCTGGAATATTCTCTGAATCTGGGAGCTGGGAGGTCTTATGGATGTTTCAGGAAGTTCTTTACAAACAAGCTTTACGGGAAATCTCTAATTAGTTTGATGTTGTGAACATGGGTATGTTGATTAACCATCCATCAAACTACTACTGTGTAGAAGAGGAGGAATAAAATGCCTGCAAGGCAAAAACACAGTAGGTCATCAGTAGGTCTACCAGGCTATTGGGACACTTTTTCTCATACAGGGACAGAATAAGAACTGTGAACTATTACCCACCTCTTGTGTCTCCAAGCAGACATCTTAGAATGATGGATTTGGGGGTGCTGGTGTTCATGGAGGGGAAATATTTTGCTCAAAGTCACATAGCAGACCCAAGGCTTTAGCTTTCTAGTCCAGTGACGTTTTCATTAAACCAGGTCACTTCTAAACAATTCTCCTAGGACTTGTTCACAAAATGTACTGTTGACCTGAGATGGTCTCTGAGGTTCTTTTCCACCGTGTTAATCTCTGGTGTTGGGTAAGAGCTTAGGGCTTTGTGGCTGCTGTCCATGGTCCTGAAGGAGACAACAGGGCCTGCAACAGGACATCTAAGGCCAAGAAGGGGAGGAGGCACTTCCTTTACCCTAAAATCACTCTCTCTCCTGACCCATCCTACCAGACTACTGTATCCCCTCTTCCCATAGCCTTAAGAACCGCAGATGGCAGGTGCCTTTGGAAACAGGACAGAAGCACCACAATACATTGGAGTTCCCAAATGGTGGATAAGGAGGGCTCCTGGACTGTTTACCTGGCTGTGTCTGTCCTCGGTTGGGGATAGTCTAGCATCGGGGACACCAAAGCCAAGGTCTCTCCCATCGGCCTCAACATCTCCATGTGAACTCTGTTTGGGGAGGGGAGTTGGCTTCCCAAAGGAGTGGAGGCAACTGGCGGTGAATAGGTGTTAGGTATATTAGGAAGAAATAACATTCAGGGGTCATGGTCAGGCTGTCATCTAAGATCCTAGATGCACTCTCAGGACTGTGGTGGGCAGCCTGGAAGATGGGGGACCCGGGTCAGGAAGGTCAGGGAGAACCCAATGCATCAGACTCACAGTTTGGAATCAGCCCAAGTCAGAGAACAGACCAGCAGCAGGGAAGACAGATTTGAAGACGATGAAGGTAGAATGCCAGTTGTGCTTGATGATATCAAATCCTCCTCTTTTCAATCCCATTCTCCACAGTCACTGAGCACTCACTGTGCCAGCCAGTTTATACATGTGGTTTCGTTTAAACATTTTAGCAACCCAAGAAAGAAAATGTCATCACCATTTAAAATTTAAGGTATGGAACCTCAGAGGTGAAGGGACTTGCCAAGGCCTCTCAGCTGGCACGTGGGGGACTTGAGATTGGAAATCAGCTGTCTCTGCCTGTAAAGCCCACACTCATTAACCACACCCCTCCCCCACCTACCAGAACAATAAAAACAGGGCTGATCTTATAACCAGAGTGAATTCTGGTCATTGAGAAAGCAGGGGATGGGGCACAGAAGTGTGTGGAGCCCTTCTGTGCTGTCGGACTTTGGCCAGGCACAGGCAAATTGTTATGACCTGGTAGCCCATTCCTGGGAGGAAGGGTGGTATGTTCTGGCTGGCATCTCGTGGCTAGCAGTAGCTCTCAGAAGCTGCAGGGAGAGAGACGTGGTGTTACCACTGGTCCAGTCAGCAAAGAAAATTGACCTTTAGGTCATCCTTGGCTTTGGGCCAAGAGTCATGAACACCGGCTCACCCGCTCTATGTATCTGAGACAGTGGGCACCTTCTCCTTCTGGAGATCATGTGATTCCTTGAATAACAGTAAGAGCCATTTGTTGAGTATCTATTTCACCCATTCAACAAATGTCTGCTGAGTGTCGATTAGATGCTGGGCACAACAGTGAACCCCACAAAGCCCGCAATGACAGAGATGGGCCAGCCAGACTCCCTGCTCTGTCTGCTGTGGTTTCTGTCTCGGTCCCCATGCAAGAGCTTCCCTTTCACACTCTAGCCCCCTCTTCCTGTTCAATTTCAGGCATGCTTTCCCCACCTCCTCATACACTGGTACTATTTCTTTTTATTTCCTGAGAGCTGATAGAAAGGGAAAAACACAGATGAATGGGGGACAGATCACAGAACCAATCAGGGAACATCTTCCTGTTTATTTCCATAAGAAAGAACCAGGTGAACTCAAATGAATTCAAGGCAGCCATTACTAAAGAATAAAAACAAGTTAGATTAGAATAAAAACAAGCCAGTTAGATTCATCTTCTTAGTCTAGGATTAATCTATTCATCAGCTTAGCTCACGGGGAGAAAAACATGCTTCCTCAATAGTTTTCAAACTGAAAATAGATGCCTCATTAAGCCAAACATTAACCTGAGAACAGTATTGATGTCGGATAGACTAATGAACATCATTATAGGGAATATGCATTAGTCCTCAGAGGGACCTGACCAGCCATTAGCAACTCTCTGCAAATGTGCTCAGCTATCGTACAAGAGATGTGGAATCCTCACTGGAGAGAGGGACATGTGGGGAGAGGGAGGACAAAGGAGACAGGGAGAATAAAAGATGCTTCTGGAAACTTGGCCATCCCTGTGAATGACGGTGCCTAATTCAGGCATTTTTGGTCACTTGAGAAAGAGCATATGGGTAATGGAGGATCCTTGTGTGATGTTATTCTCTGTTATTTCCAGGAGGACAGAAGCAGACCAGACAAGAGGGAAGGCTGCGGGGGTTGTGGCCTGGGCATCCAATCCCAGGTTCAGCCAGATTTTATTGAGACAAACAACATGATTTTACAAATGTCATGGAACATGCATACATATGGAATATACAAATGGAACAACATACATTTGGAAGCTCCATGGACATCCAGTCAGCTATTTTTGCCCGGTATCGAATACAAGGAAACTGAGAGGCATTAAGTGATGCACCAAAGTCACCCAGTTATAAGTGAGACAACTAGATTTTCCCCGAGGTTTATTGTGATATAATTGACATACATCACTGTATAAGTTTAAGGTGTACAGCAGAATGGCTGGACTTACATGTACTGTGAAATGATTGCCACAATAAGTTTAGTTAGCATGCACCATCTCACATAGATACGATAAAAAGAGAATGCAAAAGAAGAAAATCCTTTTTTTCTTGTGATGAGACCTCTTAGCATCTATTCTCTTAACTTTCATGTACACCGTACAGCAGTGTTAACTATAGTCATGCTGTACGTTACCTCCCTAGTGCTTATTTATCTTGTAACTGGAAGTTTATACCCTTTGACCACCTTTCTCCAATTCCCCTTCCCCAGCCCCTTCCTCTTGGAACCACGAGTCTGATCTGAGCTATTTTTCTGTTTGATTTTTTTCTTTGTTTCTTTTAGATTCCACATGTAAGTGAGATCATACAGTATTTGTCTTTCTCTGTCTGACTTATTTCACTTAGCATAATGCCTTCAAGTTTCATCCATGTTGTTTCAAATGGTAAGATTTCCTCATTTTTATGGCTGAATAATATTCCATTGTATATATACGCCACATTTTCTTTATCCATTCATTCACTGATGGACACTTACATTGTTTCCATGTCTTGGCTATTGTAAACAACGCTGCTATAAACATGGAGGTGCAGATATCTTTTCGAGTTAGTGTTTTTGTGTCCTTTGGATATACTTCCAGATATGGAATTGCTGGATCATCTGGTAATTCTATTTTTAATATTTTGAGGATCCTTCATACTGACAACTGAGATTTGAACCCAGGTTGGCATCATTTGGGGTGGAGAGAACCTCTCACGTTCCCACACCGACCCATTCTCCTGGATGGGTTGTCTTTAATAAAAGCCCCTCCGTACTTCCATCTTCTGAGAATCTGCAGAACCACACTTATAACTGGGCGGTCTCTACATGATTACACAAGAAGCAACATTGTGACTTGGATACAGACCCAGCCCAGAGATTTACCAGCCACGAGCCTTTGGCCAAGTTACTCTCTGAATCAGTTTCTTTTTCAACAAAACAGGGTAATTCTTGCCCTCCGGCTTTTGTGGCACCTAGATGAGTTGATAAAGAAAGGCTCCTGACACACAGGGACCCCCTGCTCTATGCAGGGCCCCTGCTCCATCCAGCTGGGATCTGGTCCTTGCTGAGGAGCCCCCATTGGTGACTGGTAGAAAAGCAGAGCTGCCCTTCCTGGTCCACACCATCTCCTGAGAGCCTGCCCTGAGCCAGGTACCGCATGAAACACAGAGGTGACATGCTCTCTGATCCCTGGATGTTCACAGCCTAGTGGGGAAGATGGGAAAATGGCATCAGAGAGAATCCAGGCCCAACGGAGGAGCAGGGAAGAGAGGGAAGCCTCTGGATATAAAGGGAAAACCACTGGAAATGGCCCAGGAGACAATTTTGGAGGCAGCACGGGGAGGTGGCTTCTCTGCGTAAGCTGGGCAAGGGAGCCTGGGCCTGGGGGCAGGAGAGCGCTCAGTGTAAAGGGGACTGGACAGCGAGAAGCCTGGCCCAAGGTTGAGGTGAGAGGAAAAAAAAGGACATTCAGATTTACAGTCTCCAACTTTCCCACACCTCTCGGAGTTTCCATGCTCTGTCTTCTACAAATTTATTAATGAGGGAGTGGACATTTGTTAAACATGTATCAGGACCTGAGTCTGCTCCTTTACATTTACGATCTTACTTGATTCTCATACAAAAAAAATTATGCCCCTGAGAATGGGTGATTACTATCTGCATGTGTCTCTCGGTGGTGGAGTAACTGGACAAGGGTCACACTACTCACTCCCTGCGTGTCTGGCTCTCACGGCTGTGGTTTCCTCGCTTGCCACGGTGCCTCTCACATCGGCAGGTCCTGATGGACAGTGTTTGTTCTCCTTGTTGACCTCTGGCTGCCGCCTCCTCTTCCTCTCTGGGTTGGCTCCCAGTTAGGATGTGTCCTGTGGGGGAGGCATGTGGACTCATGGAGCTCTTGCCTGTCTTGCTGGCAGAAGCCCCAGCGTGTGTCAGCCCAGTTCTGAGAACCTTGGCAAGGCCCACTAGGTCTTCCTGTGATTTGGAGCGGATGTTCCCACCATGCAGGGCAAGCTAGTTTTTCACTTACCGGTGTGAGGTGCCCTCTGTGAGCAACTACTCTTTCATAGAGCATTGAGCTTGCAACTTAATGTCAGGCTGGGGCAATTCATGCAAACTCAATGAAATGCTATTTCTTTCCAATGTCATTATTTTTGCAGTGATTTCTTTAGTGCTGGTATCCCCTGCATGTGCTGTGATGGCAGGGATCATGAACATTGCATACAATAAATGTTTGTTGAATGACTGAATGAAGGAATGCCTGAAGGGAGACATGGGTTCTAGCAACTATCTATTTATTGTCTTTCTACACGTAGGAGAAATTCCTCTGGTTTTTCAGGAGTAAAGATGGTGGTGGAGAGAGAATCTGGAAGAGGAAATGTACTAGATACAGTGTTGAAAGATGGCTGGGCACAACTACCTCAGGATCAGAGAGGTATGGTGCATCAGTTAGCTACTGCTGCATAACAAGTGATCTCAAAACTTAGAGGCTTAAAACAACAAGCATTCATTTAGCTTAGGAGTCTGTAGGTCTGCTGGGTGGTTCTGCTGCTGTGGGCTGGGCTTGGCTGGTCCTGGATGGGGTCATTAGTATCTCAGGACAGTCGGGTGTGTTGGCTGGAGGCTGAGTGGTCTAGTATGACCTCCATTGGGACGGCTTATCTCTGCTCCTCATGTTCTCTCATCCTCCAGCGGCTAGTCCAGAGCTGTTCTCATAATGAAGACAGGTTACAAAAAAGAAAGCAGAAGTACATAGGGCCTCTCGAAGTTTAGGCTCAGAAATGGCACAATGTCACTTCTGCAGCATTGTATTGGCCTAAGTAAGTTATAAGGCCAGCTCAGACTAAGAAGTGGGGATATAGATTTTACCTCCTGCTGGGAAGAACTGCAAAGTCATATTGCAAAGGGCATGGACACAAGAAAGTGTTGGGAACTGTGGCCAATTTTGTAATTGCTTTACCATGAGTGTTTTCAAATCTCATCATTCACACCTCTAATAAAAATCAGGGCAGGGAATCCAGGAGAGTTCATTCAGCTATCCATGCCCAACCCCATGTCCCCTTGTTCAGGAAGAATCACCAGGAGTGCTGAGGAGTGGGGTTGTAGAACCCAGGGGTAAAACATCTCTAGAGAATGAGAGCATTATCTTCAAATATGGAAGAAGAAGTAGATGCCCTCAGTGTGGCCTAAAGGAAAGACTTTCCAACATTTCAATCTGTCCAGAGAGGGAATGGGCTATCTTGGGAGGTGGTGAGCTCCCCATCTTGGGAGTATGCAAACAGAGGGAAGCATAATAGTAAAGTGAAGTGTTTCTGCTTTGGCATCAGACAGACTTGACTTTGATTTGCAGCTTGAGAGTTTTATGACTTTAACTCTGTGAGCCACAGTTTTCTCACATGCAAAATGGGGATAATAATATTACTTACTGCATTAGGTAATTGCAAGGTGCGAATAAGATAATACAGGGCCTGGCACATAGAAGTTCCCAGTGGCTGAGAGCTGATGGCAATACTGCAGTCCATGTTGTGTATATATATATATATATATATATATATATATATATATATATATATATATATATATATATATATATATATATATATTTTAAGGGCATTCTGGCATCAGATGAGGCCCTGGTCCCTTGTCCACTCCCAGAAATCAGAGTCTTTGGAAACAATATCCCTATTAATGTATTAGAATTAGGACACTGTCCCCTCCCCCACCCCCAGCCCTCTCTTGGCTTCTAGAAATGGTCTCTGCTGATTCAGATCCACGCCTGGCCCCCTTTCCTGATGGATTGTGGTATTGAGGTGGCATTTCCGGTCCTCTCACTCCTCGCTGCCCCTGCATTTGTGAGCATGCCCGATGCTCAAACTGTGTGTGTGTGTGTGTGTGTGTGTGTGTGTGTGAGAGAGAGAGACTGTGGGAACCAGAGGCTGTTCTGAGAGGGTCCCCTCCATTCACCACACAGGACTGATTTGCGCTCTGATGGGTCTCTTTAATCATCCTTTCTGAACTCAGATGAAGTTTAATTTTCCCTGGAGGAGAAATAATTAAGACTTGTAAAACCCTGTTGTGAACGGCCCTCCAGGGCTCCCAGCAGAGCTGCCCAGTCTGAGTTTTTGTCACTTCCTGGTCTTAGTCAAAGGCCCCTCCGTGGGTGATTGGTCACTTAGTGCTTGTTAATGCGTCTAACTTCCATGGGCTTGGGGTGTTTTCTTGGAATTGATCTTCCAGTAAAAAGTAGGCTTTGGAGACATGAAGTAACCATCAGAGAACCTTAAATAAATCACACTTCATCAAGAGGAGAAAACAATGTGCTTGAAACACGTACTCCAAGGGAAATGGGGGGCTATGGAGATTCCGGGCAGGGAGGGTGAGGAGGGGGCCGTGTGCAGCTGTTCTCCAGGGGAACATCAAGTCCTGGGTCACTTTCTTGGCCATGTGATGTGGTGTTTCCTGAGTCCCCACCCCAGCTCTGCCCCCACTGGGAGGGGGATTTCTGAGCCACTCTCCTCCCCTCTGGGGGGTGACGGCTTTGCCTGGGAAAGGAAGGTGGGGAGGGGTCCTGCTCTCTCCTCCCCCTCCCCCCATCTGCCTCCTCCCTCCTGGGTCCCATCTGCTGAAATGAGCCCGGAGATCCTGGGAAGACAGGGTGCAGGGACCCCAGTTCTCCAGGAACGCGGTCATGTGGAGACATCTCATCGGGGTGGGAGGACAAAGATGAGCCCCAGCCGCCCCTCTTGTCTGCCCCTTCCCCACACAAGGGCCCGGGGAGGAGGCTCCGTCCCTCTGGACACTCAGTCAGCAGGCGTTGGCCGAGGGCAGCCCGTGCCCAGCTCTGTGCGGGGCCGGGGATTCAGGCAGGACGAGCCCTGGTCCCCACCTCGCTCTGTGCACAGTGAGGCCACATCGGCCTCTGACCTGCACGCTGTCACCTCTGTCCCCTCACCCTACTTTGTGTTCCCTTAGTGAGTGTCACCACCTGCCTCTGGACGTGGCTGTGTCTGTTCCCGTCCGTCTCTCCACCGAATGTCAGCTCCACGAGGACGGGCCTTTTCCTGGCCCGCTCAGAGCTGTGTCCCCAAGCCTGGGACAGCTCCCGGCGCGTAGTGGACACTCTGTTTTGTGAGTGAATGTCACGGGACATGCTCTAGTGGAGGAAACAGGAGGACAGAGTTGCGGGTGTCCTCAGGGGGCCGCCTTCCTTGGTGTGTGAGGGCGAGTGCCCAGGGGACACGGGCGGGTCAGCCACAGCGTCTGCTATGATCATAAGAGCATCCCGTGCACGGAGCGCCAGGGCTCCAAACCAGCAAACTCCACTCTCTCTTGACCAAGGCCAACCCAGCCCCTGCTGGTGACAACTGTCCTCCTGCTGCCACCAGGCCACTTGGATCTGCGCACCTCCCACCTCAGCCCGGCCCTCCCCACAGGTGGAGAGAGGGCTCGGCTGGGGCGTCTGCGCTGTTGGTCACTGACCTCCTGCTCTGCTCAGGGAAGGTTCAGCCTGCCGGGCGGCTGCCCTGTTGGTAGAGCCTGCCATTTTGCGCCCTTTGATGAGGTGGTGGCAGAGGTGATGGGAGACTTGGCCTGGCCGTCCCCAAGCCTCTCGGAGAGGCCGCTCCTTTCTGAAACCCAGCAGTGTTCCCCCTCCCCACGGGGGAGCTTTGATGAACTAGCTGTGTGCTTTGAACCTCATGGCTGACAACCGCTGGAGCACGCGAGACACCTACTAATAAGACTTAACAAGAGCAGCTGGTGTCCCAGGGCCGGATCCAGGAGGCACCTAGTGGAGCACAGACGTGCCTGGGCCCAGGGCCCAGGTCAGGGGCAGTCTTGGGGTTTGTCAGGAACGGAGGCGATGGGCTGGTGCAGGAGCCAAGTCCTGTGGGTTGGGGCGGAGCTCAAGGCCACAGTGACAGGGGACTCCAGAGACCCAGGGGGAGCGGCTCCCTTGCCTGGGTCCAGCCAGGGTGGGTGAAGGCAGCAGGGTCCCAGCCAGGTTCCAGGCTCAGCCGTCCAGGCTTGGGCACCGAACCACACAGACTGGGGTTCAAATCCCAGCTCTGCCACCTTTGAAGCTCAAATCACTTCTGAGCCTCATTTTCTTCATCTGCAAAATAGGGATAATCAACCTTTTAAATGGAGGCAGCAACAAAGAGCTAGACTAGATTTCCTGGGATCCAGTCCTAGTTCTGCCGCTTATTAACCATGTGACCTTGAAGCGGTTTATGTAACTTTTCTGAGCCTGGACTTCTCATCTGTAACTCGTGGAGATAATAGTGCCTGCCCATTGGGTTGTTGTGAGGACTCCATGAATGCATATTTGACCAGCTCGGAAGAGGGGCCTGGCCTACAGTAACCATGTATATAGGTGATGATCATTATTATTGTGATTATAATTCACAACTGTTTATGTCCATCCTCTGCTCAGGGTTCCCATCTTGCTTAGTGTAAAACTCACAATCTGTAAGTGGCCCCGGATGGCCTCCTGCCACCCACTGCTCCGAGCCCTCCTCCTACTCCCCTCCTTCTCTACAGTCAATGGTATATTTCTGCCTCAGGGCCTTTGCACTCACTCTTCGCCCTGCCTGGAACGCTCTCCCACCATGGCTCATTCCCTTACTTTCTTCAGGTCCCTATCAAGTGCTTTCTCATCCCCAGCCCTGGCTCAGGTCCCTTTCTCATTGCTCTCTACCTCTACCTTGCTTTGTTTCTCTTCATAGCATTAATCTGACACTAAGCTACATATTCATTTGTTTATTCATTGCTTATTCTCACCAGAATAGGTGCCCTACAGGGCTAGGGGAATGCAGAATTTTGATTGGCCAGGACAGGGTCACACGGTCCAGCCCTGGAAACGAGGGTGGAGGCCACCCCAGCCCCATGGAAGGAGAATGGAGAGGGGCAGATCCTCCCCTCCACCAAAAAAAATTGAAAAATCCCTCAAATCAGGAGTCCATAAATGGCAGGAGGAGACAGATGGAGGCAGGGATGGAGAGGAAACCCTAAGTGCCTACTATAGAGGAGATCAAGAACAAGAATCAGGAAATGAGGGGGCAGTTCCAGAGTGCCTGAGTGAGGACATGGGCTTTAGAGCAGGGTCGGTTCCCAGCTCTGTGAAAACCTCTCTGAGGCTTGGCTTCTGTGGGATTGGACTCACTGTGTTCATGACACCTGGGCCGTGGGGGCTGAGATCGCCCGGAGGACGGGGCAGGGAGCACTGTGGAGGGGAGTCAGGCGGCCTTGGTTCAGGCGTTGGCCCCTCCACATGTGGCCCTGGGGCCTCGGGGGGCGTGCCCCTCCCCCTGCTGCTCCAAGGGCTCTGTGAGGGGAAAGGGACCCTGGGAGGAGAGAGGAGAATCATGGCATCCTGGGGGAGGGGGAGACCTGGAGGTGGTCCAGGCGCACCCTGATCTCACAGGAGAGGAAACACACACGTTCCCCTCATCTTCGGGTCATCCCCAGCCCCAGGGATGACTGAGGGGCTGAGTCCTGCTTGGCTCCCACTGGCCATTCAGACCCTTAACTCCTCCGTGTAACTGCCCTCAGCTCAGCCCTTTGCCTGCGGAGGCATCTGGTGCTGGGCGAGGAGGACATTCTCAAGCTCCAGAAAACTGAGGAACAAGGAGGGTCTCCCAGGGATGTGCCCCACGTCCAAGCGCACAAGAACTGGCCCACTTGGAGGTTTGCTGATTCCACCCCAGCTCTCACCAGCCTCCACCCCCACTAGGTGAATTTCCCTGGCTTCTGTGGCCCCTCTTGGGGTTGCCAGAATCAGACTGGCCGTGCAGATGTGGAAGGGGCCCTGCCGGGCTGCTCTGGCTGAATCCAACATCCCTGCTCCTGGGGTTCAGAGACAGATGGGCCTTTGTCACACAGCTCCGAGGGCAGCTGGACAGGCCGGGCCCACAGAGGAGTGACCTGAGCCCTGCTGGACACCCAACGAGCCAGGGGCTGCTGGGAGGCAGGGGAGGGCTGGGTAGGAAGAGTGCAGGGGACAGCGGTGACATAGAGTCAGGTGGGCCAGGCCAGCAGTGAGGAGAGAGGAAACCTTCCCCATGGAAGGGGTTGGCCAGAGGGAGGCACACAAGGGGTTCTAGAGCAGCAGGTGGGGGCTCTGAAAGGACCGCAGTGGCGGGCAGGAAAGGCGGGTGAGCAGCAGGTGTGTGGTGAGCGCTGGGTCCCCCAACACTGCTGGAGGAGAGCAGACCGTCTCAGCTGGTGGCCGGGACCCGGGCGCCCTCTGACAGGTGCGCTCCCGGCCTGGGCTGCATGGTGAATTCCAGAGTCTGCCAGTGGCCGGACTCAAGCTTATATACTTCCTCATTCATGCATCGGTGTGACAAGTGTTTACTGAGGGCCTACTGTGTGCAGGGCACCGGGACACGGTGGTGAGCAAGACAGGCTCGGCCCTGCGCTGTGGAGCTCACACGCTGCCGAGAACACAGAAGGGGACGAGCCAGTGACATGTACCCTTTTTTTGCAGTTGATGGAGGGGAAACTGAGGTCTATAGAGGGAAGAGGATTTTACGATGAGGAAGCTGGGATTCAGAGAGGTTAGTAACTTGCCTGAATGACACAGACAGTAAGTGGCGGAGCAGGTGCACACCTAGAAGCACCCCAAGCCCGTGCGTTAAGCCCAGTGTTCACCCCGGGCACCTCCTACAGGGAGGCTGCAGGGGAGCCCAGGCTCTCCCGTCCTTGCTGTCGGGCTCGTACGGGGGGAGCGGGGTGCGGAGTCCACACTGGGCCCAGCTCTGCGGCCGGCCATAGTGGTGGACCGCATAGGACCATGGCCAGAGGAGAGTTCCCACTGGGGCAGGGCATGGGGCTGAGGCTGGCAAGACCAGGGGGACACTGAGGCCCAGGCCTGGGACACCACATCCCATGGCCAAGGCAGAGGGACTAAAGCTGGACCGTGTGGAGAACAGAGGCAGGTCAGCAGCCAGCAGCTCAGGCGGCGCCAGGGACGGAGGTCTGGAGAGACGGCCAGCACTTGGCCAGGCCCCTGCTGCTCACCTTGTGGGCCAGGTAGAGCTGAGGCCGGCCTCAGCCTGGCTGGATCTCAAGGGCTACAGGTGGCCACCCTGCCTACCCACCACATGTCCTACATCCAGGAGCTTCCATCAGCCACCCAGTGACTCTGGAAGCTCTAGCTGTTTACCCTCAGCCTGTTTCCTCTGGATGATGCCAGCACCCCTGTGTGGGTACCAGCACCTGTGACCCAGGCGTAGGTGTGATGTTTGGGGTTTTTTTGTCCCCGACAGAGGATAATGACATACTATTATGGGGTCCATTTACATCCAAGGGAGACATGAGATCATCAATTATCAGAAGCAAGTCTTTTGTGTTTACCTCCTGGATTGAGTCCCTCCTTGAAGGTAATAAGTAGGGCAGGCACATTAGGGAAGTACCAGCTGCATGCTCGTGCGGGGAGAAAGGGGGTGTGATGTCAGGAAGGGCCTGGCGGTCAGGGCAGGACGAGCTGAGGGATAAATGGACAGGCTTCTCAGTTGCCCAGGCTGCTGCCTGCAGTGAGAAGTCCCCCACCCCAGCCATGTCATCTCTGCACTTTCGTCCGTGAGGGCTGGGAGTGGGGGGAGCTGGGAGGAAGCCCTAGAGGAGGAGTCAGGCACACAGAGATCCCCACTTCCCTGCTGTGCAACTTTGGGCAAGTTTTCTCCCCTCTCTGGGCCTCAGTTTCCTCATCTGTAGATGGGATCAGCAGTTCTGTCCCAGGGTGGTTGTAGAATGAGCCCTAAAAGCTGCACAAATGGACACTCAGGAGTGGAGGGGCTGTGAGGGCAGTGGTCAGGGGCTGGGGCTGGAGTCAGTCACTCCAACCTGTGAGATCGAGCAAACTTATTACCTTCGCAGGGTCTCAGTTCCCTCAGCTGTAAAATGGGGATAGTATTAGTCCTTACCGTAAAAGGTGGTTGTGAGAATTAATGAGATGATGCACACAGAGCCTGGTACACAGTAAGCCCCAACCAGTGGTATTATTGGTATTATTATTACTGTTATAATGGCCATGAATAAAATAATCTGAAACATTCATGCTTTCCATCAGCCCTGACTCCCTATGTCTGTGGAGCTTGGTCCCACTGTGCTTTGCCCTCTCTGCTGTGAGTACTGCCCCAAATACTTTTCTTCCTTGGGAATGGCTTAGGGAAGGGAGGATGTGTTGCGTGTGTCTGGTGTTTGGACTACATTTTCCCAAAGAAACATTGTTATTCATAGTTATAAGTAATAGAAGCTATTAGAGCTTTTGTTTTGACTAACCATAGTCTATAGCAGAGTTTAATGAAACAGTATGTTCTGAGTTCCAAAAAACTTTTGGAACACGGCATTTCTAAATTGTTGGAGAAAAAACTAATATCCATCAGGTACCTATTGTGTGCTAGGCATTGTGCTAAATACATTGCATATGTTAATGTACTTAATTTTTGCAGCAACCCAATGATATTGGTGGTGTTAACTCTGGTTTAGAGAAGTCATGCTCAGAGAGGCTAAGTCATTTGCCAAAATTTCCAGACTATTAAATGTTGGAGCCAGAATCAGAACCCAGATGTTTCTGATACACTGTGCCTGCATATAATATCCTTCCCTTCTGGTATAGGGCCACTGACGATACAGCGTGAAAAGAAAAGAAAGGAAAAGAAAAGAACTAGTTTCATCAGTAACTGAGACTGCTGACATATACCACCTCCTGGTAGCAGTTAACATGACCTAGGTTTAAACCAATCCATTCAGACCATTCCTCTGGCTACAGTAATTGGCTCAGGGATGGGCCTGTGACCAAACAAGAGCCATTGTTTTACAATGAGAGTTTTACTGGGGCTACTCTTGCTCTTCCCACTGAACTTGAACTAGATTCTTCCCACTGAACTCGAACCTGGAAGTCCATAGTCTAGAGCTATTATTCCCATCTTGAGTGTAGCCTGAGAATGAAGACAACGTGTAGAGGAGAAATAGAAAGAATTCTGATCTTATGACATCATTGGAGGCCCCATCAAGTTATTCCCGACTCAACTCTAACCCTGCAAGCTTTACATTACACCAGGCATTGAGTTAATTCTCTTTCTGCATGAGCCATAAATGAGTCCGAGCTGGTTCACAAACCCATGCAAAAAAAGCTCAAGTAGAAACAGGGCTTAGGGTGAGACTATAGAGGATGCCTCAGATCCCAACTGTAGAAACCCACCAGGCATCTGGGAGCTGAAAGTCACATGGCAGAGACCCTCTCTGACCCTCCATGCCTCTCTCTGCCTTTCTCCCTGACTGGGTCTGCAGGATGACTCATCTGTATTTCCCTTTGCCCATCTTCTTCATCTCCTTTGCAGACTGGCCTCTCAGCTCTCTCATGACCAAGCATGACCACACCTAAATAATGAGCAGACCCTTGGGCTGATGTGATTGGTTCTCCAAAGCTGTTTGACTTTATCCCCACGTTTCAAACAGAGGAGAGGGGATCTGATTTTTCCAACCTGGATGAGTGTACCCTCCAGGCCTGTTAAACAGGAGGAGAACCTTACCAGACTTGTGGGCTGACAAGGAGAGATGTGCAAGGAAAAAATAATTGGCCTTTCTACCCAGATGGGAGTTAACAGTGGCTGTTTTACAGTTGGGGATACTGAGACTCTAAGAGGCAAAGTCACCTGCTAAGATATCCTGGCTTGTGAGTTGTAGACTCAGGATTCATACCTTGTTCTGCTGAGCCCTGATCTCCATGGTCTTTCCCCAGTTCCCCCAACTCTCCCCGCCTCCCCCAAGCGCTCTTCTGTGGCTGCCTGCGCCCATCTCCTCCTCCAGCCTGCTCACTTCTGCCAGGATGACCAGAGCAGAAGACAGGACAGCTGACTTCCCCAAGAAGAGAGGTAACTCAGGGGCCATGGGTGAGGGGGCAGCCTCGTATTTACCCCTCGTGCAACTGTGAAGTTTGCAGTGTTCCACCAGAGCAAACAGGCCCTGCCTTTGCTTCCAGAGTCAGGCCTGGGCAGTCAGTGCTCAGTTATTAAACACAAATAAGAATTTAATTAAAATCTCATGATGGTTGTGTTTCACCCAAACAGCTGATGGCCTTGCATTTTCACCTGAGTCCAGCGGTCCCACCATGGAGATCTTCACCCAAAGCCTTTTGACCCCCACAGATCAGTTTGGATAACAAGGTCTCTTGTGATTGTGGCGAAGTCCAAAGTGAGGCTGGCTTTCTGCAGATGCATCACCCTGGTGACTGTGGTTAAACAAGGCCCTCTTGGGAGCAAGGCTGGGCTTTCACACAGCTTCTGCCGGCCACGTAGGTCCCAGCCTCTGGTTCCTGGAGATGATCTCTGACATTTACTCGGTGGGAATCAACAGGATGATTCCAGGCAAACAACAGCCGGGAAGGATTTAGGAAGAGGGACTGCAGTGCGGGTTGTACCTGGGGGTTACTGAAAACCACATCCCCGCAGACAGGGACAGTGGGAGGGTGGGGATGTGTGGAGGTTCCCTTGCTACTCCCGCAGGAGTCTTTTCAGGGTGTCTTAAGGACAGAAGGTGACCTTGGAGCGGTGACACAACCTCTCAGGTCCTCAGTTTCCCCAGTCAGAAGGTAGAGCTGATGAGCCCTCCTTCACAGGCGGTTGTGAGGGTCACAGGGAAGGGGCTGTAGGAGGCTCTCAGCATGACTCCTGGTACACAGTACGAGCTCAGATAAGTAAGCAGGCTTTACTTGGGTTGGGTGCCCAGATGACTTGCTGAGTCAGGTGGGGTTGGTGATGGGGAGCCCTGGCTTCCAGCCCTGTCCGTCCCATCGTTGATCATCTGAGGATGCTCTGGGCAGGAAGGTGGGTGGACCATGAGGTGAACCGGATGCGGAAGAACAAGGGTCTGGATGACATACTTTCTCACAAGTTAGGCAGGAAAGGATTTGGGGGGAAGCCCCAGGCATAGGGAATGAGAAGCTGAACTTGACATTTGCAGAATCTGGTGACAAGTAAGAGATCATTGGATTGGCCAGGCCAGGTGTCTCATCAGTGGGTAGTATGCAGGTGCGCCTTGCAGACAGGAGCTGCTCCATCCATCGTATGGGCCTGGGAACACCGAGGAGTTGATGTCCAGGACCAGCCCTCAGCCAGTGAAGGTTGGAGCTGGAGGTAAACCCTCCTGTTTCCTCACCCCTCCCCTCTGGTGGGGCAGCTCTGAGGTGTGTTTTGCATCACCTCCCAGATTGCCCCGCCCCCGGGACTGAGGCCCTGCCACCTGCAGCAGTCACCTGCTAAATATGCACCTTTTATTGGCTTCCTTCCCTTCCCTGTCTCACTTCCCCAGTCATCCTGATGCTTACCTGGACCACCTCCCCAATAAACTACTCACCCTCAAATCCTTGTGGCAAGATCTGCTTCTGGGGAAGCTGAGAAAGGGGGTGAGAGGGGAAGAGTGAGCCCCAGAGGAGCAAGGCTGTGACACAAGTTGTGGGGACCCTGGCACCAGGCAAGGGTCCAAGGTGGGGATTTGGTTTCTGGAGCAAGGCAGGAGCCCATCGCCCTTCCCCAAGGATGGTGATGAAGATGGAGATAAAGGTGGGAACAGCAGAAGGTGTCATAGGCACCTCCTTCATCAGGCACAGCTCACACGTAGATGAACTCATACCAACCTCACAACAACCCTGTGCTGTGGATTCTGTGATTGCCCCACTTTACAGAGGAGGAAACTGAGGCACCTGGAGGTTGAGTAGCCTGCGGAGCGGTGGAGGGCGGCAGCCAGGCAGACTCAGGGCTTCACGTCCTTGGTTACCAGCTGCATTAAAAACTCTAAGAGGCCCTGTGGCAGAGAACCAGGTAGTTTGCAGCTTTCCCCAAACATGTATGACAAGGAACCCTCTGCCCGGAGCACCTCTTTGGACTCTGGAACCAGCTTCAGGACATGCTGTTTAGAGCCACAAAGCCCCAGCTTGTACGGGAATTTCCCGTTTGCCCCAACCTCTCCCTGTGGATGCAGAGATAAGCCACATTCCCCAAGGCTGGGGAGGTGGCGGTGGGGCTAGGAGGCCAGAAGGATGCAAGGTGATGGCCCCGCGAGGGCTGTCACTGGGACAGGGACACAGGGCTGGGGTGAGGGAATGGGCGATAGGAGACACATTGGAGAAAGAACGGGAGGACGTGATGGATCCCGGGAGGGGGTCCGTGTGGTGTGGATGCAGAGTTTTCAAGGCTTCCTGGGGTGGGGTTGCTGCTTCGGACCTACTCTAGAGACAATCAATCTAAGGGGAAGGAGAAAGGCTGGGGGAACTGGGCAGGAAGCAGATCTAATCTTTGAGGAAGAAGAACTGGATTCAGAGTTGGGAGATTGGGTTCTGGGCCAGACTCTGCCTCTAAGCCACTGAGTGGCCTTGAACTTCACATCCAAGGGGCTTTACTAGATGATCTTCAAATCCCCTCTCAGCTCAGATCTCAGCTCCACATGGCTCCACATGGCTCTGCATTATTGATGTTCTTCTGGGTTTCACAGTTAAAATCAGCATCCTGTCAAAGAAAAGATGTGCACCTATGTTGGGAGACCCTGGGGGAAATCCATCATAGGTCTGGCACTCTCTGAAAGAAGCTCTCTGTGCTCCATCAAGGTCACTTGTGCACAAGGGTCCACCCCTTTCACCTGCTCAAGGACATCACTCCAGCAGCACTTCCTTTCCTGGGTCATCAAAGGTCCTTTCTGCCTGGGGTCATTCCCATCAGTTTGTAGGCATGTCATTATATCTCCATCACAACCCCATGCCAACCTTCATGTTACTGTAACATTCCTCAAAAGAGGTTTTACACTTGTTCTCTTCCACTGGTCCTCCCCAAGGGAACCTGTACTTCCTGGGTGGTACCCGAGTGGCTGCACCCAGGGCCTTTTCTGCACCTGGACCAGGTTTGGATGATCCTGGGCCTTGAGCCCGATGACATCCTTGATGAGCCTTTTCAGGGGTCTAGAGAGGCAATGAGGATGGTTGGCCTGTGTCTACTGGTTGAACAGTCACCAAAGCTCAGCCTAGATGCAGGGGGAGGGACATAGGACTCACCTCTTAATGGGAGGAGTGTCAGAGAATTTGCAGACATGTTTTAAAACTGCCAGAGACCATACAGATCATTCTCATGCCAAGTTCTGTAGAGTTCTGAGAGTCTTCCTGCTTCTTGACATTTCTATCAAGGATAGAAAAATTCAGTGTCCTGAATGAGATGAGAGATCTGAGCTACCCTGAGGCTAGAACCCCACTTTGGGGAGTGGTCCAAACTTGCTGGTAGAGGCTCAGTTGAAGATCACTGCCCACCCACCCGTCCAGTTACCCATTCCCCCCACCCCAAAATCTAGTAATGTGAGCAATTCTGGGCTTCAGACCAATCAGATAGATAGTAACTCCCCACTGCGGACTGAGGGTGGGGACAGTGGAGCATAGCTACATTTTTTGGACACTGTTTCTCCTATGGAATAGAGGGACAGAAAAGCTCTTTGGGCCAGATTTCCTGAATTTTCTGTCTCATGATTAACAAATTAACAAATTTTATCTGATCCTGAGAGGAGGAATTATTTCTAATCTGACCAATTCCTAAATAAAACCCCTGGAGGAGCAGGGTTGGAGAAATGATCAGAGAGAAGCTTCATTTGTCTCTGTAGACTTTAATATTTAACTATTTAATATTAATATCTATACATCGTTATTCTATATTTAACATTAAAATTAATATCACACATATATATACATATGCATACATATATAAATTCACAGTGTCACAAGTGAAGGGTATTTACCATACAAAGGAATTCTACACTTTGCACTTTACAAAAGGATTTGCCAAAGGCTTCCTTGAAGTGCTGTGCTCTCCAGGGAGGGACAGAGAAGGATTTTGATTTTCAGACATTTTCTTGTCGTGCTCTGATGCAACCTTAAAAGTGTGCTCGATTTCTGTTTCAAGTTCTGTTTGGTTCAACCAGCATTTTCTCAAGCTCTGATTAAGTCCTGGGCACTGTGCTTGGCACTGTGGAGGAGCAAAGATGAATAAGATCCGTGTTCAAAGGGAGACAGACTCTGTAAACCCGCTCACAGAGGCAGCTCATACAGAATGTGCCTGGCCAGCTGTCATCAGAGATAACTCTGCAAATTCGTCAGCATCGTCCAAATATCCCACCAGCAGCTGAGGCTGGAGAGGTGCCTCTGGTGTCCCAGGCTGGTGGGGAGGCCAGGAAGGTCTGTGATTGGGTGAGGGGAGAAACAATACCTCCTCTGTTCTCTTCCTCCATCACTGGGTTTGTTCCACAAAAGTGCCATTTTTTAATAAAACAGGGCAATTATGTGGACATGATGGCTTTTGAAGCTACCATGAAAGAGAGAGCCTGTGATAGCAAGTCCAGGATCATCCACCAGTCTTGCGAACCTGCTTACGCCTCTGATGCTGGGGGCTCGTGAATCCCTAGGGCAGGTTGCAGTTATTTCTTTCCTTTAATCTATTTTTTTTTCCTTTTGGAGAGTGGGTTTGCGTCAATGAGCCTTGAGTGCAGCTGAGACAGGTGGAGATGAGGATGTTGGGAACAGCCTGAAATGGAGTGGGACGTACCTTTTTCCTGATCTTAGGGGAAAACAGTCCTTTGTCCTTGAGTATAATGTTAACTGTAAGTTTTTTGTAGATGCCATTTATGTTTCAGGAAGTTCCCTTCTATTCTCTAGTTTGCATAGAATTTGTCAAATCTTTTTTTTCCCCCTGCATCTATTGAGATGATCATATGATATTTTTTCTAATTTATCAATACAGTGTAGAACATTGAGGGTGGGTTTTTTTTTTTTTTTTTTTTTTTTTCTTTAGACATCTTCATTGAAGTATAATTGCCTTACAATAGTGTGTTAGCTTCTGCTTTATAACAAAGTGAATCAGTTATACATATACAATAGGTTGAGGGTGGGTTTTTAAAAAAGTTTTAAAGCATGTTGGTAAGATATACTGAACATAAAATGCCGGTGGCATTGTCTCAGTTTTTGTTTGTCTGAGAGAGTCTTTATTTCTCCTTCATTTTATTTACTTAATTTTAAAATTATGGTAAAAAATGTAACAAAATTTACTGAATTTTCAAAATTCAGTTTCAGTTTCAAAACTGAAACTCTATACATTAAACCCCATTCCTACCTCCTCCAAACTATTTTAGATTCCACATACAACTGATATCATATGGTATTTGTCTTTCTCTGACTTACTTTGCTTAGTATGATAATCTCTAGGTCCATCCATGTTGCTGTAAATGGCAAAATTTCATTCTTTTTTATGGCGCAGTAGTATTCCATTGTATATATGTACCAAGTCTTCCGTATCCATTCATCTGTTGTTGGACACTTAAGTTGCTTCCATGTCTTGGCTATTGTAAATAGTGCCACTACGAACATTGGGATGCATGTGTCTTTTCAAATTAGAGCTCTTGTCTTTTCCAGATATATGCTCAGTAGTGGGATTGCTGGATCGTATGGTAACACAATTTTAATTTTTTGAGAAACTTCCGTACTGTTTTCCATAGTGGTTGCACCAATTTACATTCCCACCAACAGTGCAGGAGGGTTCCCTTTTTTCCACACCCTCTCCAGCATTTATTATTTGTAGACTTTTTAATGATGGCCTTTCTGACCAGTGTGAGGTGATACCTCATTGTTGTTTTGATTTGCATTTCTCTAATAATTAGCAATGTGGAGCATCTTTTCATGTGCCTGTTGGCTATCTGTATGTCTTCTTTGGAGAAATGTCTATTTTGGTCTTCTGCCTATGTTTTGATTGGTTTTTTTTGTTTGTTTTTTTGTTAGTGAGTTGTGTGAGCTGTTTGTATATTTTGGAAATTAAGCCCTTGTCGGTCACATTATTTGCAAATATTTTCTCCCAATCTGTAGGTTCTCCTTTCGTTTTATTTATGGTTTCCTTTGCTGTGCAAAAGCTTATAAGCTTTTGCTTATAACATCTTTTCATGTGCCTATTGGCCATCTGCATTTCCTCTTTGGAAAAATGTCTATTCATAATTCAGTCTTGATAGGTTGTATGTTTCTAGAAATTTATCCTTTTATTTTGGATTATCAAATTTGCTGGTGTATCATTGTTCAACTTGAAGGACTCCCTTTAGCATTTCCTATAGGGAATTTCTAGTGCTGATGCACTCCCTTAACTTTTGTTTATCTGGGAAAGTCTTAATTTCACCTTTATTTTTGATGGATGGTTTTGCCAAATATAGTATTCTTGTTTGGTAGTTTTTTCTTCAATTCTTTGAATATATCGTCTCAATCCCTCTGGCCTGCCAGGTTTCTGCAAAGAAATCTGATGATAATCTTATAAAATCTTCCATGTACATGACAATTCATTTTTCTCTTTCTGCTTTCAAGATTTTCTCATTATGAAGTTTAACAGTTTAATTATAATGTGTCTCTGTTTGTGTTCCTTTGGGTTTATCCTAATTGGAGTTTGTTGAGATTCTTGCATTTCTTTCTCAAGTTTGAAATGTTTTTGACCATGATTTCTTCAAATAAATTCTCTGCCCTCCTTCTCTCTCTTCTTTTGGGACTCCCATATGTATATTGATCTGCTTAACAATGTTCCATAAATCCCTTAGGCTCTCTTCACTTTTCTTCATTCTTTTTTCTTTTTGATCCTTTGACCTAAAAATGTCTGAAAATGATCTGTCTTTAAGTTTGCTGAGTCTTTATTCTGCTTCATCAAGTTTGCTGTTGTACCCCTTTAGTGAAATTTTCAGTTCAATTATGGTATTCTTCAGCTCCAGAATCTATCTCTTTGTTGATAGTCTCATTTTGTTCATGCATTATTTTTCTGATTTTGTTTAGTTGTCTATTTTTGTTCTCTTTTGGCTCACTGAACATCCCTAAAATGGTTATTTTAATTCTTTTCCGGTAATTCATAGATCTCCATTTCTTCAGAGCCAGTTTCAGGAGATTTATTTTGTTCCCTTGAATGAGTCATATTTCTCTGTTTCTTTGTATACTTTGTGATCTTTTGCTGGGATTTGGACATTTGAAGAAACAGCCACCTCTTAAGTCTTTATGGACTGGCTTCACACAGAGGAAGTCCTTCACCCATCAACTTGACTAGGGATTGTGAATACTTCTCAAACTTTTCTGGGAATGTATTTTTGGGCTTGTGTCTGTAATATTCTAGTTAAATAGGCTTGCCCCGTTTCTTATTAGGAACTCGTAATATCTTGTTCCCCTCTGGTGTCTATCTACGGTACTGGAGTCTCCCTGGTGCCGTGTGTGCAGTGGCAGTCACCTTTGTTCTCAGTGGCCCCCAACCTGACATCTAAACTATGCCACTATTCCTGTCAGTGCTCCAAGTAGGGCAAGACATAAACCAGTCTCCTGTGCAGCGCCCTGAAAAGCCAGAATGTTGGATGCATGTTCCACTCTCTTTTTTCCTTCTTGAGGGAGCAGATGGGAGTTGAGACGTTTTATCCTGATTGTACTGTGCTGCATTGAGCATGGGGAGGGCCTAGGGCAGGCAGATGCAACAAACTTTCCTACCTGCTTTGACGAAGCTTTTATTAGCTCTGGAATTCCAATTATGCATATGCCAGGTTGTTTGATATTGTCCTACAGATCTTGGCTGTTCTGTTCTACTTTTTTTTTTTCTCACTATTTTTTCTTTTTGAGTTTGCATTGGGCAATTTCTACTGACTTACCTTTAAATTTACTGATTCTGTCTTTGGCCGTATTGAGTCTACTAATGATTCCTTTAAAGTCATTCTTTATCTCTGTTCTTGTGTTTTTTATTTCTAGCATTTCCATTCTTTTTCTTAGAGTTTCTATATCTCTGCTGAAATTATCCATCTGATCTTACATATTGTCAACTTTTTCTATTAGAGCCTTTAATATATTAGTAAATAATTAATAAATAATAGTAGTTATTTTGAATTTCATGTCATAAACTTCCAACATCTGTATCTTATTACTTTGTTTCTTCAGACTGTGTTTGTTTTTTCTTGATTTTTGTATGCTTCATAATTTTTGGTTGGAAGCCAGGCACCTTGGTAAGACATTAGAGTCTGAGGTAAATATCCTTAATGCCTGGAAATGGGCACAGCTTACCTTCTGTTAGGCCTTTGGTGAGAAGACTTGAGTTAATCTAGTTAAGAGCAAGGCTGAATTTTTGCTGTGTTTGCCCTCAGTGCATAACTTTAAAATCTTGTAGCAATACCTTGTGTGGGGCTGTTTTGCCAGTACAAAGTCTGTTCAACCCTCAGCTTCAGGATTTTCCTCTGCCCTGTGATTCAGAGTTGGCCTTTTTGCCTGCTCTTATTCCTCTGCTGTCCCTCTCTCAATAGTACTATGCCATTATCTGTTACTGAAAGCTTATTAGCTTGGTGGTGGGGAGCAGGGGCAGGGGGAAATTTGCCTCAGTCTTAGGCACATGCCATGTCCCTGGCCTTGGGATGTGGTCTCATTTCTTCTGTTCCTTCCCTATCTGTAGCTTGTATTCCTACCCCTCCCCTCAGGAGATGTTTATGGCAGAGGGAGCAGCACATGTAAAGGCCCTGAGGTAGGAGGGAGCCTGGCCAGTAAGAGATGCCAAAAGAAGGTCAGTGTGTCTGCGGTGGAAAAGCGTCTCAGTGATGGGAGTGAAGCCCAGGCTGAGCTGGAAGTTACCCTTCATCCAGTGAAGGGGGAGAAGATACCGAAGCTCCCTGCCTCCTGTTCTTTTTCTTAGACTGAAACAAAAGCTGCTGGAGCTGATAAGACAGAGGCAAGGAATGCTGCTCATGAGTTATTGCCCTCTTCTCTACTTAGCCAACCATGGCAGGGCACACTGATATGGTTAGTTTTATAAGTGTCACCCCTTATCTGTGGTTTCGCTTTCCATAATTTCAGTTACCCGAGGACAACTGCAGTCCAGAAATATTAAACGGAAAATTTTAGAAGTAAACAATTCATAAGTTTTAAATTGTATGCTGTTCTGAGTAGCATGATGAAATCTTGAGCCACCCTGCTCTGGCCCACCCAGGATGTGAATCATCCCTTTGTCCAGCATATCCTGCCGGTTAGTCAATTAGCAGTTATCTCAGTTATCAGATAAACTGTGGCAATATTGCAGCGCTGGTGTTCAAGTAGACCCTATTTTACTTAATAATGGCCCCAAAGCACAAGGGTAGTGATGCTGACAGTTTGGATGTGCCCAAGAGAAGCCGTAAATTGCTTTCCTTAAGTGAAAAGGTAAAAGTTCTTGACTTAATAAAAAAAAAAAAATTGTATGCTGAGGTTGCTAAATCCATGGCAAGAATGAATTTTCTATCCATGAAATTGTGAAGAAGAAAAAAGAAATGCTTGCTAGTTTTGCTGTTGCACCTCAAACTGCAAAAATTATGGCCACAGTGCATGATAACTGCTTAGTTAAGATGGAAAAGGCATTAAACTTGTACAATAAGATATTTTGAGAGAAAAAGAGAGAGACCACACTCACATAACTTTTATTACAGAATATTGTTATAGTTGTTCTACTTTAATGTTAGTTATTGTTGTTAATCTCTTACTGTGCCTAATGTATAAATTAAACTTTATCATAGGTATGTGTGTCTAGGAAAAACATAGTATATATAGGGTTTTGTTTTATCCAGTTTTAGGTATCCACTGGGGGTCTTGGAATGTATCCCCTGTGGTTAAGGGGGGACTACTGTCTTCAATATTTTCAAAGTTTGGGTCCTTCACTCATGGCTGTTACCTCCTTTGCACTGTTTCTTTTTTTCTCCTGGAAACAGCTTTGTTCTAAGACAGAAGGGCCTTCATGTTGACACACTTTGTCCCTTATATCTGCCTTTTCCATACATCATCCATCCTTTTTTTTTTTTTTTTTTTTCCAGCAGGATGGGACAGGCCTGAACTCTGGCCCTCAAGGACACTGAGGCAGGAGATGCCCTGTCCCAGGGAAAGGCCCAGACACCAGCCATTTGCAGCTCAGAGTGTAGTCAGCTCTGGAGGCTCCAGACAAAACAGCAGGGCTGTCTCATCAGACTGAGCACAGGAAAGAGGGGTCCACGGACAGGCTGCATCACAGTGGGTTCAGGATGCAGCAGGCCCTGGATGCAGGGCCCAGGTTTAGGGATGGAATCATAAGCAGAGCCACAGGCTGTGCAGGGAGGGGCTGGCCATAGAGCAGGGCAGCCGCTGAGGCACAGGCAGCTCTGGGCAGTGGTCCTTTATTTTCTTTTCTTAGTACAAAGACAAGTACAACAACATATGCTCATTTTAAAAGATTTCGAGGAATAAAGTGAGAGAGTCCTTCAGCTCATGTCTTTATTTCCATTTTACAGATGAGTAAACTGAGGCGTTTATTCCCTATGAGCAAAAAAACTGGGCTCTCATTTGCCTGAGTGACACTAGCAGCTCAGCAACTCATGGGGGGAAACCGAGGTCCTGGGGGGGGGGCTCAGGCAGTTGTAAACAATTGGTTCACTTGAATGCAATGTTTTCCTCTAGGTCACTGTTGGCAAATCAATATTCAATTGTGCCACCCAGTGTGGTACCTGCCTCCCTGCTCAGGGATGACAGAGAAAAACAGACCTGATGAAATCTAAATAGAGGTGTCCTGAGACACCCAATAGCGACGTGTGCAGATGGTTCCCAAGGAGTGTGTTAATCTGAGGCTGTCGAATTACCTGAGCAGCTGCCTCTGCTACCGGCATCCTCGCTCAGGACAGAGAAATAACTTCTCTTGCGGTGGTTATCTGGAGCAAGCCGATCCATTTTTCTCCTTTATTACCGCTGAATTTCAGGCAAGTGTCTGCCCCCCTTTTCTTAATGTTGGGCTTATTTGATGACTCCACTAGGCCTGGTGGAGGGGGGCCAGAGCAAGCCCTGCAGCGAGGAGGACTCGGCCCCAGAGCCCGCCTGCCCGAGGCTTCAATCAGGGTGTGTGATGGGTGTGTGGCCGGACATCCCCCCGTTCAGAACTGTCATCCCCATCAGTACAGTGGGACCGTGAGTTTCCCTTCCTTCCCTTTCCCCTGCTCTGTGGATGGCTGTGCCCCAACCTGAGGCATCCGTGAATGGGTCGAGGTGGGGAATTCTCTGGAGTGTTGTCTGGGAGGAGGCATTTCCAAAGGAGACCCCCAGTTCCCAGAGGGGTGAAGATTTCACATCTGCTCAGTGAGACTCCTGACTGGAGGAGGACACGCTGGGGCTCTGGGTCCTTCTTAACACTGAGGATTACTAACATGGATGGTGCTCCCTCCTCCCGGGCCTGGTGCCACGAGCTTCATGCAATTACCTCCCTCAGGTCTCATTTTGCAAGTGAGGGACTGAGGCACGAAGAGGTGGAGCACTTTGCCCAAAGGCACAGCGATGGGAAGCGGCCTCCCTGGAGTTCCAGCTCAGGCAGGGGGTTCCACACACCTTTGCTGGAGAGTGGAGAACAAATGTGTGAAAGGAACTTCCTGAGCACTGGTCCACGCAGCCCATCCTCTGTATCCACAGTGGCGGAGGCGTGGCCAAGCAGCTGCAGCTCCCATTTGGTAGGTTGCTTTTCTAGATAATTCTTTCTTGGGGGGGAGGGGCGGTGCCCTATGTATTATAGGCTGTTTTGTAGCATCCCTGGCCTCTGTCCCCTAGACGCCAGTAGTACCCCCTGAGTCATGACAATTGAAAATATCTCCATAAATTGCTAAATGTTCCCTGGGGGCCAAGTACCCCCCAGTTGATAACCACAGGTGCATGGGCAAAAACAGACTTTGGATCAGAGATGTGAGTTTTTGTCCCTGCTGCACCCTTTACTTGCTGTGTGACCACAAACTTGTTTCTGAACTGCTCCAAGCCTCTGATTTTCATCAGGAACACACAGATGAACCAACCTAACAGAACTCTTTAATGGATTAAATTGATTCTCATGAGAAAAGGCCTGGTACACAGTAGGTGCTCAATAAATATTGGTGGTTGTAAGTGGCTCAAAAAAGCACTTCGCTTCCAGAAGGGCAGGCATGACCTCCAGAAAAATCTCACTCGGCAGCCTCGCTCTGGGAAAGAGAAATAGAAAATATTCTCATTCCAAAGTGTAAATATCAGAGGCTTGGTAAGATTTCTGAAAATAAACATTTTGTATGGAAGGGAAGAAAGGAAGGTGGGAGAGAGGGGAGGGGGTGGAGGTGGAGGCCCAATGTTTAAGAATTGGGGTAGCACACATAAAAATCTGATTTCCTTTTCTCCTGAAAAATCAGGAGGTCTGACCACCCCGGGTATGGCCTGGACAGTCGCTGGAGCTGGGTGGCTTCTGCCCCCCCTATGGGCCTCACTTAGTCTCTCTGCCCGGACTCCATCCCCACCACTCCTGACGGTCCCTCAGCTCTGGGCCTGAGCACCAGCATCGTGTTCCCCCTGCTGTGTTCCTGTCCCCTGAACATGTTACCCCCCCGACCTCGGGAGGATGCCAGCGGGTGACCCTGAGCTGGAGGGTCAGCCCTGAGATTCTTTGTTTTTTTTAATAGGAATAGAAAAGAGTTTTATTTGAGCCAACGTGAGGACTCTAGACCAGAAGACAGCCTCTCAGATAATGCTGAGGAACTGCTCTGGAGAAGCATGGTTTCCTCTCAGAACAAAGAACATCACACGAGTCAGGGATACATTCCTTGAAGGTTTCAAAAAAAAGCAGGTCAGCACATACACAGGGAGTCTGTATGGCCTTGGCACCTGGGAAGGGAATCTTATCATGGAAGGAGTACCAGCTTCGGCTTTCCAGGAAAGAAGGCATTTAATCTTTATTTTTAATATGGATATTCTTTACTTCTGGTCAGTGTGCCCTTTTCTTTAATAATTAAAGCAGATATACAATATATGTTTTAGGCCACAGATAGGCTATTCTAGTTAGCATAAACTTCAAGTTAACTCACGTATAAGCCAGAATGATTCCCCATACATCAATATGTGAAATTTTCTTTCATCATTTCCCCCCTTTGGTCATAAATCTTTTGATAGAAAGCATTGATAATTAAAATATTTGTCCCTTGATGCCAGGGTAGTTGTGGGCTGCCCTGCTCCATCTGTCCCTTGGTGCTATGTATTATGACTACTTCTTTCTATCTTTCTTCCTTCCTCTCTCTCTCTTTCTTCCTTTCTTCCTTTTTATTTTTTTAAATGGTAATAGATTTGCCTAGTTATCCTTGTTTAGGAGAAATTAATTGAAGTAGTGGACAAACACAGTGGTATACACTGTCAGGGAAGCATTCTATAGGCTATACACATTATCAATCATATCCAGTTAACACACAAACATTGTACGCGTGCTTTTAGCAGTAGACTGAAAGCAAGCTGGGATACGTGTCATGAATAGCTTGATGATAAGGAAAAGAATGATAATACGTATTATGAAAATAATAATCATCTGTAACACAGAGCAAAGACAGTGCTTACTCATGAAGGGTGTCAACTAAATCAGTCATTTAAAGGGTCAGTTTTTCTTACATCTTGTAACCAACTTGACTTTTGGGAAATTCTTTCTGGGTGCATCTCAACATCTCCAGAGGTATTGATATAAGTGCAGCAAGTAGTATGAGCAATAGCACAGATACCTTCTTGTTTGGCCAGGAGAAAGTCTAAGGCAATCCTGTTACCTAATACTACTTGGGCTAAGGAACTTAGGGATGTCTGTTAAGCTGCAACGCTCTTTGCAATCTTTTTAGCTATTTGACCAAAGATGGCTGATAGATTTCTGACATCTCTTTGTTTACATACACTCTCACATTAGGAACCAAGATTCTCAAAGGATTTTCCCACCAGGTATCTTGGTATCTTGCTAACATGATTCTCTTGACTCTGTCACGAAGGGAGAAAAGAGGTTCCTCTCCTTCCTGATGTATAGACAATGGGGCAACAGAAGGTTCTAATAAACATACACCTTCTATTTGTCAGCTATTAAGACGTTTATGAGCCCATCCTTGGGAAGGTGACTCAATTCCAGTACCACCTATGAAGACAAAACCTGGGGAGCAAAGGTGATCCCTCCCAGAGGGCTCTCACTGACAGCCTCACTAATTGGAAATTTTGTCACACAGTAGTAAACTAAGTATATGGCATTCGATATAAGGGAGTTGCTGGCATAGTTTACTCACATTTTTTCTCTTTAATACATTTTTCGATTAAGTAAGGTACAGAGTGAGGGAGTCCTGGGGTAAATCCTGTGCTCGGTCTCTAAGAATTGAGGATAGTATCAGACAAGGGATGGACATATTAATACGTGGAAGAAAGCTCTGAGATTTTATGACCATCTCAGCTCAATGTCACCTCCTTGGAGGGGACTTCCTTGACCACCTGAGACAAAACAGTCCCCGCCCACCCCCCCTCACTCTTCATCCCATTGCTCCATCAGGAAATGCCAACAGTGGATGGGCTGCTGTCCCTGGGCCAGGCTTCACAGTGGCTGGTGGAGGACTGTCCTCACGCTTGTGTCACAGAGGGAATTGTTCCCAGTCAAAGGCAGGCCAGGCTGCGCAGAAGGCAGGATGCTGCTTCCCCCCTCTCCACAGCGGTCTTGCAAAAACTCGGACACCGGTATGCGATCACTAGAGCAACCTGTGCTCTCTTTTGGCCAAAAGACCCCCCAGTCACCTTCACTTGTCCTTTAAACACAAGCTAGGATCCAGCACACAGTGGGTCCCTTATCATCACTCCATCATCATGGCAGCCGAGGAAGAGGGCTCAGGAGGCCCGGTTCTGGCTCTGTTCCGATGGTTCGTCCCTCTGTCTCTTCCCTTCCCCCATCTCTCTCCACAAGGTAGAGCAGCCACAGTGCTAAGCCCTTTCTACACGTTACCTCATTTGATTCTCCCCAGAATCCTATCAGGCAGCCTCTTGGATTAGCCCTGTTTCCCAGGGAGGGTATAAACCTCCAAGACACTCAGAGACCCCCGTCAGGTGACAGGGCCGGAGGTGGAGGGCTGGGAATTGAACTCAGGTTGGCCGACCCTCAAGGCCTGTGATCACGCACAACACAGTCCCCTGTGTGACCTGGGGCAAGACACAGATTTAAGACAGCAAGAAAAAAGACATGGGCAGAAGGAAAAGGGTAGAGAGGAAGTGAGAGGAAGAGACATCTTGTCTCCAAATTGTGGCGGGAACTTGAGAAAACACTTGTCCATTTTGGGCCTCAGTTTCCCCTCTGAAAAATGCGAGGAGGAGAGCTGGTCTGGGTGGTCGTAGGTGGTGCGCTCTAGACCCCTCCCCAATCCCAGAAAGCCACGCCCTCCCTGAGGCCGGCCAGAGGATGTCATCTGTCTCCCAGCCCATCTCCAGCAGCAGCAGCAGCGTTTCCACAAGCTCTTTCCTCAAGGCACTGAGGGATAAGGGAGATGGGTGTCCTCTGAGCATTCTCGGGGAGCAGAGGACCTGCTGAGCAGAGCATGGGCAGGGAGATACCTTCAAAACTCCAAAGAACCTCGGTGCCAGTGAACTTCTCCGAGTCCTCCCTGCATCCCGGCCGGTTCCAGGGGGCCACCTGGGGCAGCTCCTTGAAGTCCTTCCTCAGCACTCCTGCTTCCCACCGTTCCTCCAACCTGGCCCTTGTGACCTGGCTCCCAGGCCCCTTGCCCCCCTGTTCCCTTCTCCGGATTCCCAGTGACAGTGGGATCCCAGTTCCCTGTGCAGCCTGGGAGCAGAAGCCCTCCTTGCTCCTGGCCTGGCCCCCCTCCCTGAGGCCTACTCTTGCCCCTCCCTGGGATCTGGGTTCCGGGTGGAACAGGGGGTCCAGCCCCAACTTCTGCCCCCAGAGGCCCGAGAGACACCTGGGCGTTGGGAACCAACGGAGGATCACCCGGCTGTACTTCAGCCAGAGGCTCGGATCACAGCCTGGATGGACAGGGGGCTCAGGAGGCTGGGGTCACTGACTGCCCGTATCATCCATCCACATTTCAGTGACGTCCTGATGGTGCCCAAAGGATGCTCACCAGCTGGAACCAGTGACACTGACCTTGGAGAGGCCAGGGAATCAGAGGGAAAACCCATTTATGGACCCTCAGGTATGTGCCCGTACCACATCATGGGTTTGCCTGAGATAATACATTTAATTGTTTCACTAGGACAGCTGTCTCCCAGCAAGCCATTGCCCTTCTCTGGGCCTCAGTTTCTCCCTCTGTGAAATGGGTTTTGGCCAGAGCCAGGTCTCTTTGGACCCTCCCACTCTAGGATTCTGAAGTATAACAGGTAGATCAATAACCTACCTGAGCCTTAGTTTCCCCCTCTGTGAAATGGGTGTGGGCCTGGAGGGCACTTCTCTAAGGTCTTTCCCATCCTGGGATTCCCCTGAGCCTCAATTTCTCCTTCTTTGAACTAGGGTGGTAACACCCCCCCACCTTGCCAGGGCTGGCTGTGAGGACGCAGTGAGATGTGCATGAGATGCCAGGTGCAGCGCTGGCACCCTGACAGGTGGGGCAGGCAGGGTGTCCGTCCACCCACTTCCACCCCAGGACATTTGCTGCCATTTCCTGAGACTCTGCTGAGACATCACTGGTCTAAGCTTTTCATCAGCATTTTACCACTTTGTCCTCACAACCCACAGAGGGGCTGAGATAAAGGTCCTGGGTGATCCATTTGAAATGCAAACTCTCCTGTCCTCCAGCTGCTTAAAGCACCACAGAGGGCCCCCTACTCCTAAAGCAAAGACCCCAACACTGAGTTTGACTTCAAGGCCCCCGTGAGGCCAGCTCCTGCCCCGGCCCCTCCAGCCCCACCCACACAGACCCAAGTGTGGAAACTGAGGCTCAGAGAGATGGCAAGACTCCCCAGGGCCACCCGCCTGGAGACGGCAGAGCCGGATTCAAACCCAGGACCATCGGGTTCAGTCCCTGGGCTCCACCAGCCCCATAGGCCGCCCAGAAATGCCGCCTCCAGGGAGTTCGTGCCCTGCCCACCCCACCACCACCCGGGCCTTGTCACAGATGGAAGAGATGCTTCTTCCCCAAGTCTGTTTCACAGTCACAGGCTGTCCAGCCCAGGGCGCTCAGTGACCCACGCTCCGCTTGCTTCCTGCCCTGGCCCTCCCTGCAGGCTCAGAAGCTGATTTGCTTCCCCCAAATTCCCCACATCCATCCATGTAGACAGGAGCCCTTGGGAGGCGCCGGAGGCTCTGATCTGTGTCGGCCTCATTTGCCGAGGACACGGGAGCCTTTGAAGGGGATGACTGATTCTTAACCACGTGGTTTGGGTCCAGCCCGAGGCCTGTGTGGACACTCCTCAGGCTCCTCATTAAAGAGCTAAAAGGGTTGGTTTTAAAGGAGCTGAGGACAACGCAGCTGGTGTGTCTCCTCTGCCCTTAGTAGGGTCTTTAGAAGTGTCTAGACGCAGTCACACAGGGATCAGTTAAGAGGCATCTGTGGTGGTTCAGCTGAGAGCAGAGCAGCTGCGGTGGAGACAGCAGGCATGGGTGGACAGGAATGGCTTCAGGGGGACTGAGAGGGCTTGGTGCCAGTGAAGGGCACAGCACCGACGCTGGTCAGAGGGCACGGGAGCTGTAGAAAAGCTGATAATAAGCGCTGGTGAATTGCTCCATGGGCCACCAGCAGGAAAGACAGACATGTCCCTGAAGGGCCACTCTGCACTCACAACGATGTGGGGAGCTCTTCACAGGTCTGGGGACCACAGGTAAAAGTGGTGGGGATGTGAGCAGAGGTGATCGAAACACCTGCATGGTGTATGACAGGTTGGGCTTTGTCCTCGGTGCTTTTCATGGACACATGCGATAATTCTCACAACAGTGCTGTGAGGTATGTGCTGTTAGCATCCTATTTTACAGATGAGACCCAGAGAGGTTTAGTAACTTGCCCAAGGTCACACAGCAAGTTAGTGGCAAAACTGGGACTTGCATTCAGGCAATAGTTCCTAAGTCCATACTCTTAACTATTATTCTAGGAGATAACTATGCAGTTACTGCTCTGAGGGAGTTGCAAAGCCATAAAATAAAATCCATGGGCAAACTGGATGAAGGGAGAGAATTTCTGGCTGTAGGGACCAGAGAAGGCTTCCCTGGGGAGGCAGCATTTTAACCCAGTCTTAAAAGGTGGGGAATTTTTGAATAGGCAAAACTGTAACCTACCAGTCAGGACTGTTATTTCACACAGCACAAACTCTCTCTGGTCAATTTCAGGGAAACTTTGTTTCCAAGTGGTGGGCTGGAGTGCATCTGATCTCAGGACACTCATCACAGGATGGCATCCAAGCTGGGAAGATTAGGAAAGAAAGCCTCTGGCATGTTTAGGTTCTGTCTCTTAAAACAGGAATTCCATAAGCAGAGTAAGAGGTTTCTGTTACTGGGTGACAACCAACAATGGTAGACGCTCACTCAGTCCACGTTGTAATGGAGGAATTTGAGCGGAGAAATCACAAATGCAAGGGTGCATGGGGGAGGGGGTGGGGGGAAGCTCTAGATGCATTGGAGGATACTGTTTGGCTAGAGCAGGAAAACAAAAACACAAGGTTCTGTCTTAACCAAAACATGCATCATGGCTCCCTGCTGTGTTGTTAGAAAAGCCTGGGCAGGTGGATTTAATGTGTTTGTTAAAAAATAGTCAAAAGAAGTTCTGAGAAAAGATCAGTCTCTGAGGGTCCTTGGTCTTGAAATGCCCTAAGTCACTTCATTGCGCTCAGCTCTTGTTTGACCATGGACTAAAGTGCACAGAGGCACCTGTGGAAATGCAGTGGTCTCTCCAGCCTTCTGCACGTCTGCCACTACCTCTATATTGCTTTCTGCAAATGGTAAAAAGAATGGGAATTCTTTCCACTAAAGATTCAGAAAAAGGAAGTGCATTCCTGAAGAGGCAGGAAGCAGTGGCTTAGGAAAAACAACAAAAAAGTGGGTTTTAATTTTCTGGAATGTAAAGAAAATATTTTCATTCTTGGAAACATAGGACAAAGGATACTGAGTAACCTTAAGTTTTCTCTGAAAAGAGAATCCAAGCCAAAGGTTTTAAAAACTTCATTAAATGTCACGTTATAGGTTATACCCCCAATTTCAAACATCAGTGAATGTATTATTTTTATCCCATTCCAGTCCTTCAAAGAGGATCAGTTCCCATTTAGACTATAAGTGCTCCGTGATTAACCATGAACTTCCTATTATTATTCTTTCATTTTCACTGCCAACTTTCTATCTTTAATTTTTTAAAAAGCAATTTCCACTTTGGTTTATTCCAGCTTGAATTCTACCAACCCCACTCATCAAAAACAAAAACAAAAACAAAAATAGCTAGTTCAAATTCCAAAGATCTAACCAGTGTAGGAAAGTTGGAAAATACAAAAATCTTATCACCTAGAAAAACCAAGGCTATGGCATATTTTCTTTTTTTTCTATAAATGCAGAAGAATAAAAACAGAACAAGATGAGGATAAAACTCTACACACACAGTTCGCTGTGCGATATTTTAAAGAACAAATTACGTTTCCAAAAAAAGATTTTAATGGCAGGAAAATGGCTCATGATAAATGTTAAGCAAAAGTTCTGGGTCTAAAAACGTCTATTGAGTGCAAGACATGTATATGTACTATATAAAAACATACCAAACATCAATCGTGATTATCTCGGGGTATAAACCTCTTGTTATATTCTGCACTACCAACTTGGAACAGCAAACATGTATCACTTTTAAGGATCAGGAAAAAATTAATGCCACTTGGAGGAAAGGCAGTAGGAACCTTATATTTCTAACTAATGGCGCTCTAAACAGCTTATAAATGTTTTGTTTCAAAAGCAAAGTATTAGGCTGGAGGATGAGGGTGCAGGTGCGGGCGGTCGGGCGGACGGATGGGGGAGCATGCGCCTTCGGACAGTGGGTGGGAGCAGGGTGGGGAGCATGCGCGTTCGGACAGTGGGTGGGAGGGGGGGTGGGGTGGAGCATGCGCGCTCGGACAGTGGGTGGGCGAGCAGAGGAGGCGCTGCGGCTCTCTGGTATAAAAGGCCCTTGGAGAGCTCTGAGATTGGAGATCGTCTTTGCTGCTTCACCTGCTTCCCCTGGAGCTCAGGGTCCTTCAGCCTGCGGAGCGCTGAGCACAGAGCAGACATGGGAAGAGGGATGTTGAGCACGCTCCAGTTGGGGCTGTTGCTTCTGGCACTGCTCCTGCTCCAGCAGGTTTATTCACAGGTTTCCACCCCAAGCCCACCCGGCCCTGCAACCACTTTCAGGGCAAGCACCGCCAAGGGAGGCGTCAGCGCCTTGCAGTCTACAGTCAATGTCCTCTTGCTTTCACTTGCCCTCCTTTTTCAGCTCTACTGTTGAGAGTCTCAGGCTGAGAAATAGCTTTATTGTTCCAATTCATCTTTTCAAACCCAAATCAAACGGCTTCTGGATGTCCAGTGTGGGAAAGAAGACAACAGTTCCTCATCGAGTCTATCGATTCCACTCCATATTTTACTGACAGATAATGTTGAGAACATCAAATTTGACTGGTTTGAAGATCATCTGAAGAATGTGACTCGATATGAAATCTGCAGAATTTTGTGTACAAGACTGGAAGGGAAGCCAGTAGCCAAAATTAGTAAATGATCTGATGTCATTAATTAGGTCTTAAGGAATATGGACTCTTAAAGCTCTACCTTGAAAATAAGAATCGATTTAAACTTGATCTAGAGAAAAAGGATGGGGTGGGGAATGGAGAGGTTTCATTTTGATTCAGCAAATCTTTAGCGCCATTAAAATATTGGGTAACAGCAAAAGCTTTTGTGATTCTCTTTATGTACATGGGAAGGGGCCTCTATTGTTACTGTAGAGCAGTGCTAATTTAATGCCAATATACTCTAAAGTTTTAAATTGTTAAGCTTTCGCTGTTTTCCTGGGAGCTCAACGCTTTCCTCTGTGGTTTTGGATTTAACATTGCGTTTGAATTTGTATGTAGAAATTGACACATGTCAGAGCAATGATGCGTTGGAATCTGTTCTGAATCCAAGAATAATGAGTACGTCTTGCTTATGCCCTTATAAAGGCTAATGGTAGGCACTCTCCCATCACACATTCCCATCCAACGAGAGGGCCAGATTCATTTAGCTACCATACTTAATCTGATTCCAAAGAACAGAAGTGCATTGACTCCAACCAACCTTAAAATGCTGCTTTTTATGGACAGATAGAGGGGACCCTGCTTCCTCTGAGCCATGTCAATGAGACTTGTTCTCCATGGAGGTAGGTGCTGGTTTATTTTCATTCCTCATCAGAAATGAGACTTATTCCAAACACCGTCTTCAGTCACACGGTTTGACCTGCAGCGTTTATTCTGCCGAGCAAAGGCCTGGGTGGGAGTCCAGGGGGGCACGAAACAGGCACTGGGCAGTAATTCCTTTGGCCAGGTGGGCTGCCCAGGTCTCAGCTGCAGGGGCAGCTAAGCAGCCCAGAGTTCCTCGAAACACCAAAACAAAATTGTGGGGTTTTCCCCCAGTTCATGAAGGTGTAACCTCAAATGCTGCTCACAAGCCTTCTGTGTGCACATCATCAGGTCTACTAGTCTCTTGACAAATCTTTGGTGGGGGGTTTGCTAAGTCCCAGGCATTTGGTAGCATTTTCCCACTTCTTATCTTATTTCTTCTCTAAGGAATGAATGGCGGAATTTCAGCCACTAGGCTCAGGCTGATGGAGATAGCCCAGTGGAGTAGTTAAGACCATAGGCTTAACTACTACATAGACCTGGGTTCAAATTCTGGGTCCACTAAGTACCAGGAGGTGACGTCGGGGAGGTCACTTTGTGTCTGTTAGTTCCGGTCCCACCTCATGGAAAATCACAATAATAGAACCTGCCTGTTGGACTGTTGTGAAGATTAGATGAGATACTACATGTCAAGTGCTTGTCACCATCCCGACACAAATTTGTGCTCAAATAAGCTGGTGAATTTGAATCGCTCCTTAACTTCTCTCCTGCATTCTCTCTGAATTCATCAGTCTCATTAAAAGAACCCAGAGGCCCCCTGCCTTATCCACCCTGGGGACCGTACCACTGCCATCTGGGGAAAGCGTTGCCTATATGGTGGAGTCTGGGCCAGGGAAGGCGGGAAGGAGCACTTATGGAGATTCGACCACCTGCCTGACCCTATGTGAAGCATTTCCAAGCAAGCTCTCTCTCTGAGTCATCTCAGTGCCAGGGAACTTTCCCTATCCCACTTTGCAGAAAAGGAAGTAGGGGCTCAGGTAGGTTTCGTGACCTCCCCCCATCAAGCTCTCGTAGCTGATTAGAGCCAGTGCCAGGACTTGAGCCCTGGTCGCTCTGACACCAAAGGGCATGTGCTTTTCTGACACTTCTATGGGAGCTTGGAAACCGCTGGAAGGATCATCCAGGGACGGGGTCTATGTGCCAGGGTTGGGCACTTGCTCGACGGATGTCAAGGAAGGTAGGAAGTGGTTGGAGGTGAGGAAGCCAACAGGAGCCAGCCAGGCAGCCTGGGCTAAGCATCCGGGGCTTTCTGCATGTGCGTGTAATCTGTGCCAGCCACGAGGCCCACGGCCTGTATCTCAGCTCTGCCGCCATGGAGACTCCAACATGTTCCCTCTCTCTTCTGTGCCTGTTTCCTCCCCTGTAAGGTGGAGATAGCAATAATCTCTCCATCTTCGGGCTGTCGGACATATTAAATCAGAGCCACTGGCGCTGTGCCTTACACAGGGTAAGTGCAGAATAGGCGTTACTGATACATCACAGGCAGCAAGCTGGTGGGCAAGCATGGCTTTTCCCTGCAGTCCTGGTTCTGAGAAAGGGCCAGCTGCCCTGTGGGGACATAACTCACCACATAGAAGCCCAAACTCTTGCTTTCACATTCTATTTTTTAAGGATAAGTCTACTGGCCAGATTCCCTTATGAATAATGGCCACACTTCTCTCCCTGGGAAGTTTCAGGAAGGTAGTAACAGTGTAGGTTCTGCTGTGGTGCCATCAGCAAAGAGAGTGATGAGCCTATCTCTGGCTAGATGCACCCGGCTTCAAATCCTGGCCCCTATAGCGTACAGGCAGTAACAGCAAACATTGATGGAGCTGAGCATTTTCCTCATAACCATTCGAAGTAGTTCTCTTATGGTTATCCCCAGTCTACAGATGATGAAACAGAAGCATACAGGGGTTAAATTATCCCCAGTCTCACCTGTAGCAAGTAGACTGAGGGTAGTTTAACCCCTGCTGTTATTGTGCATTTTTGGATAATTCACTTAACCTCTCTGAACCTCAGTGCAGGTAATGAAATAGAGGATAAGGGCCCCCACTTCACAGGGCTGCTGTCAGGGGGTGGTGGTGAAGTCCTGCATGTGAAGCGCCCCACCCAAGGCTTGGTCCCCGTGTAAAACTGGCGAGAAGATACCAAAGGTGCTACCTGAGAGAAGAGCCCTCCAGCTTTCCAGGGCCTGTGGAGCCAGCCGGATGTGAGGTGTTTATTTGCAAGAGAGGTGCTTGGTTATTCCAGACAAGATATGAGGGGAGGAAAAGAAACCACAGGCCTTCCCGTCCTCCCCCATCCCCACACACAACATTGATTCCAGGGGCCACTAGCATTGCAGGCATATCGACTGACTGGCCTGGAGGGGACCTTCAGGGTAATCTGTGGCGCAGGTACAGTGGGTTGTGAACCTGCTCTGCTGGCACGTGGATCATAGAGATTAAAGGTGCCCATAAAGCTACAAGGGGTGTGGTTGGCCTCCAGCCAGGGTTGGGGAGGAGCTGGCCATCCAGGATAATCGGTGGAAAGACGGTGAGCAGCTTGATGGTTCACCCGCTGCTGCCCAGGTGGGAGCTGCAGCCAGAAGTGGGGGGCAAAGGTGCTGTGTGAGGTTTCTGAGCACCCAGGCAGATGAGTTATATGTTGGGGTGCAAAACAGAGGGGGTCATGGTTGGACTCACTCCTTGGATTCAAATCTCGGTTCCATCCCCTATGAGCTGTGTAACCTCATGTGTCACATTCCTACCCTCTGTGCCTCAGTTTCCTCCCCCTGTAAAATGGGGTTATGAAGAGTTCCTGCCTCATGGGATGGTTGTGAGGATCAAACGGGTTATGCCCAGAGAGGTTAAAAATGTGCCTACCTGTGGTCTGTGCCACGTGGGTGTTTGGTATTGTCGTGTTGACTGGAAAAAAAAAAGCCTAACCTAAAAGTTGAGAATTATGTTTTATTTGGGCCATTACTGAGAACTATAATCCAGGAACCAACCTCTTAGAGAGCTCTGAGAGACTGTTCCAAAGGTTAGGGAGGAGCTAGGATACATAAGATTTTTTGCTAAAAAAAAAAACCCTCCGAACTGAAAAACACAAAGTCAAATATCAAAGATTACCACTAATCACAAAAAACGGACATCTCAGGTTGATGATTTTAGTGCTTTTCTATGTATGGGAAGATGCGAGAGTCTGGGCTCATTGAAATTATTCCTTTCATATGCACCTTAGCTATCTAGGGTCAGTATCCTGTTTTTCTCCATCCTGAATCCCCTCAGGCTGCACTGCTGGGAGTGGCTGCAGTGGCTAGTGGTTTTGTTTGTTTTTTAAAATTTTTGAATTTTATTTTATTTATCTTTTTATACAGCAGGTTCTTATTAGTCATCAATTTTATACACATCAGTGTATACATGTCAATCCCAATCTCCCAATTCAGCACACCCCCACCCCCACTCCCCTGCGGCTTTCCCCCCTTGGTGTCCATACGTTTGTTCTCTACATCTGTGTCTCAATTTCTGCCCTGCAAACCAGTTCATCTGTACCATTTTTCTAGGTTCCACATATATGCGTTAATATACGATATTTGTTTTTCTCTTTCTGACTTACTTCACTCTGTGTGACAGACTCTAGATGCATCCACGTCTCAACAAATGACCCAATTTCGTTCCTTTTTATGGCTGAGTAATATTCCATTGTATATATGTACCACTTCTTCTTTATCCATTCGTCTGTCAATGGGCATTTAGGTTGCTTCCATGACCTAGCGATTGTAAATAGTGCTGCAATGAACATTGGGGTGCATGTGTCTTTTTGAATTATGGTTTTCTCAGGGTATATGCCAAGTAGTGGGATTGCTGGATCATATGGTAATTCTATTTTTAGTTTTTAAAGGAACCTCCGTACTGTTCTCCATAGTGGCTGTATCAATTTACATTCCTACCAACAGTGCAAGAGGGTTCCCTTTTCTCCACACCCTCTCCAGCATTTGTTGTTTATAGATTTTCTGATGATGCCCATTCTAACTGGTGTGAGGTGATACCTCATTGTAGTTTTGATTTGCATTTCTCTAATAACAAGTGATGTTGAGCAGCTTTTCATGTGCTTCTTAGCCATCTGTATGTCTTCTTTGGAGAAATGTTTATTTAGGTCTTCTGCCCATTTTTGGATTGGGTTTTTTGTTTTTTTAATATTGAGCTGCATGAGCTGTTTATATATTTTGGAGATTAATCCTTTGTCCATTGATTCATTTGCAAATATTTTCTCCCATTCTGAGGGTTGTCTTTTCGTCTTGTTTATGGTTTCCTTTGTTGTGCAAAAGCTTTGAAGTTTCATTAGGTCCCATTTGTTTATTTTTGTTTTTATTTCCATTACTCTAGGAGGTGGATCAAAAAAGATCTTGCTGTGATTTATGTCAGAGAGTGTTCTTCCTATGTTTTCCTCTAAGAATTTTATAGCGTCCTGTCTTACATTTAGGTCTTGAATCCATTTTGAGTTTATTTTTGTGTATGGTGTTAGGGAGTGTTCTAATTTCATTCTTTTACATGAGGCTGTCCAGTTTTCCCAGCACCACTTATTGAAGAGGCTGTCTTTTCTCCATTGTATATCCTTGTGTCCTTTGTCATAGATTAGTTGACCATAGGTGTGTGGGTTTATCTCTGGGCTTTCTATCTTGTTCCATTGATCTATGTTTCTGTTTTTGTGCCAGTACCATATTGTCTTGATTACTGTAGCTTTGTAGTATAGTCTGAAGTCAGGGAGTCTGATTCCTCCAGCTCCATTTTTTTCCCTCAAGACCACTTTGGCTATTCGGGGTCTTTTGTGTCGCCATACAAATTTTAAGATTTTTTGTTCTAGTTCCATAAAAAATGCCATTGGTAATTTGATAGGGATTGCATTGAATCTGTAGATTGCTTTGGGTAGTATAGTCATTTTCACAATATTGATTCTTCCAATCCAAGAACATGGTATATCTCTCCATCTGTTGGTATCATCTTTAATTTCTTTCATCAGTGTCTTATAGTTTTCTGCATACAGGTCTTTTGTCTCCCTAGGTAGGTTTATTCCTAGGTATTTTATTCTTTTTGTTGCAATGGTAAATGGGAGTGTTTCCTTAATTTCTCTTTCAGATTTTTCATCATTAGTGTATAGGAATGCAAGTGATTTCTGTGCATTAATTTTGTATCCTGCTACTTTACCAAATTCATTGATTAACTCTAATAGTTTTCTGGTGGCATCTCTATGTATAGTATCACGTCATCTGCCAACAGTGACAGTTTTACTTCTTCATTTCCAATTTGTATTCCTTTTATTTCTTTTTCTTCTCTGATTGCTGTGGCTAGGACTTCCAAAACTATGTTGAATAATAGTGGTGAGAGTGGACATCCTTGTCTTGTTCCTGATCTTAGAGGAAATGCTTTCAGTTTTCCACCATTGAGAATGATGTTTGCTGTGGGTTTGTTTTATATGACCTTTATTATGTTGATGTAGGTTCCCTCTATGCCCACTTTCTACAGAGTGTTTATCATAAATGGGTGTTGAATTTTGTCAAAAGCTTTTTATGTATCTATTGAGATGATCATATGGTTTTTATTCTTAAATTTGTTAATGTGGTGTATCACATTGATTGATTTGCATATATTGAAGAATCCTTGCATCCCTGGGGTAAATCCCACTTGATCATGGTGTATGATCCTTTTCATGTGTTGTTGGATTCTGTTTGCTAGTATTTTGTTGAGGATTTTTGCATCTATATTCATCAGTGATATTGGTCTGTAATTTTCTTTTTTTGTAGAATCTTTGTCTGGTTTTGGTATCAGGGTGATGGTGGCCTCATAGAAAGAGTTTGGGAGTGTTCCTTCCTCTGCAATTTTTTGGAAGAGTTTGAGAAGGATGGGTGTTAGTTCTTCTCTAAATGTTTGATAGAATTCACCTGTGAAGCCATCTGGTCCTGGACTTTTGTTTGTTGGAAGATTTTAATCACAGTTTCAATTTCATTACTTGTGATTGGTCTGTTTATATTTTCTATTTCTTCCTGGTTCAGTCTTGGAAGGTTATACCTTTCTAAGAATTTGTCCATTTCTTCCAGGTTGCCCATTTTATTGGTATAGAGTTGCTCTAGTAGTCTCTTAGGATTCTTTGTATTTCTGTGGTGTCTGTAGTAACTTCTCCTTTATCATTTCTAATTTTATTGATTTGAGTCCTCTCCCTCTTTTTCTTGATGAGTCTGGCTAAATGTTTATCAATTTTGTTTATCTTCTCAAAGAACCAGCTTTTAGTTTTATTGATCTTTGCTATTGTTTTCTTTGTTTCTATTTCATTTATTTCTGCTCTGATCTTTATGATTTCTTTCCTTCTGCTAACTTTTGGTTTTGTTTGTTCTTCTTTCTCTAGTTCCTTTAGGTGTAAGGTTAGATTGTTTATTTGAGATTTTTCTTGTTTCTTGAGGTAGGCTTGTATAGCTATAAACTTCCCTCTTAGAACTGCTTTTGCTGCATCCCATAGATTTTGGATCGTCATGTTTTCATTGTCATTTGTCTCTAGGTATTTTTTGATTTCCTCTTTGATTTCTTCAGTGATCTCTTGGTTATTTAGTAATGTATTGTTTAGCCTCCACGTGTTTGTCTTTTTTACGTTTTTTTCCCTGTAATTCATTTCTAATCTCATAGCGTTGTGGTCAGAAAAGATGCTTGATATGATTTCAATTTTCTTAAATTTACTGAGGCTCGATTTGTGAGCCAAGATGTGATCTATCCTGGAGAATGTTCTGCGCGCACTTGAGAAGAAAGTGTAATCTGCTGTTTTTGGATGGAATGTCCTATAAATATCAATTAAATCTATCTGGTCTATTGTGTCATTTAAAGCTTCTGTTTCCTTCTTTATTTTCATTTTGGATGATCTGTTCATTGGTGTAAGTGAGGTGTTGAAGTCCCCCACTACTATTGTGTTACTGTCTATTTCCTCTTTTAGAGCTGTTAGTAGTTGCCTTATGTATTGAGGTGCTCCTATGTTGGGTGCATATATATTTATAATTGTTATATCTTCTTCTTGGATTGATCCCTTGATCATTACGTAGTGTCCTTCCTTGTCTCTTGTAACATTCTTTATTTTAAAGTCTATTTTATGTGATATGAGTATTGCTACTCCAGCTTTCTTTTGATTTCCATTTGCATGGAATATCTTTTTCCATCCCCTCACTTTCAGTCTGTATGTGTCCCTAGGTCTGAAGTGGGTCTCTTGTAGACAGCATATATATGGGTCTTGTTTTTGTATCCATTCAGAAAGCCTGTGTCTTTTGGTTGGAGCCTTTAATCCATTCACGTTTAAGGTAATTATCGATATGTATTTTCCTATGACCATTTTCTTAATTGTTTTGGGTTTGTTTTTGTAGGCCCTTTTCTTCTCTTGTGTTTCCCACTTAGAGAAGTTCCTTTAGCATTTGTTGTAGAGCTGGTTTGGTGGTGCTGAATTCTCTTAACTTTTGGTTGTCTGCAAAGCTTTTGATTTCTCCATTGAATCTGAATGAGATCCTTGCTGGGTAGAGTAATCTTGGTTTTAGGTTCTTCCCTTTCATCACTTTAAGTATATCATGAGTGGCTAGTGGTTTGACGGCCACAGCACCCTTTGTTTACTGAAATGGCAGGTGACATTCCTTGTCCACAGTTGTTAATATCATTAGCAGGAAGGATGGAAGAAACAGCTGGATGCCAGGAGGAAGGAGTCCTAAGTTGGGGTTCTGGTCACCAGTGGACTCTCTTTATGAGGCAGAGCGTTCGGAAGTCACTCGACACCCTCTCCCAGGGCCGTTTACATTTTAAAAGATCTCAGTGCTGACTTCCAGATGGAATTTCAGGCACCACAACAGGGGGAGTGAGAGTCATTTTGGAGAGTAAGGGTCTTCATTTTCCTCAGACTCTTTGCCACGGGCAGAGCGAATGGACACAGGAACATTTCAGCTCCCATCATGTGATCTCTCTATCTTGGTCTCAGTGATTGCCCTTCATTTCCAGGAGGCTCCAGGTGGCAGGCACAGCACTGGAACTGGAGGCTTGTGCTCTGGCCTGGGCTCTTCCCCCAGTCACTGGGTAACCTGGGGCAAGTCATTCAGCCTCTCTCAGCCTCAGTTTCCCATCCTTAAAGTGGGAGAAGCATCCCAGCTACACTGGCACGCTATAAGAATTCTGCTAGATGAAAAATTATGTGGCAGGAGCTGCTAAACTGGAGTGACAGTCTTGGTTTGGCTTCCCCATGTCCACTGAAAAATGTGCAAGTTTCCAGGTGATGCCCATGCTGCTGGTCCAAGGACCATACTTTGAGTAGCAAGAAGGAGGTGTAGAGGCATCAGACAGACCTGAGCTTGAAACCCAGACCTGCTATCTTGTCGCCCACTTCGGAATTTGTTGAAGCTCATGGGACCTCAGTCCCCTCCTCCCTGAAATGGAAATTGCCCCCTGCGAGGTGGCCTTGAGGACTGAATGAGATGAGGTATGGGAGGCACATGGTATCTTGGGGAGTGCAGTGAGTGTCCAGTAGAAAATGGTGCCTCATGATGACCATAATCATCTCCAGACAGTGAGTTTCCTTTGTGCCAGGCCCTGTGCCCATCGCTTTGCATGAATTAAATAACCAAATCTCTGAATATTCCTCTGATGAGGTTTCATCGTTATGCTCATTTTATAGATGGGGAAAATAGAGCCAGAGAGATTGACCTCAGAGGTCACTCAGCTGCTCAGTAGCTGGGCGAGTCCACTTTGCTTTTCCTTAGGGGCTGGAAATTTAAAGACTATTTCCAGGCCACTGAAGGGTATTCAGGCCACAGAGCTCTTGACCATCCTCCCACCCTGCTCTCTGTCAAATCCTGAACCTGCCTTCAAATAGCTCCCTTTCCCCAGAGAGGGAACCACTTCATTACAAAAGAAGAACCACTTCATTACAGAAGGGCCCTCTTCACAAGGACAAAACAAGGAGACCAATTAAAGTCACTCGGATTTAGCATCACTTAGGAAATCGATGCGCTATGATTACGAATCCAGCATCTGTCGACAGCTGCCTGATTTAGCTGGATCTTTGCAGGGTTGTCAGCGGGCTCATCCGCCCCCGTGGACTGGCAGAGCGGTTCCAAGAGTATCATTGATCTTTTGACTAAAGTGTCCTAATGAAATACAGATCTGCTGTCACTCAGAGAACCGTCTGCCATGGCAGCACAGAAGAAGAAATGCTACCAGGAGAGCAATAACCATAATTTCATTGTAAAGCCACCCTCTTGCACTATGCCCACCCCTACCCCCCATCTTGATCTTGGGCTCACAGCTCAGCTCCGGAAAAATCAATGCCTTTGACTCTCTCAACTTTGTCACAGAGCGAGACGGGGAAACAGCCACCCATAGGGTGTTAAAGATATTTCCAGTTATGTGCAAGCTCCCTTTGATGAGGGCCCTTGGCCTCTTGCAGTGAGTTGGAGCCTATTTATTTGCAGGAGGGGGAGTTATTGGGAGGGTGATTCAGTGCCCTTGTCCTGGGGCACTCTGCCTGGAGTAAGTGGCTAAGAAGTTGGCAGGGGAAGGCCAGAGGCCCCAGAAATGAAATCATTGTCCTTAAATAGCAGCCTTGATACTGGGCCCACCCATGGGAGCTGAGCTTCCAGTGAGTGGTGGGCTGAACTCCATCCAAAGCCTCGTCCAGGTGATACAAGCCGTGTCTCTATTGGACCTACTCTGTTACAGAGGGTGCTGGGTTCTGAAAGGGCACCTCTCCCTCAGGACAGTATAATCCGGCTGGATGTCTTCAGCTGCCCCCGGATGGGGAGGGCGGTGAGATGCTAATAAGCAGTAAGTCAGCCCTCTAAGCCCTGGCTCCTGCCTCCTGACCTCAGGGCTCTCCATATGGGGGATGAGTCTCTGTGTGGGAGATTGGGTAAAGGACATTGGTCTCCCCAGCCTGCATCTTGTGTGCCAAGATAAGGGACCTTAAATATCATTTGTTAAATGGTTTTATTCACATTTTTATATTATCATTAAGGATCATCTCCCTTTGTCTCAAATGGGATCTGACACGGATCCCCCAAATCTCAAAGTCATAGCAGCAGAGCTTCTTAGGTTGAAGTGCGGGGGGGCAACTTGGCGCTGCCCTCCCCTGCCCCCACTGCTCTGGCTCCTTAAGCATCTCAAGGCCAAGGTTGGCAGGTCAGTGAACACCTCTGGCCTCTGGAATACATTCCCATCTCTTTCCCCTGGAGTTTAAGGTCTGCTTTTTGCCCCTCCCTCTCCAACTCTTGCCTATACTTTGTGCTCCAGCCCCATGGAGCTCCTTACGACTTCCTTTTGTACCTGACTTTCATGCCTCTGTGCCTTAGCCGATGCTGTTCCCCTGGCCTAGACTGCCCCCCAACACCCTGCAGCCCACCCTCAGCTTTTTTCCACCTGGCAAATGCAGAGAGTAGCCTCCCACAGACAACCTGGTTCTGAAGTTGTCGCATGCAGTTGAGTTGAAGAAACACAAATTCACTCAGGATCCTTTCAGATCACATGCTCGTGCAGAAGTGTTTTGGGCATATTTGTGAGCACTGCGTATTCTGGTATTTTAAAAGATATTTATTTATTGCTAAACATATATAGTTGCAGGCACATACATTAAATGACATGTGATGGGACATCCCAAACCTGCTTGTCTTTCAAGGCCCAAATCGAATGTCTCCTTCTCCCAACAAGGACCTGCTGTATAGCACAGGGAACTCTACTTAATAGTCTGTGATAATCTATATGAGAAAAGAGTCTAAAAAATAATGAATATGTGTACATGTATAACTGAGTCACTTTGCTGTACACCTGAAACTAACACAACATTGTAGATCAACTGTGCTCCAATAAAATGTCTTCTTTTCCGGGGCCTCCCTTGGAGGCAATGCATGACTTCCTCCTCTGTGCCCCCCAGGTGAATGACTCCTCCCCCACCCTTTGTTCTGACTTCTCTCCTCTTTTGTGCACGTCCTTACATCCGTACCAGGCCTCTACACTGCATGACGAGGTACTCAAGGAGAGCCGTGGTGTTTTATTCCGTTCTTATATCTGCTGCCTAGTATGAACCTGGCCCATTGCAGGTGCTCCACAAATACCTGTAGAGTGAACGAGAGGAAGAGGGCGAGATTTCTGGAGAAGTTCATTGCTCATCAGGAGCAATAGGATGGATGTGACAACGTGTACTGGCGATTGAGGGAACTGGTCCAAGGTTAAAGCAACCTTGCTTGTCTGAGATTAAACCCCACTTGGACATGATGTCTTTTTACATACTTCCGAATTTGATTTACTAATGTCTTTAAAAGGATTTTTCCATCTACATTTATGGGAAATATTAGTCTAGTTGACTTTTCTTGAAATGTCTTTGGTTTTGTTATCAAGGTAACACTGCTTTCAAGGAATGAGTTGAAAAGTATGTCCTTTTCTCTTTTCCAAAACAATTGGTGTAAGATTGCTATCATTTCTTATCTAAAAGAGAAAAAGTGGTTAGAATTCACCAGTGAATCAGTCTGGGTCAGGAGTTTTCTTTGTGGGAAATTTTTAATTAGAAATTCAATTTGTTCAATAGATACAGGATTGTTCAGATTTTCTATTTCTTATTGTGTTAGTTTTGGTGATTTGTGTCTGTAAAAGAATTGGACCATTTTGTTTAAATTGTCAAATTTATTGGCATATTATTATTAACAATATTTAGTTATTGTTCTTTTAGTTTTGATAAGATCTGTAGTGATGTCCCTTATTTCATTCGTGATACTTGTGATTTGAGACTTTCTCCTGTTTTCTTGATTAGTCTACTTAAAGATTTATCAAGTTTATTAGTCCTCTCCAAGAACCGGTTTTTGGTTTTATTAATTTTTCTCTAGTATTATCTATTATCAGAATGTGATTTCAACTCTTGTATTTATTATTTCTCTCCTCTTTATTTTGGGTTTAACTTACTCTTTTTTCTTTTAGCTTTTATTGTAATTTTATTCCTTATCCTTTTCTAAGTACTGAAAGGTGTAAATTGCCCTCTAAGTGGTGTTTTATGACTTAAAAATTTACAAATTTAGATATGTAGAATTTTCATTGTCATTCACCTTAAAAAATTAAAAGAAAGTTTTACTTGTGATTTCTTCTTTGACCCATGGATTATTTAGATGTAAGTTGCTTTGCTTCTGAATATTTAGGAATAACACCGATATCTGTTATTGATTTTTTGTTTAATTATGTTGTGGTCAAAGTTCATACTCTGTAGGTTTTCAATCCTTTTAAAAAAATGTTTTGAGACTTGTGGTGAAGAATGTGGTCTGTTTTAATGTACATTCCGTGTGCACTTGAAAAGAATGTATGTACTCCTGCTGGTGGGTAAAGTGTTCTAAAAATATCAGTGAGGTTAAGATGGTGTTGTCCAAGTCTTCTATATTCTTACTGATTTAATCGTGGACTTCTCTATTTCTCCTTTTGATTTTCTTCATTCTGGCTTCATTGTATTTTGAACCTCTGTTATTTGGTAATTTGATGCATATACATCTAGAAATGTTATGTATTATTGATGAATTGGCCCTTTTATTATGCAATGTCCTTCTTGATCTCTTGTAATATCCTTGTCCTGAAGTCTACTTTGCTGATATTGATATAACCACTCCAGCTTTCTTATGATTGGTGTTTCCATGGTATATCTTTTCTCATTCTTTTCTTTCAATGAATCTGTGTCTTTAGCATACAAAGTCAGTGTTTCTTATAAACAACAGAGAGTTGTCTCTTTTTTTATCCAATCTGACAATCTCTGCCTTTTAATTTGAATGTTTAGACTATTATTTGCACTTGATAAAATCTACAATATGCTTAGATTTAAGTCTATCAGTTTTATCTATTAAGTGCTATTTATTTTCTATTTGTATCACTAGTTTTTTGTTCCACTTTCCTCTTTACCTGCTATCTTTTGAACAGAATGTGCATTTTTTTTTAGTATTCTGTCTTATATTTTCATTAGTTATATTTCTTACAGTCTTATTAGTTATATTTCTTTTTTGGTTTATTTTTTAGCGGCTTCTTTATGGTTTACAATAGGTAACTTTAACATTGCACAGTGTATCTTCAAATAATATTATACCACATCACATGTAATGTAAGAACCTCACAACAGAATACTTTTATTTCTCCCATCCCATCCTTTGTGTTGTTGCTTTCATACTTTTTGCTTCTCCAAGTTATAGATCCTGCACTACATTGTTATTATTTAAATGTTTCATTTTTCTCTTCACTAGGTACACATTTTACTCTATGGTTATGAATTTATATATATATATATATATATATATATATATATATATGATATTCACAATATACTTTATATATAACAACTTCATAGATATAAATCTACAGTATATATATTATATATATAAAAACTATCTATCTATCTATAGATATAGGTAAATAGATTTTTTTCTCCTCCTTTAGTTTTTTCAGTTTTTTCCTCCCCCCCACTCAAGTGGGAGAATGAACTCTTTTCCATATACTTATTATGTATAATATAATAACTAGGCATGTCTGGTAGCTCATGATTGTATGCTGAACATTTTGGATGTTTTATTTTTGAGTTTCTGGATTTCATTATCTTCCTTTAAGGAGTATTGAAGTTGTTTTGGCAAGTGGTTAAAAAAAAGTCAGCTAGAAAGTCAGCTTGATCCATTTGGGCTTGTTTTGTAGTGTTGTTATGATGGGGCTAGAGTAGCCTTACTTGAGGGCTAATTTAGCCTCATTTCTAAGGCATTATCCTTAAAAGGCTTCACTTATTACCCCAAATGTTCAGTGAGGGGGTCTCTACTCCACATGGTCAGATTTAAGTTGCACAGCCCTGTGGACTCTGAGATTTGTGCCTTTTGGACATTCTTTGTCTGGCTCCATGGACTTTCACCCTATGTCTACACAGCTTACTGTTCAGCAACAGAATCAGGGGCCCTCTACGCAGGTTTCTGGAGCTTTTTCTCTGTGTCGCTCCCTCTTCTCTGCTATTCTGTCCGCAGATTCTAGTCACCTCTGTCTCCCCAATCTCAGATCTGTCTCTTCAACTCAGAGAAACGGCCCCTTTCGACCTCTGTTGCTGTAGCCTGGAAAGAGCTTCCTGGTTGAAGCCGGTGTGCTTTGGGGCTCAACTCATGTGTCCTCTTCTCTCAGAGATCACGGTTCCTCACTGTCTGCTCTCCAGTGTCTGGAATAGCTGTTTCATGTGTCCTACCCGTTTTTTCATTTGTTTACGGCAGTGGTGGTGGGGCGTGCATGCTGCTGACGTGCCATCATGACCAACACAGAAGTCAGAAGTGTGGGTTTTAGCATCTAATGCACTTGAGTTGAGATTCTGACTCTGCCATTTACTTGCTGTGCCACCTTGGGCATGCCCCTCAGCTTCCCTGAACCTGTATTTTCTCATATATAAAATGGTGAACATAGTCTCTGCCTCTCAATGTTATTGTGGAGATGAAATGGCATCATGTATGTAGAACTCATCACATAATGCCTGGCATATAATATGTGTTCAATAAATGAGAAGCATTATTATGAATCAGTACTTAGTGCAAGATGCCATGATAGCTAAAATCCTGGTAATGAAGATCCCAGAAGACCAGCATCTCTCTGCAGCCCTCACTGGTCTTTCAAGTGATGAATTGTACTTTTAAATATTTAAGCAGCCTTGGCTGCTCTGCATTAAAAGTTAATAAGTTTCTATTGAGCTCCTGTCAGCGGACTTTTACATTCTGCTGCTGACCCAGTCAAAGCATGGTGTCTTCTCAGTTGGCTCCAAGGGGCCCGTAGGTGACTTCAAGGTATTGCTACAGAGGAGCTGCCACTGGAATCTCATTCCAAGGCGGGAAGAGCCTCCACATTCTGCCCACCAGGCCCCTTCCTTCAATTTTCCAGGAAATCAGAGCCTTTCATGGTAACTTGCTTCTGATCAGGGTTAGTGTGGGAACACAATTTCTGGGAGGCAGGCCCTGGAGGATGCATCAAACCTCCCTGTGCTGGGAGCTCCCAGGGCAGCCTTTGGGGAGGAAGGAAGGGGGAGCAGGAGGGCAGGAACCAGGAAGGAAGAAGTGAACTGAGGTGAAATCTCCAGGTAGGTATGTTTACTCCCATTCGCTCCCGGTTATCTTTAAGTGAGATAAAAATATCCCCCAATCATCTTTATCTCAGTTCAGTGCTTCTAGAGAAGAGATACTTGACACTTAAGGTGGTAGGAAAAGGAAAAAATAAGGACATATATGAGAGAAATGTAATATTCAGTGGAAACCATAGAATGGAGAAATTTTAGGGAACTCACAATAGAAGCCTCCTTAATGTCTTGAAATAAGAAACCGGCTGAGGAGAGAAGGCGCTCCTGCTGCGAAATGTTTACAGGATCCCTGATATGCATCCCTGTTCCAGGGAGAAGGAGAAGGCAGGAGTTTTGCCCCTGTGTCCCCACGCCTGGTGTCCCCCATTAAGCACCAAGACTGCCACATTTCCTTATAAGCCTGTTTGCCATTTCAGCCCTGCCAGCTCGTCTCTTTGTCATCCATCTCCTGCCTGCAAAACAGATCCGTTTAAGCTGAAGAAATGTGCCTCCTACCATCCTCCTTTCTTCTCCGTCTGTGTGTCAATTTTCCACAAATAGTGAGAGGCATGTTATGAATGAGAGATGCATGGAAGTGCCAGGCTGGGGTTGAGCAAGGTGCTCAGGGCATCACATCATCCTGAGGCTGCATGCTGGGGGGATGACAGCACTGGGATCAGGGAGAAACGTCTTTGGTCCTGACCCTGAGAAAGACAAGATTCTGTGTCTTGAAATGCTCTATCTCAGAGAAAGAGGCAAACCACATCAGCAATGCCTGCATCAGCAGACCAGGAGCAGATATCTATTCATTGGTAGAGACATATCATGTCTGGTCTGGGTCAGAGGAATAGGTCTGTGTTCTTAGAAATACAGTGTCATTCATTTTAAATGTGTTGTTCCCTGCATCATAATCCCTTTCTTAGCAGAATGTCCTAGAAGTGGATCTACCAAATCAAATGCTTTGGATACACCCTGCCAGACTGCTTGGGTTCAAATCTTGGCTCTACCGTTTGTAACCTATTTGACCATAGGCAAAATACTTCACCTCCCTGGGACTCAGTTTCCTCATCTTTTTTTTTTTTTTAAATAAAGTTGGGCTTATCTTATTTATTTATTTATTTATTTATTTATTTATTTATTTATTATTTATTTATTTATTTATTTATTTATGGCTGTGTTGGGTCCTCGTTTCCGTGCTAGGGCCTTCTCCAGTTGCGGCAAGCGGGGGCCACTCTTCATCGCGGTGCGCGGGCCTCTCACCATCGCGGCCTCTCTTGTTGCGGAGCACAGGCTCCAGACGCGCAGGCTCAGCAATTGTGGCTCACGGGCCCAGCCGCTCCGCGGCATGTGGGATCCTCCCAGACCAGGGCTCGAACCCGTGTCCCCTGCATTGGCAGGCAGACTCCCAACCGCTGCACCACCAGGGAAGCCCCCTCATCTTTTACAGTGGGGATAATAATGGTACCCACCTCCTAGGGTTGTCATGAGGATGAAAGCATTTCCCATTACTGGTTTTAAAATTGTTATTATTGTTGTGATTAGAATGTCTTCAGGAAAAGTTGTGTATTTATGTGCCCAGGAGCAGATTTTAAGAGCACCTCCTGAGTGCTTCAGAAATAATTATGAAGGAAGCAGGAGAGCTGGCTTCTGGTCTGAATCTGTTTGTGACTCCATGCATGATCTTGCATGAGTTTTTTTTTTGTTTCCTCATTCTGAGTCTCAGTTTTCTCATCTGTTAAGAGACTGTAGTCCTAAGTGACCACTGAAGACCCTTTCAGGCCAATGAATTTGTGAATGGAAATATCCAGAAAATAATGCACTCCTTTAAACAGGAGAAATATCTCCTTAACCATCTTAATGACTCTTTCAAATAGTTCAGCAAAATTTGTTTCATGGACAAATCAAAGATTAACTTCATACCTGATTTACGGTAACTTCTGAGGTATTTGTACTTCCAACATCCATCCATTTGTCCATTTAATTAGCATTTAGTGGAAACCATCATGCGCTACGTAGTATGGTAAGATTGGGGATATATAAATTCATTCATTTATTCTTTTACTCATTTATTCATCCAACTAATAGATATCTTGTACCTGCTCTGTGTCAAGCACTATTCTAGAGACCAAGAATACAGCCATGAAAAAATGCAGGCAAGCATCTTACCCTGCTGAGACATTCCAGAAGGGGAGGCAGCTAATAAATGAGTCAACAATAACAGGTTAATTTCAGACAGTGACGGTGTACCTGAAGGAAACAAATGAGGGCCGTGTGCAAGAAGAGGGCCTGGTGTGGGTGGGTGGGGGGATATAAAAGTTCAGTAGGTTGAAGTGAAACTTGAGTAGAGGCCTGGATGGTGGGAAGGACCTAGCCATGTGGATCTGTGACAGAGAACACCAGGCAGGGATCAGTAAATGCACAGTCCTGGAAGTGGGTTTTTAAAGAAAGGAGGTGGGTTTTAAAACATTTTTATGCAGAAGAATGAATTGGTTAGCTCTGTAATGGGAGGTGGCACTGGAGAGTAATTAAAAGAGTGTGCTATTGAGTACAGCTTTCTGGGATAGAATCCCAGCTCAGCTGTTGACTAACTGTGTGACATTGGGCAAGTTATCAACCTCTCTGTGCCTCAGGTTCCAAATCTGTAAAATGAGGATGATAATAGAATCATAGTCTTGTAGTGAGGGTTAAAGAGGTAATCCATGTATAATGCTTAGTCCAATTCCTGGCATACAGTAGGTGCTCCATAAATGTTAGCTATTGTTACATTTCTGAGAGCTCACTTGGATATAGATAACATGGGGCATGACCAGAGGGTGGAGACCAGGTAGACGATTACAGAGGTCCCTTCCGGGCTGGTGAATTTCTGAATAAAATACTTGAAAACTATTTCCTTACCAAAGTAGGATAAATATTCATACTTCCTGTCTTGTTTACATTATTAAGAGGTTTAGCAAAACACTTTTTCTAGATAATGCAGAGGTGTCCAGAATTATGACTAATTTGAATTAATGAGATTTTATTGTACTTTTAAAGACAAACCTCTCAATATTACCCATGAAAATGTAAAAATGTAATTTCAATATTTAGAAACTCTACTTGAAATTTAGAAGAATCTTACCATAGTTTCATATTAGGAAAAATTGTGAATTCAGCAAAATTCCCCTTCTATACACCCAGAAACCTCTCCACTCTTGTCTCAAGATTCCTAGGAAACAAGGCTCTCAGCACTCTCCTGGCTGCCTGGGTCCCCCAGGTTGGCCCAAGACTGACCCTTTCCTGTCACTCAAGTAAGAGGACCCATGCTAAGGGTAGCCCAACACTTCCTTTTACAGATGAGGACACTTACCCAAAGATGTGAAGGGGCTTCTTCAGGAATCTTACTAGGAATATATTTGGGGGTAAGGCCAAAAGCTATAGCACCATGACCCTTAAAGCTATAGCATATGGGAAGAACCTGCCCTTCCAAAGAAAACAAAAGACCAATTCTGCCATTAACTACAGTTCTTTCATTATTCATTCCTTTTACAAACATTTATTGATGCCTACCATATTCCAGGTAATGTGCAAGGCATTGGGAATATTGAGAAGAATAATACATCATACAGTTGGTCCTTGTGTTTTAAATGCACTCTGACAATCTCTGTCTTTTAATTCAGGGTGTTTAGACCATTTACCTTTAATGGGATCATTGAGATAGTTGGGTTAAAAATTTTTAGCTTACTCTTTGCTTTCTATTTGTCTTATCTGTTCTTTGTTCCCTGTTTCCTCTTTTTCTACCTTTGTTTAGACTAATTGGGTGCTTTTCTATGATTCCATTTTATCTCATTTTTGGCTTATAAGTTGTGCCTTTTATTAAAAAAAAGTAAATTAAAATTTGTATTATACAAATTTAACTTATCACAGTCTATTTTTAAGTAATATTATATCACTTTTCATTTTGTAAAAGAACCTTAAAGCAGTATGAGTCCATTTGCTTTCTTCTAAACTTTTTGTTTTTGTATGTGTATGTATGGGTGATAAATTCTTTCAGCTTTTCTATGTCTGAAAAAAATCTTCATTTCACCTTCATTCTCAAAAGATATTTTTGTTAGGTACAGAATTCTCGCTTGTCAGTTTTATTTCCCCCCCCACCGCCCCCCCCTGCCTCCCCCAGTATATTTATTTGTTGCTCTTTTGACTTCTGGCCTGCAGTGTTTCTGAGGGAAAGTCTGCTGTTCTTGTCATTTTTGTTCCTCTGTGAATTGTGTCTCTTTTTTTTGGCTGCTGTTTAGATGTTCTCTTTATCACTGGTTTTAGGTAATCTGATTATGATGACTTGGGATAGTTTTCTTCACTTTTTTTGTGCTTCACTTTTTTGAGGTTCTTGAATTTGTGCATTTATAGATTTTTTATCAAGTTTGGAAAAATTTTGATCAATATTTATGCAGATATTTTTTCCTCACAATCACCCCTTTTGGGGGACTCTACTGAGGCTGCTTAAACTGTCTCAGAGAACACTGATGCTCGGTTTATACTTCTCTCTAGCATTTTCCCCTCTGTGTTTCATTTGGAATAATTTCTATTGCTATGTCTTCAAGTTTACCAGCATTTTCTTCTGCAGTTTATCCCATTCAGTGTATAATTCATGTCAGACAGTGTATTTTTCTTCTCTAGTAGTTTTATTTAGGCATTGAAAAATATGTTTTCATATGCCATAAGCTTTCCTCTGACTTCTTGAATATATGGAACATAATTAGATAATTGGCTTTAATATCCCTCTCTACTAATTCTATCAATGGTGTCATTTCTAGACCTGTTTCTAATGATTGATTTTTCTCACTATGGCTTGTGTGATTCTACTTTTTTGCATACTTGATAATTTTTATTTGGACACTGGACATTGTAAATTTTGCCTTGTTGAGTGCTAGATATTTTTTCTATTCCTTTAAATATTTTTAATTTTTGTTCTGGGTTGCAGTCAAATTGCTTGAAAATAGTTTGATTCTTTGAGACTTGCTTTTAAGCTTTTTTTGCCAGGACCAGAGCAACATTCATCCTAGGGCTAATTTACCTCCACTACTAGATGATACCCTCTGAATAATTAGCCTCATTCTTCTGTGTTTTATGAAGTTTTATGACACCAGTTGGCTGGGAAATGAACTATTCCAGGTGAATTGTTCTACCCCCTCCTTTCCATTGTTTTTCCCAGTCATGGGTAGTTTATTCAAATGCATGTGCTGATCAGCTAAAAGCTCAAGGGGACCCTCTGAAGTTTGTTTGTTTTTTTCTCTCTCTCTCTGGCTCTCTCCTCTCTGAGCAGTCTGCTCCTCTCCAGTACTCTTCCCTGCAAATTCCAGCCACCTCCGCCTCTAGAATCTTCAACTGTCTCCTCTGCTCAGGGAGACTTCTGGGCTCTGCTTGAGTTCCGCTTCCTGTGCTGGGCCTGGAAACACTCTCCAGACAGTTAGCCAGGGACTCTGTAGTCCTCACTTCCTTTGTTTTCCTTCTTTCAAGGATCACTTTGCTGTGCTGCCTATTTTCTATACCTGAAAACTGTCATATCATATGCTTTATCTGATTTATAAGTTATTTAAGATAGACAGGCAAGTTTAGTCCCTGTTACTCCATTGTAGTGGGAAGTGGAAGTCTTCTGGATTTACATTGAAAGTAACAGTGGTCATTTTGAGAGTTAGCATTTATTGAGTGTTTAACGATGGACAGAAGTGTTTCACATCCTTTAAATCTTACCATAATGCCAGGAGGCATTCAGTGGACCTCTGCTGCACAGTTCTATCTGAGGACACTCCCCCTCTTCTTCCACTATTTACTATCACCCTCATTTCTCCTGTTTGCCTCTTTCCTAGTCTTTGTGTTCCTGGAGGGGCTTGTAACTCTGACCACAAGGGTAAGCATGTAAGCTGGAAGTGACTGCCATCACAATGACCATAGTGATTGATACAGAAGTAGGCACATGGATCAAGTCTGGCCAATAAGAATTTATCCCTGGGGTTAGGTAAATGAATGTTGGGCAGGGAAAGGCCGCCCTTTGTCCTGGGATCACTGGCTGGGATTCCATAAGCCTGGAGCTGTCTTTGCCATACTTGTTGCCCCCTCCCCCAATATAGAACTTGGAAGGGGCCCATCTGCAGTGGGTGAGGGTGAGCTAGATTTCTGTCGTTTGTAGCTGAGGATTCCTGGCTAAAATGAATAACTGTGTAATATGCCTATTTTATAGACAGGGAAACTAATGTCTAGAGACTTTAAGTAACCTGTCCAACATCACCCAGGAAATGGCAAAGCTGGGAGTCTCACCTAGGTCTATGTGACTTAAGAGCTCTGCCCTTACCGCTCATTTTACTGCTTCTCAGTGTGTGTGTGTGTCAGAGGGGGGTGTTGAGACTGGAAATGACAGGATCAAATGTCTGAGGGTGAACAGGAAAGAATCAGTCCAGAACAGGGAGACCAGGATTTGGCTGGACTCTCCTCATGTGAGATGATGGGGCCAGAGGAGGAGAGAGGAGCCCTGAGGACTCTGTCCCCTGCCTGGAGCATGGTTTCCTGGGTTGTGGGAGCCGATGGAGAGAAACCTGGAGAGAAATTCCAGGGAGTTGGCTGAGGCCAGCCAGTGTCAGAGCAGGTGAGCAGCAGAGGTGGCGTCCTTCCAAGGCCTTTGTGCCCTGGGCTGCCTGGATTTTGGGCGGCTGTGCTTGTGCTTCCCATGGTTTGTCTCTTATTTTTGCCTTGCTGCCTATGCAACAGAATCAATTATTTGAAGCACTTATCCTGTTTTATTCTCTCAGCCTCTGTAATTGCAGAGTTTTCTAAGCTGAAGATACACCATCAACAAAGTTGTGAAGACATCTCATCACTGCTACCACCTTAGGCAATTGGTTCTTCGTTTCTCTGTCTGTATAACAGAAATTGTGGTCCTTGTCTTCTTCCTTTATGTTTTAGAAACTTTTCCCTTGTTTTTATCTGTATCTGTGCCTCTCCAGCTCTTTCCCTGAGTTATAATTTATTGTGCGCATCTGAGTTGCCAGGCACTGTGCTGGGTACCATCTTGCTTCCAGTGAGTCTCTAATCATGCCCCTCTTCCTGCCTGGCCCACACAGGAGCTCGGTGGAAGGATCTGAGCCCAAGGCTTATGGCTAACTTGCTCAGTGGTCTTTGGTCAATTGTTTCCTCTTTCTGGGCCTCCACGTTCTCATCTGTGAAATGGTCACAGCAGGAAGTTGGTTATTCTTTAAGGGACCAACCTGGGCATTGTTTCTGATCCCAGAGTTGAGGGCATCTGAACCCTGAAGAGTCCCAAAGGTCCTGTCTCTGCCCTATAGGTCACATCCATGAACGTGGCCTCCTGCTGCTGTCCCCAACTCTGCCCATAGTTTCAGTCTCTGCCTGGGCCAAGGGGCTCCTCGGAGCAGGGCCATCCTGCCCTCAGTGCTCTGCTTACTGCAGAGGCTTCTGCCTCTTGACACACATGGGCTCCCAGTGGGACAATCCATCAGCCCCACTTAAAGGCACTTTCAGGACACAATTACCAGCAGGGGGACCACGTGTTTCTTCCCAGCCCCTACCTGACACTCTAACCATTCTCAGCATTTTTAGCCACTTGACCTGCTTCAGTGGGAAGTAACCCTGTGCTTCCTCCTCGTTCCCTCAAGTGGAGATCTTCGGGGGACTTTCCTACCACGGGCCTCAGTCAGAGTAAACTGAACCTTCCTGATGTGTTTTAAGATCTTTGAGTCTCAGAGAACAGGAATTGATCTTCTTGTTTATTTCCCCCAAGGAGGCCCTGGGCTACTTAGAAAAACCACCCACTCTAAGTCCCGCCATCCTTCATGTCCATGGTTCAATAGTTTCTCTTACAGACAAAAAAGCACAAAAAACAAAGGACCAAAACAAACAAACAAAAACAACAACAAAAACCCCAACCAACCCAAACAAAAAGAATCAAATTGCAACCCACTGGGTACATTGCAACATAAATAAATAGGTTTTCTAGTTCAAGGTAAGGATTGCAAATATTTGCAGAGTGATTTCCACGAGCCTATTGCTATATACAAATTATATCATTCTTTCCACACTATATCACTATGAGGGAGGTACCTGTGTCAGTCTGGGTCCACTCAGGAGACAAACCACATAGTCATTTAAACAGGGGAAGTTTAATATAAAAATCATATTTACTCCGACAGCAGAGTGATGATAGACTTGAAGAGAGAACTCTAAAGAATTCACCAGGGCTGAGGGAGAGTATCCAGAGAAGGAGACTCAAGGAAGGGACTCCCTTGGCAAAGTTGGGCTTCAGACTTCGATGGAGAATGTCTGCTTGCAGCCCCTGGATGACAGAGAAGTCCACTGGGTTGCTTACCACAGTTTCCAGGCAAGAAGGAAAAACCCTCTGGGGTTCAGTTCAGCCGAGGCTGGTGGGCAGGCACTAGAGGGTGTCCTGTGCTGCTGTGAGCCTGGGGACTGGATTGCACGGTGTCTGTATCAGAGTATATAGAGACTCATCCTCACAATAATAGATGCATGTTCTGGATCTGGATTTGTGCTTCCTGCCCATAATGCCTCTTCCAGCATCATCACCCGTGAACTCCAGAATGCCTTATCTGCCATCACGGCATTCCTCACAGCACGGCTTCTGATCAGGGAACTCATGTCACAGCAAGGGAAGCACAGCCATCGGCTCGTGTCCATGGAATTACCTGGTCTTACCACACACCCGGAAGTGGCTGGTCTAATTGAAAAGTGGAATGGCTACAGAAGGCTCAGTTGTGGAGCCAATCGGGAGACAACGCCCTGAGAAGATGGGTTCTCTTTTAAAGGATGCAGAGTATGTTTTGAATCCAAGAAATGTTTGTCACCTCCTTTCCCCAACCCCTGCCCTAAGCTTGAAGACCTAGAGAAGCCCACCCTGGTGGGTGCCCCCTGCCAGAACTGCCCAGCCTCCGTCCTCATCTCCTTCAGCTCAGCCCCACCAAGGGAGGCCACCTCCGCTGCCCAGCCCAGGCCTGCCCATCCCTACGCACCTGTCCCCGTGGCTCAGCTCAGATGGAGCTTGATCAAATCCTCTAAAAATGAGTTTTCTCTGTGTGTCAGCCCCTCACCTCTCACCGCACTAGTCCCTGAGCATTTAATAGGAGTGAAAAGATAGGAGAAAAAAGTCCGGGCATCCTTTAATTGAGATCCATGTTGAGAATCTGAGAGACCAAAAGGTTAAAAATGCATCTGGTGCTACCGCTGTGAACGAGGCTGCCGTGAACACTGCCTGATGAGGAGAGTCTTCATTTTCCCCCCAAACTGTCTCCGTGCATAGAGAGGGGCTTCATGCCCCACCTCCTCTGGCCTCCTGACGTTTGGGCTATGGGACAGTCTCTGACCCTTGTCCACCCCGAGATCACAGTCATTCCACACAAACCGACATATACTACCACGTGCAGTCTGCAGCTGGGCGCAGTTCCCTCCAGCCAGAGGCAATTGATTTTTCCATCTTTCCTGCCGTAGGGGGACCAATAGCGTGGCAGTGACACATGCTGAGAGCCTCCTGTTGTCTGGGCTCTTCACCTGGAATATCTCTTGGCATCATTACAGTCACCGTGCAAAGGAGGAGGTGGAGTAGAGGGGGGTCACTTACTCATGCCTGGATCTGTCCACCATCTGTTGGGCATCTCCATGCTCAGGACACATCCTGGGCATGGGGAATGTGACAGTGGCCCAGATGCAGTCAGTCCCTGCATTTAGAAGCCAAAAGGAGGAGCACATGATGGCAAGAGGAAACCCAGGCTGGGGGGCTTCTGGGCAGCATCTGGAGGGAGTGTTGAACTGAGGTTGCAGATTCTTAGCCGTCAGCCAGGTGGAGAAGGGTGGGAAGAGTGTTCCAGGCAGAGGGAACAGCATTGCAGAAGCCTGGAGGCAAGAGAGGATCAAAAGAGCTCAGGGTACAGAAAGCAGGTCGCAGGGGACCTTTCCCAAGGTCACACAGATAGAAAAGGGCAAAGCCAGGATCCTAACCCAGGCTGACCTGCTCCAAGCATGGGGCTCGCTATCACCCACCTGGGGGGATGGGTCAGCCTTTGCAGCAGCTGAGAGGAGAGGGGACTCCTGAAGCCCAGGGCCCTGGCGGTGGTCAGGAAGCCTCATCGGTTTCCTGGCCTTCCAGGTCCTTCCACCGAGTGCCTCCCCTCTAACCTGTCCCTGTTCTGTTGCTTCTGCAATGTCCTTCTTTGTAACTGTCTTTGTAGGCATTCTGAGGTCTCCACACTCATCACCCCACCCCCAGGGTAGGCAGGACCCAGGAGTTCCCTGTGCCTGGGAGCTCTGATGCACCCCTTTCCTGTAGCCACATTAGTCCCTCAAGGTCCTCATCCCACCTGCCTGAACCAAGGACTCCTAAGTGTCTAAGACTTCATAGGTAGAGGGGTCAGAATTCATGGCGGAGTGAGAATGCTGACATCAGCACTGGATGTGACCATGGTGATAAAAGAGGATTCTCAAGGGACCCAAAGGGCAGTTTACACCAGTGGGAATCTTTTCAAGGTTTTTGGGGTAATTGATGTTCTGCCTGATCCCAGAAGGCAGCCTTTGGGAGACGTGGGTTTGAATCCCAGCTCTACAATGAACCGGGCACACAGCACCAGGCAATCCGCATCATATCCTGTGCGTGGGTATCCCCATCTGCAAAAGGGGATAATATGCTTACTTTCCCACCAGGCTGCTGGGAATATTCTATGGGATAATCCGTTTAAAGCTCTGAGGACAGCGCCTGGCATAAGACTCACCGTCACTCGGTCTTCAGTGCTCCCACCATCCCATTCGACCCCTCCCCATCCCCACCCTTTATCGCTGTTCATTCATTCACTCAATCACTCATTCACCAAGCGTTGGTTGACAGCTGCTCTGGGACACCTGGGCTGGACATTGGGAACAAGAAGACTCAGCTCCAAGCAACCCCAGTCTGGTGTGGGGAGGTAGGAATTCACAGAGGTGCCATGCCCGTCCCCCGACCCCGGGCCACTTGGGCCCCGGCTCTGCTAGTCTGCTTCCTGAAGGCCTAGTGGGTAGAAATGATGGGACAGCTCGGGGAACAGCCAAAGCAAGTGAGTAAACTAGCAACAACAACAAAAATAGTTACATGAAAACTGATGAGAAGAAATAAAACAATGATGAGAAACAAATGCCAGATTTGGGGAGGGGGCTGTAGGGGGACCTTGGGAGGCGTTTGGGAAGTGCCTGAGGAGGGGTGAGAGGGGAGGAGCTTCCAGCAGAGAGAACAGGTTGCTGGTTAAGTGCCCCCAACGTTATGCAAATTACTTCACTCCATCCTCACTACAACCTCAGGGGTGGGGGAGGGTAAGGGTTGTCATTGTCCTGTTTTACAGGGGAAGGGACTGCAGCCCCAGAAAGGTGTGGAGTAAGGGGGCCAAGTCACACAGCCAGGAAGGTCCCAGCCAGGATCAACCCACCCTCATGGGGCAGGGAGGGGTCAGGGCCGGGCAGGGGGAGGAGGAAGAACTCCGTGGCCTGGCTGGGCTGAGTGCCAGGGTCCTGTGGAATGGCCTGGGAGGCCCCTCTGACCCCCGAGGGATATGACCCCAGGGACTGCAGAAATCTCCTCTGCGGCCAGAAATGCAACCTGGGATCAAGGGAACAGAGCAGTTGGGATCTGACCTGGACCTTCCTAGGTAAGCTGTGTGCCCTTGGGCAATGCACGTGACCTCTCTGAGCCTTGGTTTCATCAAGTCTACGGAGGAGCAGTACCAACTCGGGAACTAGTCTGCATTCACTCAGTGAGGAGGGGCTGCGCTCAGAGCCCCTGCTCCTCCCTGGGCCCTGGTGCTAGGATCGCTCTCTGGCTCCTGGAATCTGGGACGTGTCCAGCTCAGCATGAAACGTAAGAGATGTAAGAACTGTTCTGCACCAGAAACTCTCAGATCTACCCCAGGGGAGGAGTAATTTGTTCCTGATTGAGCCAAATGTCATATGTCACCCTCGGACCATTTTTACTGTGGAATATTTTCCGATTTCCTCACTCCCACCACCTACTAATTTCCAGTTTCCTCCTCTGCCTCCAGTTCTACTCCATACTTCTGAAGTGAGGCCCTCAGTACCCGCTTTCTTCCTTTTCTTCAGTATTCGTGAGCGTGGGCTGTGAGTTCCTCACTGTTCCAGGCCCAGGGAA